>NC_090746.1:27315605-27500605 GCF_036898095.1 Palaemon carinicauda | reverse complement strand
TAATAATAAAAGGGAAAGGGAGATCATTTTGAGAAGGAAGGAAGGATGAGTAAAGATACAAAGGGTAAAAAAAAGAGTAAGAGAATACAAATGAAGAAAGGTAAAGAGAATAGGGTTGGATATCACCAAGTGGAATATAGGGAAAAATTCATAAAGGAAATGGGTGAATATGAGTAGAAGGAATATGGGAGAGTATTACAAAGAAAGGGGGTAAGTTATTTTAGAATATGGATAAAGTAATGGGAAAAGGGGTGAAGATGAATAGTAGGAATAAGGATGGATAGGGGTAAACAAAATAGGGGTGAATATGAGTAAAGGGAATAGGGATGAATAATAATAGAAATTAAAGGGAGATAACTTTTTGAGAAGGAAGGCAAGGTGTGTAAAGGGAATAGGGGGTTGGTAAGAGTAACTGAGATAGGGACAAAGATGAATAAGGAGAATGGGGGAATGCGTAAGAAAAACGACTAAATATTAATAAAGAGAATACGGTGAACAATGGGTAAAGGTAATAAGAGTTGAATCTGGATAAAAGGAATAGGGTAAAGGGAATAGGGGTGAATAATAGTCAAACTAAATGGGGGAAAAGTTTGAGAATGTGGGTAAAGGGAATGGGGTGAAGGTGATTAAACGAAATAAGAGTGAATATGAGTAAAGATAATAGGGTTGAATATTAGCAAAAGCAGTAAGGGTGAAAATGAGTAAAGAGAATAGGGGTGAATATGAGTAAAGAGAATGGGGTGAATATGAGCAAATAGAATAGAGGTGAATATGAGTAGAGAGAATAGAGCGAATATCAGTAAGGGAATTGGGGTGAATAAGTATAAAGGAATAGAGGTGAATATAAGAAAATAGGGGTAAATGAGTAGAGTGATTAGAGTGAATATCAGTATGGAAATGGAGGTGAATATAAGTATAGGAATAGAGGTGAATGTAAGAGAATAGGTGTGAATATCAGTAAGGGAATAGGAGTGAATATGAGTAAGGAAATAGGGGGGGAATATGAGTAAGGAAAAGGGGGGGAATATGAGTAAGGAAATAGGGGGTGAATACTAGTAAAGGAATTATGGGTGAAAATTAGTAAAGGAAATTGGGGGGAATATGAGTAAGATAAGTAAGGGATGTAGGGGAGAATTTGAGTAAAGGGAACAGGAGTGAATACTGTATGTATAAATGGAACCAACAGGAGTTAATGGGAGTGAATATTGTTAAATGAAATATGGGTGAATGTGTGTAAAGGAATAGGGTCCTCAACATCAGCAGCATGAAGTCAAATTGAAGAGAACGTGCAATCTCAAAAAGGAGATCACATGCAATCAGGGATGCACGCGCGAATTGGAATATTCAAAGTTTGAAGAAAATGTATGCAATCCAAATAGTAGGATAGTGCCTGCGAACAGATGATTCCTCATAAGTTTGCGTACGTGCCACTGGTGATTCAATGTCAGAAACATGTACGTAAATTGAAGAATAAACTCCGTAGAGCACACGTGATAGTGAACACGAGAATATTCAAAGTCTGAATATGATAGCTAAATGCAGGGCGTGATTGTACTGCGGCAAGCAGGCTGCGAGAATGTGAGCAAACAGGTAGTTGCTCTTAAGAATGAGCACTTACATGCACTTGAGCAAGTACATGATCAATGTTAACAAAATGCATATCATTGAAGAGCATGTATGCTAAGATAAACAGGAGATTGCTCATAAGTATGATATCACACTTGCGCCCAAGTAAGAGAAATGCTCAACATCAACAGCATAAATGTGAGTAGAGTAATGAGTGCCGCTGAGGTATAGACGTGTTTTGCGCGGAGCTCCGTTCAACACTCGACCCGAGTCGTGTTCTAGCATTTGTTTCTCGCTTAGAATATCATTGGAAAGATACTAATTAATCTTATGGAGAAACCAAGGTGAAAAGAAACAGTACACCATGTCTGTCCCTAAGCCGGTCTGCCTCATATGTGAAACCGCGGAGGGAGACCGGAAAAAATGGATAGGATGTGAGTGCGATAGTTCCTATCATAAGAAATGTGTGTATATGGTGACAGGCATCACTGATAATGAAATAAGAAATCTAAATTGGTTATGCCCACACTGCGTAATTGAAGCCAGAACAACCAATTTATATATATATCCATATTGTAGGAAGAATGGAGTATAAGAAAAGAGGCTCTGAGCGAACAAGACGCGAGAATTACCGAATTGGGAAACAAAGTTGCGGAACTTAGCACACATGCAGCAAATTCCACCCCGACTGCTAACCTCACTGAGAAAGCTGATAATCTTGCTATGAATATGGAATCAATTAAAGAAACACTTCAATCATTGATGAACCCAAAGCTGGAGAAAATGCTGGCAAAGTTAAGGAAAAAAAATCTGTTGGTAATTAAATCAACAAATATGACTAAAATTACTGAAAGAAAACACAAGGTCGACAGGCACTTAAAGACATTCCAATACTTAACACGAGGTCAACTTCAAATGGAAATGTTGTTGTAAACTTTGCTAACAAAATGATCAGAGAAGAGGTTGCAAACAAAATTCAGACATTAGTTGCCGACACTGAAACGAGAAAAATCGGAATATTAAAACCAAAAATAATAATATGCAATGTGTACAAGGATGAAGATGAAGTAGTAAATGCCATGATTCAAAGAAATCATTACCTAGACTAAATCCAAAACATAGAAGAGAGCACAAGCATGGTACTGCAGCAGGTGGGACTACCCACTATGTGTTGAAATGTGATCCTGAAGTCCGAAAGGCTATTCACGATAATGGTAAAATTATGTTGCGATGGGGTACTTATGACATACGTGATAGATACCACGTGATCACCTGACGTCACTGTCAGAGGTATGGATATCTTGAAAAAGATTGCAAGATTAAAACTTATGATGAAGTCTGCGGTAAATGTTCAGAAAAACTTTCTACCAAGGAATGTAACTCACAAATGCCAAAGGGTATTAACTGCACAAAGCTAAACAAACCAAATGACCATAGTGTAAATTCAAGAGATTGCAAAGCTTTTGAGTTACAATTGAAAAGACTAGCAGAAAATACTGATCATGGATACTAAAGAGGTCGTAAACTGTGGCTAAATGAATATACAATCTGTTGGTAATAAAACTATCCATATTCGAGAATTGATAAACGAGAAAACTTGCACATACTAGAATTATCTGAAATATGGTTAAACAACTCTGACAAGGCTACGATCACTGAAATGAAACCGCCCCCCCCCCCCCCCCCCCCAACACACACACACACACACCTTCTTACACATTTCGGGAGAGGGTAGGTCTGGTGGGAGTGTCGGACTCTTTATTTATAAAGGTTACTCAAATCTCAAATTTTTAAAAAGAACTAGTGTAACAAGCTTTGAATATATAGAAATAAACTTTACGCATAAAAACAGAAAAACATCCTTTGTAACAATCTACAAACCTCCGCGAACAAATACTAGTATCTTTGGAGAATTAAGTGCATTCATCGAGATGATTATCATGGAGAAAATTGAATTAGTTATTAGTGGAGACTTCAAGTTTTGGACGGATGATGCATCAAATCTTGACGCTTTGGCATTTAGTGAGTTATAAGAATCATATAAACTAGTGAATAATGTCGACTGTACAACTAAACTGGGCATACGTTGGACCTAGTTTTGTATCTGAAATAAAGGTTGAAGAAATGTACTATCTCCCCACTGCACAAACTTATAACGTTTAGTCTACCTCCACAGAAACATGCAGTAGTCAAGAAAATAAACTCTAGACATAAATCGAAATTTTCTCCTACTGTGTTTATTGAAGAAGTTACAAAGAAAATAAACGATGCTATCAACATACCCTGTGACCATGATAACCAACGTTTGCTGGGAGCTATGCGTCTTAACTGTCTTATGACCACTTAGAGTGAGTAAAAGTAAATATGATACCATGTGCCCACTCATGGAAAAGACTATAACTGTTAAAGACCAATCTCCTTGGTTTGGTGGATAGACTTTAGAGAAAAAGAGGGAAAAAAGACGTAAAGAAAGAAAGTGGTATAGGTTAAAAACTGAAAGTACATGAGTAGAGTACAAATCTACTATGTGTCAATACATCTACCTACTAAGAAGGAAAAAAGTGAATACTACAAGAGAAAGATCTGTGGAGCAGCATCAGAGATAAATAAGTTATATCGTCTCCTAAATGGTAGAATGGGAAATGTAAACGAAAAGAAGCTACCTAATGGATACAGTGACCTGGAACTAGCAAATAATTTTCTAGTATTCATAAAAAACAAAATTCAAAATATAACCAGGTTATTTGTAAACATTCAACATCAGATTAATGGTACACACGGTACACAGATAAAATTAATGAGATTTAACAACATAACAAGATGACATCACCAGGATTATCAAGAGAGCAGAGAAAACAAACTGCGCGATCCATCCAAACTTTTCTGGTCTAGCCGAAATAATTACGAGAATAGCAAATGCAAGCATTGATGAATGTAAATTTCGTAACTCTGAGAAAATGGCTATAGTCACACAAGTTCTGAAAAGTGCTCTGGGTTGCCCGGAATTAGCTCATATAGACATATTTCGAATCTATCCTTTGCTCCTAAAGTGCTGGAATACATAATTCTTGAACGCCTAGTCAAGTCACTTAGAAGTAATAGAAGCTTTGCCTGACAACCAATCTGCTTACAAAAAACTACACTCTACAGAGACAGCCATCTGCTCTGTTGAAAATGATATACTGGAAATGATGGATGAAAATAAATGTGGTATCTTAATATTGATCTTATTGCTGCTTTTGATACAGTTGTGCATGAACTGCTACTATATGATCTACAGTTCATCGGCTTTGAATATCAAGCTTTTGAATAACTAAAAGACTACTTGGTTGGTAAAAATTACTGTGTACAAATTGGAAACTCTTATTCACAATATTAACCTTTAAACAGAGGGGTACCCCAGGGGAGTGTATTTGGCCCAATTTTATTCTGCATTTATACTGTTTGTGTATCAAATATACTAAAAAGGCATGGTGTGAAGTTCAAGCTATTTGCGGACGACACACACTTTTACTTCTCCATAAATGATATAGATGACACTACTGAAACTCTTAAACTGAATCCTTGATAGTGTTAGAGAATGGATGATAATTAAACAACTAAACTTAAATGAGAACAAAACTGAGTTTTTAGTGGTGGGAAAGCGAAACACAGTGAGAAGCTTGGGTGATAATCAAATAAACATAAATATTGACTCGAGTGCCAATATCTAGTAAAGTTCGCGATCTAGGCGTATTTCGTGACTGCAACTTGTCTCTCAATGCCCAATTAAATAATGTAGTGGAAACTGCTAGTTATCATTTGAGAAATATTGTTTTTATAAAAAAAAGTACCTGTATGAATGTTTCGTAAAGAAACTTGTGATAAACTGTAGGATTACCAGAATCGACTACTGTAACTCCATTTATTACAACCTACCAAAAGTACACCTTAAGAAATTACAAAACATAATAAACAAATTAGTAAGACTGATAAAAGGTATCCCACCTAGAGAGAGGATCACACCGATACTAATTGATCAATATTGGTTGCCGAACTCAAGCGAGAATTGAATTTAAAATATGTACAATAACCCAACAAGTTATCAGAACCGGTCGTCCAAAATATCTGAGAGAATTGCTACATATTGTGCAACCAACAAATTGTCCTAACACGATAATAGTTACAGATGGTTTCAAACTATCAGAACCTAGATACATATCTACTGTAGGCTCTAAAGCCTTTAAATATGCGGCCCCAAGACTATACAATAGGCTCCAACGAGACATTCTAATAATTGAAGATATTAAAGACTTTCAAGAGGAAACGGAAGACCTTATTTTGTGAGTTTTGACAGTGATGATCAAACAGTAAGCGAACAATACGCATTGTGAAATGTTAAATGCTCCCGAAGGAACATCATAAAATAACCATGGAGGTCCTGTAGAGAGTAGGGGGTGCTACTATAGCGTGAGGTCTACCACACTAGCGTGAGGTCTACCTCCCGTTAGCACTATAGCGTGAGGTCTACCGCTGAATTATTCGTCCCTCATAGATAAGACACATTTCATACATTTGTTTAAGCAATAAACACTCAATTTAAACATATTTTAGAAATGTCTTAAAATGATAATTGGAATTTTAATTACATTGAAAAAAAATTAATAAAGGTAAAAATAAACATGTTATCATATATTTCCATATTTATTCTAGCGATACAAACTATAAACACTTAATTTAAACATATCTTAGAAATGACTTAAATAGATAATTGGATTTCTAATTACATTAAAAAAAAGAATAAAGGTAAAAATAAACATGTTATCGGTCTACTGCTAAATTATTCGTCCCTCATAGATAAAACACATTTCATACATTTGTTTAAGCAATAAACACTTCATTTAAACATATCTTAGAAATGACTTAAATAGATAATTGGATTTCTAATTACATTAAAAAAGGAATAAAGGTAGAAATAAACATGTTATCATATATTTCCATACATTTATCCTAGCGGTACACACTTCGTACATCTACTAAAAAAGACACAAATAGATCATTGGAATTTTTTCTCATCACCTTCCAGCAAAAATAAAGATGAGACTGGAATAGCTGACGACCAACACCTCGCATTAATCTCTTCAGAATCATCGGTATAGCGTCCAACCACGATCGCTCAATTGCCTGTGTGTGTGCTCCTGTCGCTGGATCCACATAATATTGCTGGTGGTTCACTGTAGATTGCTGGTACCCCATGGCATTAAGGTTGCGGAAGGTCCAAGCTTGTCGCGTGGTAGACCTCACCCTCTGCCTGGGTAGGCGACATATGGCGGTAGACCTCACGCTATAGTAGCACCGAGTAGGGTTCCCCTACTGTACAGGACCAGATAAGCAGCCCTTAAAGTAAAGTAAGTAAATGCCAATAGAAAAGCGCACAAGTTCCTTAAAGCAAGCATGATTGTGAGCAGGTAGTAGGTAGTAGGTTGGCCTGGGCACCAGCCGCCCGTTGAGATACTACCGCTAGAGAGTTATGGGGTCCTTTGACTGGACAGACAGTACTACATAGGACCCTTCTCTCTGGTTACGGTTCTTTCCCTTTGCCTACACAGACACCGAATAGTGTGGCCTATCCTTTACAGATTCTCCTCTGTCCTCATACACCTGACAACACTGTGATTACTAGACAATTCTTCTTCACCCAAGGGGTTAACTACTGCACTGTAATTGTTCAGTGGCTACTTTCCTCTTGGTAAGGGTAGAAGAGACTCTTTAGCTATGGTAAGCAGCTCTTCTAGGAGAAGGACACTCCAAAATCAAACCATTGTTCTCTATTCCTGGGTAGTGCCATAGCCTCTGTACCATGGTCTTACACTGCCTTGGGTTAGAGTTCTCTTGCTTGAGGGTACACTTGGGCACACTTTTCTATCTAGTTTCTCTTCCTCTTGTTCTGTTAAAGTTTTTATATTTTAAATAGGAAATATTTATTTTAATATTGTTACTATTCCTAAAATGTTCTATTTTTCCTTATCTCCTTATTTCCTTATTTCCTTTCCTCACTGGGCTATTTTCCCTGTTGGGGCCCCTGGGCTTATAGCATCCTGCTTTTCCAACTAGGGTTGTAGCTTAGCATTTAATAATAATAATAATAATAATATGGCAGAAGCAAGATAGCGGATAGTAGTATGTTAATGCATAGTAGCCTCAATAATGGGCCCAGTCAATAAGGCGAGGTGGCGTGCAAAGTAGCACATAATCTCATCGTATCTTCCTTTGTCCTTGGTGAAGGATTGGACGACAATATCTCTCCTCAGGATTAAAAGCAAAGACAGTAAAGGGAAGACAGGAACGTCGATTGGATTTCTGCAAGTATTTACCCCCTTTAGTAGAGCATATCGGCACCAGGAAGCGCTGGTATAGGGTGTGCTTGTCGTCTGCTACTTGCTTACTCAAGTCAGTGTTGCCAGATGAAAATTTTTCATCAACGTTCTTTTCAAACTATGAAGGGGGATTTTTATCAGGCTTGATACAAATTTATGCTATTCCATGAATAAAACAAAATTTAGCATAAAAAAAAAAATATACTGATGGTTTTATTTTCATTTAAGCTCCTCATATTGTATTTTCATCTTTCTCAGGGGAATTTTGGATTTCACAATCTGGTGACGTTGACTCAAGTCTTCAAAACAATTGTAGCAATGCTGTCACCATATCTAAAACCACAAGCATATGTTGAATATACTGCCCCTCAAGCAAAAACTATCATTTAGTGGTGATTTTTTCCTTGCTTTTATCGATGCAAAGTCAAGGTAAGGTTGTATATTGAATATATAAAGTATATAATTATAACTTGCACAACACGTGTACTTTATCAAAGACCGAGATTAAACATTGAAACAAGGCCTAATAGAGGGTAAGACCACTCCGAGAGGCCCAATTTTACTGATGTAAGTACATACTCGTACCTCGAGAAACAAAAATCATATTTAATGTAGAAAAAATCAGAGCATCTTTTCTGACCATATCTCTATATGGTATGAGAGAAAAAATTATTGTTAATAAGCCTAGGACAGTATCAGATCGCCAAGCATTAATCTCCTCGCCTATAGTTTAGTCTTAGGCACATGTCTTACTTCGGGGGATTGTCTTTCACATATTCTGTAAGCTATTTGTAATATATATATATATATATATATATATATATATATATATATATATATATATATATATATATACACATAATACACACACACACATATATATATATATATATATATATATATATATATATATATATATATATATATATATATATATATGTATATATATATATATATATATATATATATATATGTTTGTGTGTGTGTTATATACACAGCTTAAGCTTAACTTGCATTTTGTAGATGTGTAAAGTCTCAAGATTAGCCATATTCTAAAGGTTATATATGCAGTCGGGTGTTAATAATAGTAATAAATATTACATACACATATTAATATTTTTCATTAACTCACCATCGTGTGTAAAGGAAGAGGACCCTCAGCTTATGCGAAAGTAAATGAACATGCAACAAGCTATATAAGTACGAAAAAGAATATAGGTAGTCTAATGATCTATACAATTTAATACAAATTTGTGGAAAATCATTAGATGATTAATACGCGAATTATTGGATAACTGTTATAGTAACATATGAACCCTCCAAAATACCAAATCCCGTAGTTATTTAGCTAATTAGTTAGGCGCGTCGTACTTACTTTCTTGTGTAAATGTGTAATTTCATTATACATAACGAAATTCAAACAGCATTTTCTTAGCCCTTTTTATAATGAATAATTTGTGTTGTTGATGATAGTGAAGCCTCATAAAAATATAGAAGAAAAAAACATGAGGTTCTTAACTATTTTTACCTTGGAAGACACCAAAGACACTAGTACACGGAGATTAATAGGGACCTCTATCACACGAGGTCGTGAAAGAGCCACGAATGGATGTGGGCAAACAATTCCCATAGAGACCCTTAATTTCTTTGTTTTCTTGTTTTCTTTTATGGTCACCCACTAATGACGTCACAAATATGCCCCCATAACGACGGGACGGTCTAATCCTGTACTGCATTAATCCTGGTCTCTCCCATCATCAGGAAAGAACCGGTAAGAGTCATGTATATCAAACTCACATCAATCGGCCTAAAAGGGAAAAAAAATTGACAGGCAGTGTGTTCTAATTCTAAAAAATGGTTGCATCCATCGGCGGTGCTAAGATAGAAAAAAAAAAGTGGGAAAAAAGGTTAAAAAATAACTTGAATTTCTCCTCTTATAGACGGTGTAGATTGATATTTCATTCTTCAGTTACATGACATTGTCGTCACTTGAACTGATAAATGTAGTGAATTTATATCAATGATTTTAGATTGATTTAGGGCATTCGGTCAACAAATGCCTCGCTGTTAAAGATACTAAACATTCGTCACAATATGGTTGGTGTCGGCCCTTCAGCAGAAACTCATGCGTCAACCAAGTGTGACTAATACGAACACGACAAAGAGTCATCTCCCATTTTCGGGGCATCATGTCATGCCTCCAAGGAGAAATGACATCTTGTTACTTCTCTCATTTTATTGTCATCTAGACTATTCCAGTGCTGTTGCCATTTATTACAAAACAATTTCTTAATGTTCGGTAGGAAATCATTACAGGTTATGGGATACCTTCTTGGTAGCAACTCGGATGCAGCATTCTTCGCCAGTACATCTGCCTCCTCATTCCCACACACACCTACATGTGCTGGAACCCAAAAAAATTGAACCATTATACCTCTGTCCAATAATAAAAAGCCATTCTAAAATCTTTAAAACTAGAGGGTTCCTAGAATTATAAACTTCTAAAGCTTGAAGAACACTCCTTGCATCACTAAAAATTGTAAAATTACCCTCCTCCAAAGCTATTTTCTCAATAGCGGTTAGTATGCCATACAGTTCGGCAGTAAATATGGAAGCTGTTAGAGGAAGTGTACCTCTACAATTAAAACCATTACTATGTATTTCAAATCCAACGCCAACATCTGATTTGGAGCCATCAGTATATATAAAAGTTGATCCCCTATGTTCTGAAACCTGTTCCATAAAAAGAGAACTGGATTCAAAGTCAGTAATATTCTTCTTAACTCAAATAAAGTATTTACAAAAAGATACCTCAGGTAATTTCCATGGAGGCGTTGATGATACCTTAAATGGAAGCACCTTAATTATAATGATTTCAAGATTTTTTTAATAATTGTTTCATCCGAAAGCCATAAGGTTGAGGATATTTTGGGGGCAACTCAAAGTATGTTGAGTCCCTTACAAGGCTTGCAGTCTGAAAGACATTCATTAAAGGTCTAGAAGTAACTCTCCAGCATCAACAAGGAGACTTTGGATAGGTGAGGTTCTAAATGCTCCTATGGACAATCTAATACCAGCATGATGTATTGAATCTAATATTTTTAACCGACTTGGGGTGGCTGAAGAATATATTTCACATCCATAACTAATTTTAGAAATATCAAGGCCTTGTATAATTTTGAAACAGTATTGCAGTCTAGCCCCCATGATGTATGGGACAATACTTTTAAAAGGTTCAGAGCCTCAAGACATTTAGCTTTTAATGCTTTTAAGTAAGAAACCCATGTTAGCCTACAATCAAATATCAAACCTAAAAATTTAGCTTCACTTACACAGGGGATCTGTTGACCTTTAATGTATATATACGGTTCTGGATGCACTCCCCGGATATGACAGAAATGAACAATGGTAGTTTTACTTGTCGAGAACTTAAATCCATTCATTTCAGCCCACTGGATAATTTTGTCAATTGAGACTTGTAGTTTTCTCTCAACCATTGCCATTCTAGCTCCAGCAAATGATATGGAGAGATCATCCACAAATAATGTTGAGAGAGCATCCTGGGAATGACTGAGGATACCCCATTAATTGCTAGTGCAAACAGGGTTACACTCAGCACACAACCCTTAGGAACTCCTTCTTCCTGGCATTTACTCTCTGACAGAGTTCCCCCCCCCTCACTTGGTAAACTCTATATGAAAGAAATGAATGAATAAATAGTGGTAGCTCACCTCTTTGTCCAAACACATGAATTCTTTTAAGTATACCAAGTGGTATCATATGCCTTTTCAAGGTCAAAAAAGACTCTGATGGTGCTGATTGGAGGCAAAGGCTTCACAAATAGAGGACTCAAGTCGTATCAACACATCAGTCATTGAGTGCATTTTTCTGAATCCACATTGAGTGAGTGATAAAATACTATTCTTTTCAAGGTACCACATCAGTCTTACATTGACCATCTTCTCCATGATTTTACATAAACAAGATGATGTCAATGCAATTGCTGCTAAAAACTCGTCCTTACCGGGTTTTAAAAAGGCTAAAATAATGGCTAGTTCCCAAACACTTGGATAATTATGATCATGCCATATTCTATTAATAATACTTGAAATAAATAACTTTGTATTAAGAGGCACATGTTTAATCATTGCATATGGAATTCCATCAGGTCCAGGGGCTGTATCATTACATGTAGCAAGTGCAGAATCAAATTCTCTTTCAGTAAAAGGAGAATTGTATGACTCTTCCTTTCTTGTTGCGACATTTAAGACTTTTCTTCTATACTCCTATACTGGTGACCAGGAGCTGCTTCACACTTGCATGATACATTTGAAAAATGGTCAGCCAGAGCATTGCTAACTTCGGTTGCTCCAGTTATATACTGACCATTTACCCTTAACACTGGTGGTGGGTTTGGGGTGAATTTGCCTGCTATCTTTTTCACTTTCCTCCATACAGATGATGTTGGTGTTCTACTGTTAATGGAGGAAACAAATGACACCCAAGACTGGCACCTAGCTTCTTTCATGGCACAACAAAATTGTGCTCTACATTTCTTGTATATGACTAAATTCTCCTCAGTATGGCGCCTGTGCAATCGAGTTAAAGACTTTCTTGTGGATCTGTACAGTTTTGATGACCACCAGGGGACTGGTCGTCGTTTGAATATCCCTGTTGTTTTGGGAATGGAGATGACTCCTGCTGTGTGAAGAATTCCATTAAGTAAGTCCATGGCCTCATCAACACCTTCAAACTGTTCTGCATTTCCTTCAATTTCACTTAGCTCCCGAAATCTATCCCAGTCTGCCTTATCAAGATTCCATCGTGGAGATCTCTGTAAAGGTGGACCATTGTTGGTGTTTATGATGATTGGTGCATGATCACTAGTATGCCAATCATCTAATGTTCTCCGATTAAAATCAAGAAGACAGTTAAAGCTTGCAACTGATAGGTCAATACAGGAAAAGCAACCCGTCTGAAAATGAAAGTGTGTGGGCTCTCCTTTATTAAGGAGTCCTACATCTTCATTCTCCAAAATTGATGATACAATATTACCCCTTGCATTTGCCAAAACATCACCCCATAAAGGATGTCTACTATTAAGATCTCCTTGTAAGAGAAAAGGTTGTGGGAGTTTTTTATTCACCTCTACTATATTACCATATGAGATGTTATAATTTGGTGGCGAGTAAAGAGAACAGATTGTGTATTTTCTCCCTATATCAATCTGTACAACCACTGCCTGAAGAGGAGTACAGATAGACAAAGATATTTGGGGAACATCTCGACGAACGTATATAAGACTTGCAGCATGGCTCCCTGCTCGTTGATCATATGGTGTCCTATAGCTAACATACTACTGAGGACAAGGAGTATTAGCATCGAGCTTGCTTTCCTGTAGACATACAGTTATAGGGGAGTGCTCATGTATGAGGAGCTTGAGTTGTTCATATTTCGCCCTTAAACCCTGGCAATTTCATTGCAGAATGGAGGAAAAGACAACAGTTTATTTTTTGCAGGACACCTGGGATGAAATCTTCCCATTGGCAATATTTGATCTAATAATATTTCCCGGTGGTATCTCTAGAGAGGATCTTGATATATTGGGTTTTGTGTTTGTCTTTTTCTTTGTGTCCTTTTGATTCAATTGTTGAGGAGGATGGTGGACCTCAACTTGAATTTCTGATTTATTCAATTCACCTTCCCGTTGATCAGAAACATCAGCAGACAAGACGTCATATTTATTTGAAGTCGTGACTTTAATGTTTCTTATGGTACGAGGTGAGAGAGATGGAGGTCTCTCTCTTTTTCGATTATAAGGTTTTTGCACCTTCCCCACTACAGGTTCACCAGGTAAATTGGTTTTGAGTGGAACCTCCATCAGAACAGGCAATGACACGGCCTGAGAGAGGTGTGTACTATTGTTTTGAATAAGAGTAGATGGCTTTTGAATATCTTTCAGATCTCTAAGTATCTGTTTTGATTTTTCTAAAATATCTGGGTATAAATTTCCAATGAGACCTTCAACCTCTTTAACTACTTTCATATGTTTCTTTATGTTAGAAGTGGAGATATAATTTTCATCTGTGTGCTTTGGCAAGTTTTTCTTCAGAACAATTGAAAAAGGTTGCCCTGGTCTTATCTGCTTTTCAAGAGCTCTTTTACGAGCCTCTTTAAAAGTAACCCTTTTTTCCATGATCCTAATGGCCTGAATTTCTTTTTCAAAAATAAACTTTATGCAGCTTTTAGATGTAGCTGGGTGTGCTTCCCCACAATGTATGCAATTTGGATTTTCTATGCATACTCCATGACTATTTTTTCCACAGTTAGCACAAACAGCTGGCATATTATTTAGTTTTTCTTTGCACTTCTGGCTTAAATGGCCATACATTTGGTAATGATAACATCGCAATGGTGAAGGGATATATGGTTTCACCTTCAAAGATAGCCAACCAGCTTTTATAACATTAGGTAATCTGCATTAATCAAATGTTATAATCAAAGTAGCAAGAGGTTACGTTGTTCTCCAACTCTCTTTCTCATTCTGACTACTTTTGCTACTCCTTGACTCTTCAGTTCATCCTCAATTTCTTTTTCCTCTATGTCCAGCAATTCTAGAGCATATATCACACCTCTACTCTGGTTGAAAGTGGGATGCAAAACGCATTTGACACTATGACCATCCAATGTTTTAAGTGTTTTTAATATTTCCCCTTGTATTGGGGATAGTGTGTCTATCAAGAGAATTCCATTTCCCTGGGGTAGAATTTTCGGCTGTCCTCCACATAAAGTAACCATTTCCCTGTTTGCTTTAAAAACATTTATACGCTCATTTCTTCCATTTTCAAATTCTAGAATAAAAAACTTTCCATAATTCACTACTTCATAGGGACCAGGTAATATTTCTACTTTTCTATATCTTTCTGTATCGTCATCATTTCTCTCTCTCTCTCTCTCTCTCTCTCTCTCTCTCTCTCTCTCTCTCTCTCTCTCTCTCTCTCTCTCTCTCTCTCTCTCTCTCTCTCTCTCTCTCTCTCTCTCTCTCTCTCGTGTTTTTTTTATCATTCTTTACATATCTTGAATAAAGTTCCAATGTAACATTATTAGAACCCAAGTTGGAGATGTCTGTACCAAGATCCCTGTTTGTATTTGCCAGGTCGTCAACAGAGGGGTTGGATTTTTGGGAAAAGCAAGCCGGGTTATCCACCACTTATCGGAAGATGTCAGTCCTCCTATCCCATGTGGCCCAACATGAGAAGAGGCTTCAGCGGGGACCAGTCCTCTATTAGAGAGTGGGGGTGGTTAACCCTCCCACCGGCGACTCCAATGCATGGCGTCACTCATTACCAGCAAATATGGGTGACTTAAAACCGGATCACTGGAGCCCAACTCTTAACAGACTTGGTCTGCACCCAATGGGGTCTGCCAGAGGGTGATGGCGTCTAAATTGGTACAGGTTGAGATGGAATGCCGTCCATCCCACACTGTGCCAAATCCAAAGAAGCAGCCAAAGCATAATCAAACAAGCCAAAGTCGTCAAAAAGTTCAAGCCCAAAAGGAATAGATGGGAGAATAAAAGAAATAACCAAAAGGAAAAGAGAAAGTGCGGACTGATTTAGTTGGATCAACAGTTGGGGACCGAGATCCAGTTTGAAAGTAGTTTCCACTGTTCATCCTGACATCGAAGGTCATTGACGCCGATATCATTTAGTTTAAATATACAAAAAAAAATTAAAGAATATTCAATTAAAACCATAAAAGTTGAATGTCATTATAAAAGTTAGATAGTTTTCAGAAGACCTGCTTCTGAAATAAATTTAAAAATGCCACCTGCATAGTAGGACACATCATGTCCAAGAATCTTGACAAGGATGAACCTGCCACCCTCACCTCGAGCCTCAAACAAATATCTATTCCTTAAGTTATTATAATTGGGGCATTCGGTCAACAAATGCCTCACTGTTAGAGGTACTAAACAGTCTTCACAATACAGTTAGTGTTGGCCCTTCAGCAGAAACTCATGTGTCAACCGATTGTGACCAATACGGAGACGACAAAGAGAAGTCTCCCATTGTCGGGGCATCATATTATACCTCCAAGGAGATATGGCATTTGTTACTTCTCTCATTTTATTGCCATCTAGACTATCCCAGTGCTGTTGCCATTTATTAAAAAGCAATTTCTTGATGTTAGGTAGGAAATCGTTACAAGGAATGGGATGTCTTCTTGGCAGCAACTCGGATGCAGCATTCTTTGCCAGTGAATCTGCCTTCTCATTCCAAGACACACCTGCATGTGCTGGAACCCAACAAAATCTAACTGTTATACCTCTCCGTCCAATAATAAAAAGCCATTCTAAAATCTTTAAAACTAGAGGGTTGCTAAAATTAAAAACTTCTAAAGCTTGAAGGACACTCTTTGCATCACTAAAAATTGTAAAATTACCCTCCTTCTCTAACACTATTTTCTCAATAGCGGTTAATATTCCATACAGTTCGGCAGTAAACATGGAAGCTGTTAGAGGAAGTGCACCTCTACAATTAAAACCATTACTATGTACTCCAAATCCAATGCCTGCATCAGATTTGGAGCCATCAGTATATATAAAAGCCGATCCTCTATGTTCTTCAACATGTTCCGTAAAAAGAGACCTGGCTTCTAGGTCAGTCATATTCTTCTTAACTCCAATAAAGTATTTACAAAAAGATATCTTTGGTAATTTCCATGGAGGCATTGGTGATACCTTGAATGGAAGTACCTTACTTCTAATTATATCCAGACTGTTTAATAATCGTTTCACCCGAAAGCCATAAGGTTGAGGAGATTTTGGGTGCAACTCAAAGTATGATGTGTGTCTTACAAGGCTTGCAGTCTGAAAGGCTAAAGAGTAAGGGAGCCTTTGCAATCTAAACCAATACCGAATAATGGAAGACATTCAGCATCTACAAGGAGACTTGGGATAGGCAAGGTTCTAAATGCTCCTGTAGACAATCTAATACCAGCATGATGTATTGAGTCTAATATTTTTAACCGGCTTGGGGTGGCTGAGGAGTATATTTCACATCCATAACTAATTTTGGAAAAAATCAAGGCCTTGTATAATTTTAAAATAGTATTGCGGTCTGCCCCCCATGATGTATGGGACAATACTTTTAAGATATTCAGAGCCTAAGACATTTAGCATTTAACGCTTTCAAGTGAGAAACCCATGTAAGCCTACAATCAAATATCAAACCTAAAAATTTAGCTTCACTTGGACATGGTATCCGTTGACCTTTAATGTATATATCCGGGTCTGGGTGTACTCCCCGGATACGACAAAAATGGACAATGGTAGTTTTACTTGTCGAGAAGTTAAATCCATTCATATTGGCCCACTGGATAATTTTGTCCATAGAGAGTTTTATTTTTCTCTCAACCATTGCCATTCTAGTTCCAGCAAATGATATTTAGAGATCATCCACAAATAATGTTGAGAGAACATCCCGGGGAATGACTGAGGATATCCCATTAATTTCTAGTGCAAACAGGGTTACACTCAGCACATTCCTCTGAGGAACTCCTCCTTCCTGATACTTAGTCTCTGATAGAGTTTCCCCCACTCTCACTTGAAAAACTCTGTGCGAAAGAAATGACTGAATAAATAGTGGTAGTTCTCCTTTTAATCCTAGTTCATGAATTGTTTTAAGTATACCATATCTCCACGTGGTATCATAAGCCTTTTCAAGGTCAAAAAAGACTGTCACATGGTGCTGTTTGGAAGCAAAGGCTTCACAAACAGAGGACTCAAGTCTTACTAACACAGTTGTTGAGTGCATTTTTCTGAATCCACATTGAATCGGTGATAAAATACCCTTCTTTTCAAGGTACCACATCAACCTTGCATTGACCATCTTCTCCATGATTTTACATAAACAAGAAGTCAATGCAATAGGTCGATAGCTCTCTGCTAAAAACTTGTCCTTACCGGGATTTAAAAAGGCTAAAATAATGGCTAGTTCCCAAACCCTTGGGTAACTATGATCATGCCATATTCTATTAATAATTATAATACTTAAAATAAATAACTTTGTATTAAAATGTACATGTTTAACCATTGCATATGGAATTCCATCGGGTCCAGGGGCTGTATCGTTGCAAGTAGCGAGTGCGGAATCAAGTTTTCTTTCAGTAAAAGGAGAATTTTACGATTCTTCCCTTCTTGTTACAAAATCTAAAATTTTCTTTTCTTCAATGCTCCTGTACTGGTGACCAGGAGCTGCTACACTCTTGCAAGATACATTTGAAAAATGGTCAGCCAGGGCATTGCTAACTTCATTTCCTTCGGTCACATACTGACCATTCACTTTCAACAGAGGTAGTGGGTTCGGGGTAAATTTGCCTGCAATCTTTTTTATTTTCCTCCATACAGAAGATGGTGATGCTCTACTATTAATGGAGGAAACAAAAGCCACCCATGATTGGCGTCTAGCTTCTATCATGGCACGACGGAACTGTGCTCTACACTTTTTGTATGATATCAAATTTTCTTCCGTACGGCGTCTACGCAATCTAGTCAGGGATTTTCTGGTGGCTCTGTGCAAGGCTGTTAATTCTGAAGACCACCAGGGGACTGGTCGTCTTTTGAATAGTCCTATCCCACTGTTCATTAGAGCCCAGCTGCTAATCCCTAAGGCCCCCATCCTCATCAAGGCTTCAGCATCTGGGGGACAATGATTTTAGATTTCTCGTAGCAAGATATGAAATTAAAACACAAATTTTCCCATCCTTATTTCTCACATCAAAACTGTACAGCACAAAGATCCTGGAGAACCTTGAACAAAATGGTAAAGTTCTTACCAATTGCTGTGTACTACTGTAGTCTCTGTTGCCATATACTCTTAAAATGTCAGCCTATAAAAGTAACTGATGCTTCAACAAAAGGATAGATAAAACTCCTTACGGGACATTAATTAAGAGAAGCCTAACTTCAGTGTCCTACATCCGTTTGGTGGTACATTCTAAGCCTACCGACGACATGGGAACAAGTTAGATGAAAGAAGTAGACTATTAAAAGAGTATCTGTGGAATAAAACAGAGAGATAGCCCTGCCTACCTAGTATTATTTTCTGTATGAAAATGCTGTTAATAAGAAAGATGTATGAAATTTATCAAAAAAGAAGCCCACAGTACAGCAAATACACCTTGTCATGATAAAGATTTAATGAGGCTGCAAATGCCAGAGGAAGAAGACCAGCTAGACATGGAAGAAAATAAAGAAACAGCCACCATCAAGGCTGATGGAACAGACCATGCGAACAAAACTACTAATAGTTAAGAAGCAACAAGCTATAGATTGTGTAATTTTCTTAGAACAGCCAAAAAGTTTAAAAAAAAAATACTAAAGGTGAAAAGCTTGTATACAAACTGAAAAGTCACTATATGACTCGAAACTTGGTGGTAGAAATAAGTAGTGCATTGTATGAATATCTCAATAATAATTTTGAGCAGTCATTTTCAAGTCCATGTCTACATAAGAAATCTTATGAGGATTCATTTGTGATTATCTTGGTTTGGGTTCAAGATATAATCATTGCTCCTGGCAATAGTCAGGTGTTAAACAGTGTAAAAGTTCAATCGAGTAAAAAGTTTAAAATGAAAGATATAGGCAAGTTGCGCTGGTTTCTAGGAATTAAAATTATATTTCATGATGATTATGCAGTGATAAATCAGAAAAAGGTAATGTGCAAAGGTACTTAAAGATTCAATATGGAAATGAATGAATGATTTGAAGTTCTCTGGCATCCTGACATCGAAGGTCATTGATGCCGATAAAGTTTATTATAAATAAAGATTAAAAGAATATTCTCTTAAAACCAAAAAAGTAAATATGTTATAAAAGTTAAATAGCATTAAGAAGAACGGCTTCTGATGTAAATTTAAAAATGCCACTAGCATTGTACGACACATCATGTCCAAGGATCTTGGCAAGAATGAACCTGCCATCTTCACCCCATGCCTCAAACAGATATCTATCAATATGGAAAACTATGAGTCCAAAGCAATTCCATGTGATGTAGGTAATGGTAAAGTTTGTGATGTAAAAAATTCAGCAAAATTAACAGATCCTAGGGAATATAGAGAAATTGTTAATATCATTATGCTTTCGCTAAAATTAGACCAGTGTATGGTGTTGGTAACTTCCTTAACCATAATTGGTGGGGCAAGGATGCAACTTAAAAAGTAGGTTCTTAAAGTTTATTACAAGTAAAATACAATATACGTGGGATACAACAAAAGGTAACTTATCAGAAAGGAAGACTGAGACAAAACTCAGTAACATCATGCACATGTGAGGCTGAATATAGAGCTATCACTTATGCAATGTAGGAAGACAATTTTCAAAGAAATTTGTATTCTGACTTGACAGTTATGAGATGGAAGGATTATATCATTGCATATGGACAACCAAAGTGCTATAGCTTTGGTAGAAAATAATAATAATTCTTCTTCAATAGTAATAATAATAATTCTTCTTTTTCTTCTTCTTCTTATTATTATTATTAGCTAAGCTGCAACCCTAGTTGGAAAAGCAATATTCTATAAAGCCAAGGACTTCAACATGGAAAAATAGTCTAATGAGAAAAGGAAATAAGGTAATAAATAAACGGTATGATAAGTAATGAACAATGGAAATGTATCTTTAAAACAGTCACAATAATAAAACAGATATTTCCTATATAAACTATAAAGAGGCTTATGTCAGCTTGTTCAACATAGAAACATTTGCTGAAAGTTTGAACTTTTGAAGTTCTACCGATTCGACTACCCAATTAGGAAGATCATTCCTCAACTTGGTCACAACTGGAATAAAACTTCTAGAATACTAAGTAGTATTGAGCCTTATTATGGAGGAGGCCTGACTATTAGAATTAACTGCATGTCTAGTATTACCGACAGGATGGAACTGTCGGGGAAGATATGAATGTAAAGGATGATCAGAATTATGAAAAATCTTATGCAACATGCATAACGAACTAATGGAACGATGGTGCCAGAGATTAATATCTAGATCAGGAATAAGAAATTTAATAGACCGTAAGTTCCTGTCTAACAAACTAAGATGAGAATCAGTAGCTGAAGACCAGACAGGAGATCAATACTCAAAACAACGTAGCATGAAAGAATTAAAATACTTGTTAAGAAAAGATTGATCCAATAAGCCAATTTTTTGTGCAAGTGAAAAATACACAGCCCTAATTGTTTCTCAAAAGTAAATTTGCTATCAAGAATAACACCTAAAATTTTAAAAAGAGTCCTAAAGAGCTAAAGAAACATTATCAATGCTAAGATCTGGATGTCGAGGAGCCACTCTATTTGGCCTACTTACAATCATACTTTGAGTTTAGTTAGGATTCAACTTCATGCCCCATAATTTGTACCATGCACTCATAGTAGCTGGATCTCTATTAAGGGATTCAGAAACCCCAGATCTACATTCAAGAGATGGAACTGATACAAAGAGTGTAGCATCATCTGCATATGCAATAACCTTGTTTTCTAGACCAAACCACATGTCATGTGTATATAGTATGAAAAGTAATGGGCCAAGAACACTAACCTGAGGAACACCAGATATCACATTCCTATGCTCACTATGGTGCCCATCAACAACAACTCTTTGCGATCTATTACTTAAAAATTCAATAATAATGCTAAGAAACGACCTACCCACTACCAATTGAGTTCGAAAACAAGGGTCTTATTATTTACACGGTCAAAGGTAGCACTAAAATCAAAGCCAATCATACGAACTTCCTGATCACACTCAAGGGATATCTGTACAGCATTGGAGATTGTAAGACGGGCATCACATGCCCAAAAGCCTTTATGAAAACAAAATCGCAAACTAGGGAAAAGATTACCTTCAGCAAACGTTTAAAGACATTTTGCCAAAAGACATTAAAAATCTTTAAATAATATGAAAGTTATGGAAATTGGGCGGTAATCAGTTGGACTTGAACTACCACAAACACATTTACATAGTGGAGAAGCACTACTAATTTAGAGGCAAGATATCACTTTGTACGGTTGGTCAGAAGTGGAAGCAAGAATGGTTAAAATTTTGCATGTTTCTTCAGCAGCATACATTGGTTATTTGTTTACGAAACCCCTCTGTAGATGTAAGATAAGAGAAATTTCTAGTGATTAGAGGGTTACAAGTTTAATGAGGAGTGTTACAGAAGCAGATTCTAAACATAGATTCTTAAAGCTATTCTTACTGATTGCCAAGATTAGAGTTGGAAGTGCATTATTTTGTTTGAAATAGATTTTTCTTTACATTTGATAAAATGTTTTACCCACACATGTTAATGCACTTGCTCTGTGCCACTTGGCTGTTGATATATGAAGCTACATTCATCTAGTAACCTTCAATTCTAGAAATAAAAGATTATGAGATCTAAACTGGAACTCGCCTACATAGACATGCAAGTTTCAGACATGTAATCTGTTTGTCTAATGGAGCATATTTACTTTTTCATAAAAGTGTACAACATTTCATTCTACGTAAAAGGAATATAAGTATCTTTTATGGTAAATAGACGTTAATATATTACTTCCTTATGTATGTAAATTTCCTATTACACACTCATATTCTGTAGAAAGTTTAGGACACTAAAAAAAAAAACTTTACTAAATAGATCGCCAGCCTTCTTCTCTTGTCTGTAATAGATGTTTACCGCCACATAACACTCCTCATCTCTGATGACTTTAGAGAGAGAAATGTACTCCCTTATTACTTACTACTGACCATTTGGCCTAATCTACTTACTACTGAACTTTTGGTTTAATTTAGATGCACAGTCTGCAACTATGTCTAACAAATCTTTTTATACATAAGGTCTTTTAATTCACTTACTGTGACATTCCCCATTTGAAACCTGAATATTTAAGGGGAATCATGACCTTCTTTTTCAAAAAAATCTACCAAACATCGCGAATATATCACAATACACTTTTCCATTACCAATATTCAACTGTGTGTTACCATAACCGCACTTTAGAGACAAAGTAACTAATCACGCCATACTACACTTCTAACCTCTAAATAGATTTTACTCCATACAACATGGCACCGTTTGCTATATGTTTCTATACAAAAGTTACATTTGTTGTAAAATAAAGTTCTCAATTGCAGTTATGAATCAAGTTAGCCTCTCTTCTTTGCCCCGATAAACCTAACATCCACCAGCCCATTCTAAGGACTCAAGTGGGTAGTGAAAAATAAACAATTTTCTTAAAGTTACTGTACGGTTCAGGAAGTTTGAGGATTACTAAATTTCTAAAACCCTTCGTTGCTAAAACACAAAACTTCTAACTCCACTGAGAAGGATATGTGTACTTTCTCGAGAGAGGAGAAAAAAAAAAAAAAAAAAAAAAGGTGACACTATGAACATTGGACTCCCAACCGAAACCTATGTAGAAATCAATTTTATCATTTAAAAGACAAGGCATAACAGAATATTATCATTATTACAAGCAAAGCTAAAACACTAGCTGGAAAAGCAGAATGCTATAAGGCCTAAGGGCTCCAGCAAAGAAAAATAGCCCAGTAAGGAAAAAGTAAGGAAATAAATAAACTACAAGAGAAGTAATTAACAATTGAAATAAAATAATTTAAGAACAGTAACAGCATTAAATCTTTCATATATAAACTATAAAAATTTGAAAAAAGAGGAAGAGAAATAAGATAGAATAGTGTGGTCGAGTGTACCCTCAAGCAAGAACTCTACCCTATGACAGTGGAAGCCATGATACAGAGGCTATGGCACTACCCAGGACTAGAGAACAATGATTTGATTTTGGAATGTCCTTCTAGAAGTGCTGCTTACCAAACCTAGAGTCTCTTCTACTCTTACCAAAAGAAAAGTAACAACTAAACAAATAAAGTGAAGTAGTTAACCCCCTGAGCAAAGAAGAATCGTTTGTTTGGTAATCTCAGTGTTGTTGAGTGTATGAGAACACAGAAGAATGTGGAAAGACTAGGCCAGACTATTCGGTATATGTGTAAGCAAAGGAAAAATGAACCGCAACCAGAGAAAGAGATCCAATGTAGTATTGTCTGGTCAGGCAAAGGACCCAATAACTCTCTAGCGGTGGTATCTCAACGGAAGGCTGGTGCCCTGACTAACCTACTGCCTACAAAAAGCATTCTCACTATCACCTCTCAAAAACCGTCTTTTATAAACATGCCTATCAAACCGATTTTTCTCTCAGATTCCCTAACCATTACTTTGTCATCATTCATATTATTTTCTTGCTACTAAATTCTTCAAATCCTGGCTTGTCACCCTCATTCTCACTAGTACTAGTCTACTCAAAATCCATATTTATACTAGAGGGGCCTTCAGTAGGGAGCATGCCTTCGCCACGCCACGCAGTCTTATTTTACTCTAAACTCCACTGTTTACTTGTACTTCCATGTACTATCTTCAAATCTAATGGATCTCTCCTTGGGTCATACCCCACATGTTCACCAAGTTTCATTGAAATTGGTTCGCTAGCATTTGCTTTGTGTTGTTCACATAAAAAAATAACCTTGCCATATTTTCAAAGTACTGCTGCGTACATCATGTACTTTGATGTACTTTATCTAAAATGTTACAGATTCAGTTAGGTCAGAATCAGTACAATCGTTTTGTGTAAATTTGTTCACAAACAAATAAATAAATAAAATAATTATCCAAAACGATTCATAGTCATTACCAAGCTTGGTCAAAATTGGTACAGTAGTTTTTGTGTAAAGTTGCTCACAAACAAACAGACGGGGGTGAATACATACCCTCCGTAAAATTTTCGATGTAGAAGGCTATAGATACAAAGGCAAGTGGAATCCCCCATACGTCAGACATTTTACAGTATGCACTTCATTAGGCGAAGTCTAACAAAGTTGAATAGTAAAAATGGGACAAAACTGGTAAAATTTCACTGTTAACAACTTATCTCTACATGTTGCAGTTGCATATAATCTTCCCAAAAGCTAAACATCATGAAGAACTTTTTTTACCAATATGAACATTCTCACGTTTTCTTTTAGTTGTAATTATGTGCCTTACTATTACAATAACTCCAATCCAAAGACGAACATTGATGGGCAAAACTTTTTGTTAGGCGCCATTTATTTTACACACTTTCGCTTTTCTGGAGGATTAAGCACATACAAAAGAATGTTTGGTGATTTAGACATTAAAAGGAAACATTATAGTTATATAAAACAACTTTGCTAAATCTATAAAATTACATTTTCCAGATTTTACTGAAAAAAATACTCACGCTGACGTTCATTCACAGTACTACGAAAGGATTTCCAATATATCGACCAATGGACATTGAATGTTGTTAATTGAGAGAGAGAGAGAGAGAGAGAGAGAGAGAGAGAGAGAGAGAGAGAGAGAGAGAGAGAGAGAGAGAGAGAGAGAGAGAGAGAGAGAGAGAGTCAGTAAAGTGAAATATCACAAAATTCAAGACAACAATATAGTCTTGGCTAACAATAAAATGATTGTTTGTTATGCTTACAATATACAAGCTGCAAATATTTTTGAGATATGTAAATTTATGCCCATTTTATAGCGGAGAAAGAACCTTATAACAATATTACAGTTGGAAACATTCCTAGTAAACTACTTCATGAAAGGTAAATTAGGTATAACAAAATCTATTAGCAATTGTTATCAATATCATCATTACAGGCCAAACAGAAACCGTAATGGGAAAGGTATAATGCCATATGACCAAGGGTTCTAGTAAGAAAAGAATCTTGACGTTAGAATACTGAAAAGATAATAACCAAAAAAAGGGAGGTCCAAAGAAGAGCAACAGACGCGCTTCTAAAAGCGGAGAATCGAGACGGGAAAGGGCGGCCACTATCCCAAACTCGTTCCATAAAATCGTGTCTGGAATTCTAGGCTTCTTCTAAGAAAACACAGGTTGTGCGAGTTTGCATCATCTTGCAATATATCAGGAGATGGATTCTTTGTTGTCTCGGTTATCGCTGGCTTAGGAATCTGACCAGATGCTGAAGGGCGAAACAGCTTTCTTCTACTTTCGTCACGCCCGCCGCCCCTATACTACCCTGTTTTGGGATAGGATAGCTCGCTAAGTCATAATGTTCTGATCCGCTGCTGCTACTGATTTAATTGTGATATATATATATATATATATATATATATATATATATATATATATATATATATATATATATATATAATATATATGTATATATATATTATATATAAATATATATATTTATATATATATATTAGAGAGAGAGAGAGAGAGAGAGAGAGAGAGAGAGAGAGAGAGAGAGAGAGAGAGAGAGAGAGAGAGAGAGAGAGAGGAGCACTGAAGCAAATATCAAATTTTTCTTGACATTATTCATATGTACGATGAATTCCTTACCCGGTAGGACCATGATCTAAAAATACCGTAGGTTGAACCATTCCCTATAATTTACGATGCTGAAAGTGATATATTTTTACGAATATTTCTTTTTGTTTTAATTTTAACACGTGATAGACTAGAAAAAAATCTTGACCGATCCGCTATCACTACAAAACTTAATTACCGCGTGGGAGGGGCAGAAAGCCACAACGAAGTTTAAGAACCACCAGCTAGGGCAGTGACAGACATTTAGGTATTTAAGTCTAGCAGTGAACGAAGTAAAAAAAAAAAAAAAAAAAAAAAAAATTTAGGCATAATATAGTCTCAAAGGCATGTATCTGGGGTATTTAAAAAAATCAAACAACTTTTATTCTGCAAGTATCCAAAACGTTTTCTAATCTTATCCTGAAGCCCGCCAGAATTTTGCATGGTTACTGTCAAAAAGTACAGCTACACTCCAGGTTAGAAATATATGATACGTTGATAGAGCAGTCAATGCCATTGTAGCCTACTACAGAAGTCTCGACTGTTCTTGGATTACAAAACAGGAGCTCTCTACACTATAAATGAGATTAACTTATGGAGGACACGACCTACAGGTTCAAAGCATCAAAATATACCTAATTCTCGTTTCCCTCTCAAGAGTTTGTTCTAGTATTCGTTTAAGTAACTAATAAGCATATTAGCATACAGTTATTCATTTCAATTGTAAGGTAAAAAGTTAAAACTTATTTATTCATCATACTAAATTGACAACTTTAATTGTCCTTGATTTGAAATAAATAGTCCCCTCTAATTTGGAAATCTCTCATTTTAGACTTGATTCATGAATTTGGGTCAGGAGGTATGGCACTGGGTTCTGGGAGGCCATTCAACTCCCAAGTGTAAATCGAGAAAACGTCGATTTGAAAAAATGAAAAGTTAAAGAGGTTGGAAGAAAGTAAGAACAGAGTAGTAGTTCACTCGACTTCAGTGGAGGGTTGGATTTAAACCCAAAACAAGTAAGTAAGGCATAGTTCAGGCTGACTCGGGCCCAGAAGAGGCTGTACAGACCCGTAATGCCTACAAGCATTGACAGTAGGCAAGCTCTGAGAATATTAACTTGCAAGGGGAACCTCGTTCTTGAATCTTCTAGTCACTTTGATCTTGATTGCAGGTGTCACTACTATTAGGCAATAAGTTGGCCAAGGCACCAGCCCCAGTTGAGATACTACCGCCAGACAGTAATACATTGAATCCTACTCCCTGGTTACGGATCGTTTTCCTTTAGCCTACACATACACTGAATAGTCTGGCATATTCTTTACATATTCTCCTCTGTCCTCGTATACCTGACAACACTGATCTTACCAAACAAATCTTCGCTCAAGGTGTTATCTACTGCAATGTAATTGTTAAGTGGCTACTTTCCTCTTGGTAATGGTAGAAGACTCTTTAGCTATGGTAAGCAGCTCTTCCAGGAGAAGGACACTCCAAAATCAAACCATTGTTCTCTGATCTTGGATAGTGCCATAGCCTCTGTACCATGGCCTTTCACTGTCTTGGGGTAGAGTTTATTTCTCTTCCTCTTGTTTTTTTAATGTGTTTATAGTTATGTATGAAAGATTTATTTTAACGTTGTTACTGTTCTTAAAATATTTTATTTTAATTGTTAATTATTGTTACTAAAATATTTTATTTTAACTGTTAATTACTTCTCTTGTAGTTTCCTTATTTTCTTGTCCTCATTGGCCTATTTTTCCCTGTTGGAGCCCTCAAGCTTATAGCATCCTGCTTTTCCACCTATGGTTGTAGTTTAGCAAGTAATAATGATAATAATGCTCCCAGATGTCCATTCAAATGTTTAATACTAACCTCCAACTTTTCTAATTTCACTTGTTCAGAACCCACATATAATAATCACCTTCATCTTAGCAAAGATAACATCTCTTACCTAGACAACCAACATCCATGGTTCTATTACTCTATCACACTTCAAAAATATCTTACCTTCTAATTGAGCAATTGAGATTTTATTTTATTTCAAAAGAAACACAATTTTCATTCTAGTCTATTGTTGTTTGTTTTATTTGCGTTTTACACCAGCCCTCTTGAATTACGCATACAACTATGTACTTAAACTTAACAGAATTGGACACAGCACTGAGGTTGGGGTGGCAATCAATAACTAGCGGTGAAGCTGGGGAAAAACTCCCAATTTATATTAGTAACACTATTAAAAATGATGATGGACAGTAAGATGGAAGAAATGTAACTAAAGAGAGGTGAGCCAGACACCATGCACTGATGGCACAACTTCTTGCTGAGTTAATTTGAATCTGTTTGGAATCCAGCATTTAGTATATCCGGTTGTGTTGGAAAATTTAATGTTATTTTTTTATATAGAATCTTGGCAACTGTGTTGAAAATGTTCCAGGTAGTATTGTGAACATAGAAAAATAGGTTGCCAGTTTTTTCATTTGGTCCCACATGCCTTTCTACTACAGAAACTAAAGTCACTAAAATCGAGCAGTTCGAACAAGATTGGAAAATAGCGCCTACATACATATAGGTTTAGATATGTTTCTCCATGACATTTTTGTAGTTTTTGGGGTATTGTGGCACTATAAAGGTAGGTATATAGTGAATAAATTGTGATTTAATGTTATTCCTGTTTGGAAATGTTGAATTAATCTTCAAATATTTGTTTCTTTACAGGAGTGAATAAAAGTTCTGCGCCATCACTGTGAACAATATAAACAAAGATGTCCATCTCTGTAACTTCTGGAGAACCACCAACAAAAAGACCGTCAATTGACTTCAATCGATGTCTAAAATGCCAAGGGGAAAAATGGACGAGCACTAAAAGCAAAGGAAAAGAGCTGGAAGCACTGACATGTCCTAAAAGCGAAAGTTATCAGAACTTCCTTGACACTATCGAGCTCCGAGCTGAATATGGGAATCAAGACTTCGTTCAATTAAATCAACGGATGCGCGGTTTATCAGCAGAAATCCTGAACGACAACCATGCTGTTTGGCACAGAACATGCTATAGTGAAGTCACACACAAGGGACACACTGAGAGAGACCAGAAGCGCTATGAAAAGGCACTTACAACAAGCGACCCTGGTATGTTGTCTTACAGGAAAGGTGGGGGCCGACCCACGTCATCAACCAATAGAAAGCTCACGCGATCTCACGTGAGTGCATTTAACAGAGAACTATGCTTCTACTGCCAAGAAATCAAACACACCAAAAAACACGCCAGGGCAGGATCCACACCAGAGGAGCTTCATATATGTAGAAGTGCAGACATTGGACAATCAATCAAAAAAATTGTTGATGCCAGTGACAAAGACTTGTGGAAGCTAAACATGGCCGACATCCTTGCAGATGGAGACTTTCTTTCCAGGGACATCAGATACCACAAAAGCTGCCATACGATGCATTGGCAACGCTATTTGCAACATCCCCAAAGACCCAGTACAAAGAAGGACCATTCGAATGAAGATACAGTGGCATTCATATCAGCTGAGATAGAATTTTTCGCCGAACTACGAGAGCGGTTGGATAATGGAGACATTATAACACTGACCGATGTTGCTGCATTGTACTCTGACATGATGTACGACCATCGAATTCCCGACAAGCAAATCTCACGACAGGCCCTCTTAGCAAAAATCGAACAAAATATTACCAATTTCACAATCACTGATGCCAGAGGAAGGAAGCCTGCAGTGATACATTCCAGGGAATCTGGTCGGTCTGCCATAGACCAGGCAATGGAGGAGAGAGACCTGAAAGCAGACATAACAGCAATCTACCGCTGCTCAAAGGTCATCAGACAAGCAGTGCTACAGACCAGAAAAGAACATCCATGGTCCTTTGATGGTTCTTTAGTTGGATGTGGCGAAGCTGGTGTTCCAGCTGAACTAATGACATTAATGCGATGGATCTTGCAAGGGGCAAAAGCTGCAACAACAGAGACACGTACTGAACTGTTGCATAAATCATGTCTCGTTCTGTCTCAATCCATCGTACAGGCTTGCAAGACAGACCGACAAGTGGCACTCATCCCACTTTCATCTGACTCCAGATTTCGTAATACGTTTGAAAGCCCTTATGCTATAGGACTCTCGTTATACATGTACCACAACTTTCGAAGTCAGAAGGCGGTGTCTCTGCTGAACATGTGTGGCGCTGGGATTTCATATGATAGAGTCACAACAATATGTGACACCATCGCCCATGCTGTTGCCAAGAATATCAAAGAGTATGGTGTATATGTACCACCAGGTCTTCTGCGCAATAAGAGGATACGGGCTTCACTGGACAATGTCAACAAAAAAGTGGACACCCCAGACGGAAAAGGAAGTTTCCATGGAACGGCAATGGCAGTATATCAGCGATCAGGTCAAGGCGAAACAGTGGTCAAACCTGTGCAGTTCAGTGAGAGTCCAACGTCTGAGTCTCTACATGATGTGCCACCCCCCATACTCAACTTGGCTACATGTGACATAGAAGGCAGTCCAAAGCCCAGGACCAGCCCACACTATAGCAGCTACAAGATTGGGGTGTATGACGAGTATTACATGAGATCACAAAGCAGTGACATACAGTGGATGGTGGCACGCTTCTTTAATAGACCTGGCGTCCAGGAGCTTGGCTCAGAAGTACCCCCAGGAGACGATGATGAACGCGAAGATCAACCAACAACTGACAGGTTAAACAAGAGACAGTTTGTGCCTGTTTGGTCTACTTACAACTCTCTCACCCACGAGCCACTAGCTACAGATGCTCCCGCAGTAATTGATCAAGCCTTTGGTCTTCCAATCATCAAAGCTCCTGCTCATGAATGGTCCACTTTAGTTACATCTCTGGAGAACTTGTATAGGTTGAATGAGCTTGTGACTGGCCCAGACAACAAACTGGTGGTAACCATGGATATGGACCTGTATAAACGAGCTCTAAAACTCCCATACCTGGATCCGCAGTACAAGGACAAATGGGTGTTATCCCCTGGCGGGTTCCACACAGTGTTGTGTTCCTTGAGGTGATTAGGCAGGACGATTGAGGGGAGCGGTATTGATGATGCATGGCAGGAAGCAGACATATACAGCAGTGTTACTGTTGCCCAGATCATCAGTGGCAACCACCATAATAGGGCTCTTCAAGCTCACCAAATAACACTCCAAGCTCTCTTTGACCTATGGTTTAGTGCATTCTTGGATGACCACCCGACATTGTGTGATTCACTACGTTCAGCTGCACAAGAATTGACTGACGCATGCAAGGCCAATTTTGAAGTCCGTACGGCACACCAAACATTTGCAATGAAGCTGGAGTCCATGAACCTTGAAAAGCAGCTTCGTGACTATGATGACGCTCATGACCAAGATCCAATGTACATGAAACAGGTGATGGTTCTGCTGCAGTTCCAACGCGCTACACGTGAGGGTAACTGGTTTCTCTACTTGTCAGCACTAGAAAAGCTCTGTGTCTACTTCTTCGTGTACAATAGATTGGATTATGCGCAGAACATACCCGAATACATAGCTCGAATGCAAGAGATACAAACCACAGATCCAATGATTTGGCAAGAGTTTGTAAATGGTGACTTCACAGTGAATACAAGCAACACTATCCCGTTCACTCGTATTGCAGTAGACCAGGCAATGGAGCATCAAAATAAATCTACCAAAGGTCAATGAGGAATCTCTGGAATAACATCAAACCCAAAGACTTTGCTGAAGTTCTGTCTCACTGGTCCTGAGTTGGCACACATTGCTTCCGAAAGTGAACAACTGGCAGCAGTGTCCAACAGTGCTACAATACAACAACAGCACCACTGCCTCTCTCAGGCCAAAGTTCGTCGCCAGGAACAGGCAATCACACAACTGAAGAAGGTACTGTCGCCATGCAACATCTTTAGTGGATCAAAAGGAACTGAGACTGGGCCCGCCAGTGATGCAACGACAGGTCAGATGTTCAAGCTTCTGTCGAAAGAGATCATTCCCGACAACATCAAAGAAAGCATTCTGTCCACAGAGCAGATTGGCATGGATGCATACAGAAGTTTCATTGAAGATCGTCTGATTGGCAATGGAAACCTGTGGGCCAAGATGACAAAGGTTAAACAGCTGTCTTGGTCAGCAACTGCCAAGGAAATTAAACTGAAAGCCGGTTCCCAAGTGATCACACTGAAAGCAACATCATCACTGTTTGCTAGGATGCTGGTGATAGCACGATCCTCAAGGGATGACATCAACTTAGAGGAAGTGATTGGCACCCACGAGTTTGTGTACATAAACAGGTTACTGATGCAACCAGATGGAGCAATCCACCCGACTACTGACAAGAGCATGGTAATCCACCTGCTGGAGAACCTTCTGGAGCCAGATGACAATACAACCCCAGGAACCAATGCTCAGGGCACCAACGATGAAAACGAGGGTTTCTGTCTTGTAGTTGATGGCATGGCTGTACTGCATGAGTTGATGGCTGTCAAGAACGTCAAAAACTGCAAGGATTTAGGCACATCATATGTCAAGTTGATTGACTCAAAAGCTCGAGGTTATGGCCAAGTGAGGATCATCTTTGATAATTACACCATAGTATCTTCACTCAAGGAGGGCACACGGGAGAGCCGCAGAGGCAAGTCCAAGGGAATCAATTCCTACATTGTAGAAGATGCAACTTGTATCAAAGACAAAGGTACATTTCTTGCAAGCAATGAGACAAAGGATTCACTCACTTTATACCTGGCACAACAACTCATCAACCAGAGTACTACCAAGAACCAAGTAACCGTGACACGCAGCAGCATTATGACAAACTCTGAATGTCATGTATCTACAGGTGTAAGCACCCACGAAGAAGCTGACACTCTGGTGATATTACACGCTGTAGAAGTAGCAGGAACAGGATTTGAAGTCCACATATACTCACAGGACACTGATGTTCTGCTCTTGGCTCTTCGTAGGGTGCCAATGCTTGGTACGCGACCAGCAATGATCATGGGCACCGGAGAACGCCGTCGCATCATCCAGCTGAAACCCATCTATGACAAGCTTGGTTCCGACAAAGCATCAGCTTTGATCAAATGGCATGCGCTGACTGGATGCGATACAACTGGGCATATACAAGGCAAAGGAAAAAAAGGATGCTTCAAAGCTTTCCTTAATGCCAGTTCAACCGTACTTGCTGCACTGAATGGGCTTGGAGAAGGAGCCGAACCATCAGATAGTGTGGTCGAAGGGTGTGAAGAATTCTTATGCTCACTCTTCTGTCCTAAGCAACTCCATATCCCCAAGGCAAAGAATCTCAGGTGGTACCTCTTCAAAAGGCTGAGATCTGACCAAGGAGTAGACATGTTACCACCTACACATGGAGCTTGGCTCGAGCACATCCGACGCGCACATATTCAAGCAAGTGTTTGGTCACAAGACCTGGTCTTAAATCCAGTCATACCAAATCCTCTCATGCTCGGATGGCAAATGCAACATGACAAACTGATGCCACTGCTATCAAAGGAAGCACCAGCTCCAAAGCAGTTCTTCAACTCATTCGATGCAACTGCGGATCCACTAACATCGATTCAGCCAACAAGTGTTGGCGCAGATGCTCTTGCAGACAAAATAATCTTGTGTGCACTGAATTGTGCAACTGTACAGGAGATGACACATGCCAGAACACTAATCCTATCACAGATGGCCAGGATATTGAAGAGGACTGACGTCGTGGACATTTGTGGCTGTAACTTGAAACAGCGGATCATTAACATTTGTGTTTATTCTTTTGCAATAAGAATTACTTGTTAAGTTGCTAGAAGCAGAATCTTTTGGTGAACATTTATACCATAAGTACAAAATAGTCACACACTATTAGTCTTTATCACATATTTTCCAAAACTGGATAATTATGGCCATTTAAAATTGTTACACACTGTAAATAATTTGAAAAAATTTTTGCGGAATTTTTACGATATTATTTGTTGATGCTGAAAATCAGTCTGGGACCACACAGAAAAACTGGCAACATAATTTTCCCTGTTTGATGATGTATTTAGATGATAATAAAACTTGTTGCCAAGATTCTATATGAAAATATGGCTTTTATACACAAGCCGATATACTAATTTATCTGTGATCATTACCGTTTTTTTCATAATCTGTTAGTAACACTAAATGAGTACTTTATGTACAATACTTAGCTTCAAATTACTTCAACTGACATACATTAATTTTGTTTACATCTTATTTTCAGTAGTTCTATTTTCCATAAATCGTTTGTCCACTAGGATTTCAACGAACTTTTTCCATCTTCGCAGTTCTTTACGAATATTTAAATCAAACTAGTAATCAACATCGAAACACACTCAATTTTACCTATGCGGAAGAAAACTTAACGAAACATTGGGAGTCTTATCATTATCCATAAATTGTTGTTTTACAATTTGTAATTCATCTTCTAAAAGTTTTAATTCGATCACCTCAGCAATGAAAATTATTAATTAATATGTAAAAAGTTTAGTCCATTATTGGTGAGACAAAACCCACAGAAAATGGGAAAATCTTACAATTATTATATTTGCAAACTGAAGTTAAATTTCAGAAAAGGAAAGCTGCTGATGATTAATACAAACTCATTTTAAGACAAATTGTAGATTGAAAAATAATCGCCCCCAAAAATCTAGATCCTGATAATCGGTTCAAAGTTACCCTAAAAATAGAAGGAAAAAGTCTTACTTTTCATTCACAAGAAAGACTACTACTACTATTACTACTAAATAAGTTATATAATAAACAAAAGTTGGAAACTATTTTAGGTTAAAGATGGCAGACTTTCAAATAAAACTCAAATAATCCAGATCACTGTCAAGTTCATGGCGCAGAATTTAACAGGGCTATAATAGAGGCAACATAAATCTCTCCTTCGTTCGCACTAAAGCTCCTAAGAACGACCCCTAAAAATACCCAGTCAGAGAGAGAATACCCGATTGAGGCGGGATCTGCTACAACTTTTCCTTTCAACGGGGGCTCCTGTGCGAGAAGCAAACCCTCACACGGGAATTCTCATCCCCCTAGGGACAGAATATGGGCGTGGGCCCTCCTGTTTCTCTCTTTGGAGGCTGAACCTCTTGGGGCGACCATCAATCTGCCCTCCAAGACCCTCATCACGTCCTCAGCAGATCTTCTTCGTCCTCGCATAGCTTTTGACCTTCGTTTGTTCCTTACCACGTCTACTCTTCATTCTTGCTCTCAGCATTTTCATTAATTACTTTCTACGCTATTTTCGGATTCCTTTAATCATTAAGGATACTCTACAGTTTCATATTTTTACGACATTCACGTTTTTCTTTCTTCCATCTTTCATCTAAGAATTTTTTATGATCAGTTTTTAAAACTTCCTCTTTTCCTGATATTTCAAATAATTTTTTTTTTCTCTCATGGTTTGCTATTTGTATAACCCGTCATTGTATCATAACAGGGCATATAGTATATAGTTTATATCTGTGTGACACTAATCACTTAATTCATGTTTAATCATTAGACAAAATAATTTTTCTCTTTCAGTTTAGACGAACTATAAAAATTATTTCAGTCAGTGAAGAAATTCTGTAAAAAAAAATTAAGCACATGTTTAATTATTTTTTTTCCTTTTGCTATATACCTGTCTTCCCATCATTTAGCTTTACATTTCCAGAAATAATGTTAGTTGTTACATGTGCTTTATGTACGTAAACGTGAGATAAATAGTAGGCATTAGTCCCTACCTGCTAGTCTACAAGTTAGTAAATGCATATCAAATAAGGTTACATGGAAAGTGGCGAGCATAAGAAAATAAAAGTGCGATACTTATTTTTGTATAACCAAGGCCAATATCTATATTGGCCTTGTGTATAACATGCATATCCCTCGTGTGATTTTCTGGATGATTGGAGGTTTTGTTTTCGGGATTGCACGTGAAGGAATGTAAACATATATATATATATATATATATATATATATATATATATCTATATATATATATATAGATATATATATATGCATATATATACAGTATATATATATATATATATATATATATATATATATATATATATATATATATATATATATATACAGTATATATATATATATATATATATATATATATATGTATATATATATATATAAATATATATGTATGTATATATGTGTATATATATAAATATATATGTATGTATGTATGTATGTATATATGTATATATATATAATATATATATATATATATATATATATATATATATATATATATATATATATATATATATATATATATATATATATATATATATATAGCATCAAAACATACATGGAAAGAGACACTGTTTAGCAATTATCTGGAATAATAAAAAATACTTCCAAGTGCATTACAAATAAATGCATGCTTGTGACCAAGGTCGAGATACCTAAACCGTGCTTGTGACTATGATATCGTATACGCAAATGAAAGCGATTGAGTGTACTCTTGTGTCAAAGCATGTAGTTGGCTCTTGCATGCATGTATGTATGTATGTATGTATGTATGTATGTATACACACATATCTATATATGTATATATATGTGTTTGTGTATGCACATGTGTATATACATGTACATTATATATAGCCATGTATATGTATAATAAATATATGTACAGTATATATGTCTATGTGTACACAGTATGTATACATATATACACACATTATATACAGTATATATATATATATATATATATATATATATATATATATATATATATATGTGTGTGTGTGTGTGTGTGTGTATATATTTATATATATATTGCGTGTATGTGTTTGTAAATTATATATGTATATATAATGAGTGTGCATGTATATATATATATATATATATATATATATATATATATATATATATATATATGTGTGTGTGTGTGTGTGTGTGTGTACATAAGAATATACATGCATACAAAATATACATATATGATATGAAAGTAAGAATGTGATTGAGATAAATCTTTTAATAGGCTCACTGGAAATCTGCTACACACAATACATAAAAATAAATTTTGAATTTCCCAAAGGCTTATCCTATTCATTGAACCTTCTCCCCTTTTCTAAATAACGTTTCTTCAAGAATTACAAAAGATAGAATGACTCGTACTTATCACATGGAAGATGGGTTATGCAACTTTTTTTTTCTTTTGAAATCTCAACAGACATTTTTCTTCCTAGTCGAGGCAGCTGGCCCTCGCCGTAACCTTGCAAGGCAATTATGTCTTACTTGGTAATGACTGGGAAATCATACTCTTAAATATAGGAGGAATTACAAATTGATTATAGATTGCATTCAGGGGAGGGAATTTCATTTATCGCCATTTACATCTTGCATACTAATTAAATGGGGATGGTGTTTAGATGGTGTTGCATTAGAGGAATATGTCCTTGTAACTTAGTTATAGGTTGCAAAAATAAATGGTTTAAATTATCAATGAATTACTGCGAGATTTTCATCACGGAATATTTCACCAGGATGGACAATTAAATAATTCCCCAAAAACCTACATCACTTTTCAGGAATCGGCAGCCATCAAGACTTTCGCTTTCATTTCATAGGAGGATACAGCCGCGTTTAAGCTGTCTACAGTGCTGTTTTGTTCAAACACCTATTTAGATTACATCCTCATATTCTAAAATGACATACCTTCAATTGATTTAGAATATTTGCTCTCGAGCTGAACTAATAATTTAACAATTTTTTTCTTTCTTTTCAGTTAAAAGTAAAATGTGCGTTTGGGGGCATTGAAGGTGAACTACCAGACAGCAAACTGCACCTTTTAACCTGGGCTAGAAGATGATGAAGATTCCTTTCGTTATTATTCAGGGATGCTGGCATCCGTCAATGCTAAAGTATCCCCAGAAATCGAAGGTCCTTGACCTCGGCCTCGTTATGCCTCAGGTTATTTCAGCCCATCTTTTTTTACGATTTTTATTAAAATTCGCAGTAGAATGGCTTTTCAACCTTGGGTGCTGGAACAAACCCTTTATTAGGAATGCTTAGAACCTGTTTATTTATCCCTAGCATTTCTAGACTTATCTTTATCGTTATCGTGGTAAGGATTGGGAGACAGACTAAATGCAACTCTTGCAATTCAAAAACAATACAAACTTAAAATGCTTTTATCTAAATTAAATAATCACACTTAATGATTCACTTCTTAGAATATTGTTGCATCTTACGTACCACAATAATTTTTATGGCAAACTTCCGATTTCAAAGCTTAAATATAACTAGGATTAATCTTGATTTTAAAATCCTATTCAAATCTACATTTTTTCTATGAAGCAGGAGGCACAAAGATGGCTTGAAAGGTCTACGCCACTTACGATAAACTTTGAAAATATTATGTAAATGTTAATGAAGTACTGTGATGGAAACCCTTTCCTTGCACTTACATTATGTTGAGACGATAGATTTCCCTTGACAATCTTTCAGACTTATCCCTCAAAATCTTTCCGTAGCTGTACTTTACTAATAACCGAGCACGGATAAGAAAAAGTAAATAACCAAATTAATTCAACGATAAAAAATTCTACAAAACAGCGATACAAACAAGGGTTAGGGACAGTTTGATAATGATGATGATGATGATAATGATAATAATAATAATAATAATAATAGCATGGTTCTTCTTTTTTAAAGGTAATGTGAAGTTAATTAACGTTGCTTTCCCTTCCAGCTGTGATGATGCTCTGTTAATCTTGATGAAATTCCTATATAAATGCCTATCATGCAAATCGAGTATCAAAATAAGTCTTCGAAATTTTCTCTAAATAACAGGTCTCAACAAATTACTAAAATTTGAACACTAATGCTTCCTAGGGTCGCTGCGTTGACCAGTAAATTTACGGCTTCAATGTAAATCTACAGAGTCCAAAGTCAGACAGCCCAGCATTTCTTAAATAATTGGAAACTTCAAAATGGCAACGATAGCTGCACGGAGGAGATTTAAATGTTACCTTTCATCTCGAAACCCCGTATTACACAAGAAATATTGGTTGAACATAATGCAGACACTTTCTTGAAACCCTCCTAGCAATAAGAGAAGATATAGGAAAAACTTGTTGACCTTTAGAAAGTATAATATTTACCCTCGAGCAAAGGAGTTTTACCACTGGTTATTTTGAATTTCCTACATGGCGGGCTGGATATCGGTTAGTGGTGTACCCAGTCTCTAAGTGGATCCTGGGTAGTACCCAACCCCTGATCGTCTTCGTGTGCCCTGACTTCAAGGTCAGACAAAGAATTTGCGCCCACTGGGGTCTTTGGGAAAACCCCTCGTCCAATAAACGCTGCTGTGGGATTTCCTTAGCAAAGACAGGATCACAGGAACCTGAACTGGATAGGTAGGATGAAAGTGAAAGCATTGAGCATCCACTTTGCGAGGTTTGGGCATTAATGCATAATGCTTTTTCGTTTTGAATATATTGCCATGGATTTTTCCTTTAGTTGGATGTGTGTCTCGTCCGTCCGTCTCACCTTAGCCAGAACAAAGACGGTCACCTTCCCCCTCCCCCATTTAATCCTCCATCAAAATGTATATCATAGTACTGTACTCAAATCAAAGGTCTAAGAGTTTAGGCTAAAAAAATTCTCATCCATTTGCTTCTAAATAAATTAGGCGTTTTTAAATAGAAAAACTAAATAAAAACTCGCTTTATTACCAGAACCACTTTTACCGATCTCACACCCTGCGTATTTTGGCTCCCGTTTTCTCCCGTAAGAGGATTTCATGGTAGTTGGCAACAAAACACGTCAAACTTTAGTCTTGCAAGTAAAAGGGGGTGTTGGTATGTCAGGCGTGTGTCAGACATAAACATGGGACGTTTATGGTGGGTTAATCTTTAATTGGTAAGTTCGACCGGTACATCTGGCAACATTTCTGATCGACATCCTAGCGGAAACTTCGGATCAGGTGGTATTGAAACGGCCGGAAGATAACATAGTTCACAACGGGCTACAAGTGTTGCCAGTACCTGGCCCTTTCAGGCAATTTGTAAAGAAAAAAAAATCAGTTCACAAGTTTAATGACTCTGCATCTATTTTTGTATATTGTATACTTTTGTCACAATACCGTGCAATAAATGTATTTTCCCATAACCACTTGGTTTCTTTCATCGTTGCCCGTACTACTGAATGGATTATTATATTAAGGAGTTAAACTGAAAGTATTAATAACACCAAACGAAATTAAACATTTCAAATATATTACGAAAACTAGTCAATATTATACTAGAGGTAATGATACTTAAAATAACGGAATAAAATAACATACAAATAAGTAAAAGAAGTAAATATCCAATTTTACTTCTGTGTGTGTGTGTGCGTGTGAATGAGAGTTGTATTCTTTTTTCTTTTCCGTTTCGCATTAAGTCTTAGAAAATTTTGTTTTAGTTATATTTCAACAATAACGAAATTTCCAGCTGAAAATTATTTAGCCAAAATTGTTTACAATAATCATTACAACTTGTGAATTGAGACCAGATATTTACTTACAAGAGAAATTAGAAAATTACTTTTTTCTTCTTTATAACAACTATCATCACATATTCACGTATCTTGCTCCCGTTTACTCCCATAAGCCGAAATAGCCTTTTCTGTCGGCGAGAGTAAACGGGAACCATTGCAACACCAGTCTTCTATACGTACGATTGTATTTACGTTTAACGTATACGGAAACCAACTCGTGTAAACTTGTACAATTACATTGGTAAATCAGGGAAACTAGAAAAGTCACAAAGAAGGCAAAAAATAGAAAATTCCTTCAGAGTGGCACGATTCAATGCCGAGTCACTTAGAAAAAAAAAGGAAAACTTCAGGGCAATGCTAACTAGTAAAGAAGCATATATCATAATATTACCAAGACCTAGATTCAAGAAAAAAACAAAAGGAGCTTTTCAAGAAGGATCTCTGTTACGTGTCGTATATGCTAGATGGCAGCCCCTATTAGTTTTTATTTATAGCCCTCTAGTGCATAGCCGCACATAGTGAAAATAAACGACCATTTTACTTGTCTTCCGAGATTGGTCGATTTAAAGTTTTCTGGCATCCTGACATCGAAGGTCATTGACGCCGATATCGTTTATTACAAATAAAGATTAAGAGAATATTCAATTAAAACCAGAGAAGTAAATATGTTATAAAAGTTAAATAGCATTAGGAAGATCTGCTTCTGATTAAATTTAAAAATGCCACTAGAAGTAAATAAATATTTTATAAGTTAAATAGCATTAAGAAGACCTGCTTCTGATATCAATTTAAAAATGCTACTAGCATTATACGACAAATCATGTCCAAGGATCTTGGCCAGGATGTACCTGCCATCCTCACCTCGAGCCTCAAACAGATATATATTTCTTAAGTTATTATAATTGGGGCATTCGATCAACAAATGCCTCACTGTCAAAGGTACCAAGCAGTCGTCGCAATACGGTTAGTGTTGGCCCTTCAGAAGAAATTCGTGTGTCAACCGTGTGTAACCAATGCGGAGACGACAAAGAGAAGTCTCCCACTTTCGGGGCATCATGTTATATCTCCAAGGAGATATGACATTTGTTATCTCTCATCTTATTGCCATCCCAGTGCTGCTGCCAACTATTACAAAACAATTTCCTGATGTTAGGTAGGATATCATTGAAGGGAATAGGACACCTTCTTGGTAGCAACTCGGATGCAGTATTCTTCGCCAGTAAATCCGCCTTCTCATTCCCAGACACTCCTACATATGCTGGAACCCAACAAAATTGAACCATTATACCTCTCCGACCAATAATAAAAAGCCATTCTAAAATCTTTAAAACTAGAAGGTTACTAGAATTAGAAACTTCCAAAGCTTGAAGAACACACTTTGCATCATTAAAAATTGTAAAATTACCCTCCTTCTCCAACGATATTTTCTCAATAGTGGTTAGTATGCCAAACAGTTCGGCAGTAAATATGGAAGCTGTTAGAGGAAGTGCACCTCTACAATTAAAATCATTACTATGTACTCTAAATCCAACGCCAGCATCAGATTTGGAGCCATCAGTATATATAAAAGTCGATCCCCTATGTTCTGCAGCATGTTCCATAAAAAGAGACCTGGACTCCAAGTCAGTCATATTCTTCTTAAATCCAATTAAATATTTACAAATAGTTACCTCTGATAATTTCCATGGAGGCGTTGATAATATCTTATATAGAAGCACCTTACTTCTAATTATATTCAGACTGTTTAATAATTGTTTCAACCGAAAGCCATGAGGTTGAGGGGATTCAGGGTGCAACTCAAAGTATGATGTGTGTCTTACAAGGCTTGCAGTCTGAAAGGCTAAAGAGTTAGGGAGTCTTTGCCACCTAAACCAATACCGAACAATAGAAGACTTTCGGTAAAGGCCTAGAGGTAATTCTCCAGCATCAACAAGGAGACTTGTAATAGGCGAAGTTCTAAACGCTCCTGTGGACAATCTAATACCAGCATGGTGTACTGAATCTAACATCTTCAATCGACATGGGGTGGCTAGAGTATATTTCATATTTATAACTAATTTTGGAAAAAATCAAGGCCTTGTATAATTTTAAAATAGTATTGCAGTCTCCCCCCCCCCACCCTCCGGTGTATGGGACAATACTTTTAAAAGATTCAGAGCCTCAAGACATTTAGCTTTTAACGCTCTTAAGTGAGACACCCACGTAAGCCTACAATCAAATATCAAACCTAAAATTATAGCTTCACTTACACATGGGATACGTTGACCTTTAATGCATATATCCGGGTCTGGATGTACTCCCCGGATACAACAGAAATGGACAATAGTAGTTTTACTTGTTGAGAACTTAAATCCATTCATGTCAGCCTACTGGATAATTTTGTCAATAGAGAGTTGTATTTTTTCTCAACCATTGCCATTCTAGTTCCAGCAAATGATATTGAGAGATCATCCACAAATAATGTTGAGAGAACATCCCGGGGAATGACTGAGGATAACCCATTAATTGCTAGTGCAAACAGGGTTACACTCAGCACACTGCCCTGAGGAACTCCTTCTTCCTGATATTTACTCTCTGATAGTTTCCCCAACTCTCACTTGAAAAACTCTATATGAAAGAAATGACTGAATAAATAGTGGTAGTTCTCCTTTTAATCCTAATTCATGAATTGTTTTCAGTAAACCATATCTCCATGTGGTATCATATGCCTTTTCAAGGTAAAAAAAGACTGTCACATGGTGCTGTTTGGAAGCAAACGCTTCACAAATAGAGGACTCAAGTCGTATCAACACATCAGTCGTTGAGTGCATTTTTCTGAATCCACATTGAATCGGTGATAAAATACCCTTCTTTTCAAGGTACCAAATCAGTCTTGCATTGACCATCTTCTCCATAATTTTACATAAACAAGATGTCAATGCAATAGGTCGGTAGTTTGCTGCTAAAAACTTGTCCTTTCCGGGTTTTAAAAAGGCTAAAATAATGGCTAGTTCCCAAACACTTGGATAACTATGATCATGCCATATTCTATTAATAATGCTTAAAATAAATAACTTTGTATTAAAATGTACATGTTTAATCATTGCATATGGAATTTCATCGGCTCCAGGGGCTGTGTAGTTACAATTAGTAAGAGCGGAATCAAATTCTCTTTCAGTAATAGGAGAACTATATGACTCTCCCCTTCTTGTTACAAAATTTAAAACTTCTTTTCCTCGTTTGCTCCTATACTGGTGACCAGGAGCTCCTTCACACTTGCACGATACATTTGAAAAATGTTCAGCCAGGGCATTGCTGACATCATTTGCTTCAGTCACATACTGACCATTCACCTTCAACACTGGTGGTGGGTTCGGGGTAAATTTGCCAGAAATCTTTTTTATTTTCCTCCACACAGCAGATGGTGGTGTTCTACTGTTAATGGAGAAAACAAATGACACCCATGACTGGAGCCTAGCTTCCTTCATGGCACGACAGAACTGTGCTCTACTTTTCTTGTATATAATCAAATTGCCCTCAGTGCGGTGTCTGTGCAGTCGAGTTAAAGACTTTCTTGTGGCTCTGTGCAGGGCAGTTACTTCTGAAGATCACCAAGGGACTGGTCGTCGTTTGAGTAACCCTGTTGTTTTGGGAATTGAAATAACTCCTGCTGTATGAAGGTTTCCATTCAGAAAGTCTACGGCATCATCAATATTTTCAAACTGTTCTGCCTTTCCTTCAATTTCGCTTAGCTCACAGAATCTATCCCAGTCCACCTTATCAAGATTCCATAGTGGAGATCTTTGTAAAGGCGGACCCTTGTTGGTGTTTATAATGATTGGTGTATGATCACTAGTATGCCAATCATCTAATGTCCTCCAATCAAAATCAAGGAGGCAGTTAGAGCTTGCAATTGAAAGGTCGATGCATGACAAGGTACCTGTCTGAACATGGAAGTGTGTGGGCTTTCCTGTATTAGGGAGTCCTACATCCTCGTTTTTCACAATTGATGATATAATACTGCCCTTGGTATTTTCTAAAACATCACCTCACAAAGGATGTCTACCATTCAAATCTCCAAGTAAAAGGAAATGTTGAGGGAGCTGTTGAACCACCTCTACTAAATCATCATACAATATGTTATCATTTGGAGGCAAGTACAGCGAACAGATTGCGTATTTTCTCCCTATATCAATGTGTACAACCACTGTCTGCAGAGGTGTACGGACAGATAAAAGTACTTGGGAAACATCACGACGAACGTATGTGAGACTTCTGCCATGGCTCCCTACTCCGTGATCATAAGGTGTCCTATAGCTAATATATTCGCAAGGACAATGGGTATTAGCATCAAGCTTGCCCTCCTGTAGACATACAATCATGGGGGGATGCTAGTGAATTAAGAGCTTAAGTTCTTCATATTTGGCCATCAAACCCTGACAATTCCATTGCAAAATGGATGAAAATACTATGTATTATTTTCTGAAAGACATCTTTGATGAGGTCTTCCCATTGACAGTTTTTGATTTGACAATATTTTCTGTAGGCTTCTTAAGTTTGTGACTTGATAAGTTAGGTTTTATAAAAGCCTTTTCAGTGTTGTTCTTACCTAATTCTTGTGGGGGATGGTGGACCTCAACTTAAATTTTTGATTGATTCAAGTTTTCCAGTTGATCTGAAATATCAACAGGCAGAACATCACATCTATTTTATGTCATAACTTTGGTGATTTTAATGGATGGGGGTGATAGAGATGGAGGTCTCTCTCTTTTCCTATTGACAGGTGGTGATTTATTAGGTTTTGATGTTTTCCCCACTACAGGTGCTCCTGATAACTGTTTTATGTGGAGCCTCCATCAAATCACGCAAAGATATAGCCTGAGAGAGGTTAGTATTATCCTTTGTAGTGAGGGACAACGGTTTATTAGAGGTGAGCAAAGCCTTACGTGATATTCTTGCCTTATCCTCTAAAATTCTATCAGAAGATGGCGAATTTCTTTTCTGTGGAATAGAGGCAGTAATAGGTGGGTTGGATGTCTCCTGCCTAATTTTTCCTCCTGATTTCAATACCTTGGCATAACTTGCTGATTTACTCAATAGTCTCTTGGCATGCTCCACACTTATGTGTTCAATACTGGATTTATTGAGAACAGCCTCTTCCAACTTATATTGCTGGCAGTTCCTATCAGTATATTTATGATTCAAATTGCAGTTTAAACAATTGGCCTCTAGTGTACATTCTCCATGGTAAACACTGGAGCAAGTACTACATATTTTATCATTCTTGCAAACTTTAGATGGATGCCCATATCTAAAGCAATTAAAACATTGTAGAGGCTTCTGCTTAAAAGTTTGAACTTTCATTCGTTCATTTTCTAGGTAAATGTGGAAAGGCACATCAGCATAATCATTGACGTTCCAGGGACTTTATGCACTTTCCACACAGTTAAAGGACACATGGCCAATATCTCCTCTTCTATAAACTCATATAAGTCTCTCTTAAAAACTACTCCCTTTCCATAACTGAAGTTTAGATGGGGTTTCACATCCAGCTTTATGTAATCGTTCTCTGTATTTAAATTGCAAAGTATAACAGATTGAGTTTCTGATTTGGCACTTATGAGGAAACTGCTCTTTCCAAACCGAGATATATCTCCTGGTGCAATGGTACCTACTTTCTTTTGAAGAAATTTACATATCTTGAAATAATTTCCAGTATTCCCTTTTGATTGAGCAACAAGCCATTTTGGTGGTTTTAGCTTTCTCTGGGAGGGTAAAACTACCTCTATACCTTTATCAATCCAATCTGCAGGTTTTATACATCTAGATCCTTAGGTAACCGATCGCAAAGAGCACCCTTGGAGTTCAAATTATTGATTTTAATATTCATGATATCACTGATTGCATTGAATGCTTCATCATGGTTAACAACTGATATCCATGAATCCCATTTGTCACCTGCAAGCCTCATTCTAATTTCCCTGATGTGACCATAACATTGAAATAATTTATACAGCACATCATAATTGGTTTCTATGGGAATCTGAGTGACATGAAGGATTCTCAAATTCTCCATGTCACCCAAATTACTTTGTTTTTTAACATTAGTAGAATGGTCCGAGTTCCAGGTCGTCAACAAAGGGGTTAGTTTTTAAAGTAGAAGCAAGCCGGGTTATCCACCTCTTATCGGAGGATGTCAGTCATCCTATCCCATGTGGCCCAATACGCGAAGAGGCTTCAGCGGGAACCAGTCCTCTATTAGAGAAGGGCTGCCTCTCTTAAGGTGGGCGTACACTGGTCAGTGGGGGTAGTTAGCCCCTCCCACTGACAACTCCAATGCCTGGCGTCACCCGTTACCCGCAAGTATGGGCGACTTAAAACCGGATCACTAGAGCCCAACTCTTTACAGACTTGATCTGCACCCAATGGGGTCTGCCAGAGGGTCATGGCGTCTAAATTTGTACAGGTTGAGATGGTATGATATCCATCCCACCGAGCCAAATCCAAAGAAGCAGTCAAAACCAAAGTCATACATGCCAAAGTCGTCAAAAGGTTTATGCCCAAGAGGAAGAGATGGGAGAATAAAAGAGGTAATCAAAAGAACGGAGAGAAAGTGCTGACTAATTTAGTTGGATCAACAATTGGGCACCAAGGTCCAGTGGGAAAGCAGTTCCCACTGTTCATTAGAGCCCAGCTGCTAATCCCTAAGCCCCCATCCTCGTCAAGGCTTTAGCATCTGGGGGTTTGTCTTCCGAGAACAAAACATGGTGACAGTGGTGAGAGGAGCCTCAAATCCTGTTTCCAACCTTCCAAAATTGTTATGTGGAAGCTTCTGAACATTCTGCATTGTTATTTGCACCATTCTACTGGTGAGTGCTCTGCTACAAGCCTCTGAAGCTCTGAATCAGACCTTGTGGTTCTCGATTATTGCTAAGTTGTTGCTCACTCTGACTAAATATGCTTGATGCAAAACTATCATCACCTCCTTGGTTACCTGGAATTAAACCTCCACAACAATTCATGTTGGAATCCTACCCAGTGGACAGCTGGAAACTATTCAAGCAGAATTGGGAGTCTTACTCTATCCTGACGAGAGACCAAGAACAAACTCGTGATACGCAAGTAGCCCTTCTGAAAAACTGCCTTGCTTATGACACACTATGTGCTCTCAATAGTTTTCAGTTCGAAACCAACGAGGACGCTCGTATGGTTGATGAAATTATCAACGAGTTTCAAGAATTTGTTGTGGGAGAGGTAATAGAAAATTACAAATGTTATTTAACAAGAGGAACCAATCTGAATCATTTGAAGTATACCTTGCTGACCTACATTCTCTCGTGAAAACTTGCAGTTACTGTGAAAACTGTAGTGATTCTCTGCTCAGGGTTAGGATTGTATTTGGTGTACATACTGAGGAGGTCCATAATGATTTGCTCAAGGAATGTGCTCTCATTCTTGGTAAGACTATTGACATTTGTCAAACTGTCGAATGTGCCCTCACAAAGCACAAAGCTCTGAAACCAGACTCGATTAACAAGGTAGCTGCTGCTGCTACTAGATATAAAAGGAAAAAGCTTGGCAGGTCTAAGTCTACATATGCTAAATCAGAAGTTCAAAAGCAGTGCAAATTTTGTCATACTCATGCCCTGAAGAAAGAGCTGTGCCCTGCCAGGGGTAAACAAAATTGTGACAAATGCAATGAACAGAATCACTTTGCGCTAAAATACTCCAATGATACTACCAAAAGCCGGAATGCTCAAAGTGCAAGACAATAAAGAAAAAGTCGCCCCTTCCACAATGTTGTGGATATGCCATATGAGTCTGATAAAGACTGGATTTTTGCAGTGACACAAGATGATGGTATTCACAAATCTCATCAACTCAAATGCAAGCTGATTATTGGTAAAGATCAAGTGATTTTTCAGGTGGATATTGGTGCTGCTTCTGTGAATATATTGCCTGCTAAGTATGCAGTTGATATCTTCCCTACAGAGAAAAAGCTGCAGATGTAGAATGCATCTACCACTACACCACTGGGCATATGCAGAAAAACTGTGAGAAACTTTAAAAACAATGAGAAATACAATGTTGAGTTTTCTGTAGTTAAGGAAGAATTAACCCCTTTAATTGGACTAAATGCTACTTCTCAAATGGGATTAATCAAAGTCATTGAGAAAAATGTTGAACGTGCGGCATATTTTAAAAGTCATTCTATTACTGATGGATACGCCTCAGTGTTTGGTGGCAAGCTGGGTTGTTTACCTGATGAGGTGCATTTGAAAGTTCATGACAAAACAGTACCTGTGGTTATGTCAAGTTGAAGAATAGCTAAAGTCTACATGAAAAGCTCAAAGCTTAACTAGATCTGATGGAAGCTGCGGTGTAATTTGGAGAGTGACTGACCATACTCCCTGGGGTAAATCAAATCATGATTGTTCCTAAAAAGTCTGGTGAAATCCGTGTATCCATTGACCCCCGTGAATTGAATAAAGCTCTAATTAGAGAAAGTTTCATTATGCCTATAATGCCTATACTCGAGGACAAGCTACATGAAATGAGAAAATCTAAAGTATTTAGCAAAGTATATTTAAGAGCTGGATACTAGCATGTTATGTTGGACGAAGGATCCAGCCTACTTACAACTTTCCAGACGGTATCGGTGGAAGTCTCTCTCATTTGGATTATCTGTATCTGCAGAAATATTCCAGCATAAATTTCTTGAACCTTTCAATGGCTAAGGTGATGTAGTCTGTATTGCAGATGATATTATCCACGGCAAGGATGAGTTTGAACATGACAGGCACCTAGAAGCATTTCTGCAACATTGTGCTAATGTTGGCTTGAAACTGAACAAAGACAAGCTACTTTTAAGGCAGTCTTAAGTCACTTATTGGTCATGTAGTAAGCAGTGTTGGATTGCAGATGGACCCTAAAAATCTGCGGGTAATTTTGCAGATGCCTGAACTTACTAATGTGTCCTCTCTTTGAAGATTTTTAGGAACAGTGGATTACCTGGGAAAGTTTCAGCCAAACTTGTCTGAAACTAACACCATTGACAAATTTGTTAAAATTGGACATCCCATGCAACTGGTCTAGTGCCCAGAAGATAGCGTTTGAAAAGGCCAAGTAACTAATAACTGTCTATCTATGATGTGGAAAATCAAAAATTATGACAGCAGTTATGGTCTGGATGTCGCCCTATCCCAAGATGCCAAGCCAATTACATTTAATAGTCGTACTCTTACGCCTGCGGAGACGCGGTATGCACAATTTGGAAAAGAGATATTGACTGTGCATTTTGGCCTTACAAAATTTCATGTTTACAAGTATGGCCGGATGTCAAAGTTGTGACTGACCACAAGCCTTTGGTGTCAATTGTAGGGAAACCACTGCATAAGGCACCCAGAAGACAGCAAAATCTGCTACTCTGCACCATGGAGTATATATCTGATCTAGTCTACCATACAGGCAAAGACATACCTGTGGCAGATACATTGTTTCGTAGTCCATTAACTACAACACAAACAGGTGAAGAACCTCTTATTATCAAAGAAGTACCTTCACATCCCTTCAGCATGGTTGCAACAGATCTCTTTCATGTAAGAGAAAAAGAATATCTGGCACTAGTTGATCCATGCAGTAACTTTATTGAAATTGATTACATGACATCAACTTCTGAGAATGTTATTTGGAAACTGAAGCAACATTTTGCCCATTATGTTATATATAGTGACAATGGCTCACAGTAGGCGTCGTCATATTTTGGTGAATTTGCAGAAAAATGGAAATGCCAGCAAGTGACATCAAGCCCTGGGAACACCCAGTCAAATGGCGCCGCCGTAAAATCACTAAAATTAATGATGCTGAAATGGGCAGATAATGGAGAGGTCTCCTATCTTGGTCTAACAAGTTAACGTAACACACCTTCTGAAAGCATGTCATCAAGCCCTTGTCAACGCTTACTTGGATGGAAGACTCAGACAATGGTCCCCATCCTAGAGGACTCTCTAAAATTGGAACTGCTTCCCTGGGAAATGGAATTCACAGACCTCAAGAAAAACAAGTCAGCTCAGTATAGTTGATGCAAGTTCCTCAAACCCTTATCACAAAGTGAACATGAAAGGATCCAACACATTCAACCAGGACAGTAGACATGAAACAAAGGAATTGACAAATCATATGTCTGCACGCTCCTATGAAGTGACGATTGACAATGGGACTGTATTGAGAAGGAACCGTCGTCTGCTGAGACCAGTAGCAGATAATACAGTTATCCCTAACATAAAAAAACGAGTGTGAAACAGTTAATGCACCTGTGCAAGATCAGACTGCTACACCTATGCCATTGGCCAAGTCCCCAAACAGTGAGTGCCCAAAGTCCTCCAAAGTCACTATGCAAGCAACTTACCCCTTCTCTACTCAAAGGGCCCGTTTGCCTCCACTTCAATCCTGTTCTCGCCGGGAAATTTGTAGACCATCTCATTACACTGACAATGATATGATATGAAAATCTAACAGGAAGTTGATAAATTCTGATACATATATGTATTATTTAAAAACAAATTATTTACAGTTTAATATATTTGTAGTGTGTATTGTGGCTTGTTAGGTATGATGCTAGTTTTCTGTAGGTGCTGATTATATATAATCTATTATTTTGTGGTTTGGGATATGTTATGATTCTTAAGTGAATTGCTCTAGGCCTAGTCTAACTATTTCCAAGTTTATGTTGATATAATTTTTCTATTTATTTTGTTAAAATATGGTGGGACTGTATTATATATATGTATATTTTTTAGAAGTTTCATTTATCTGGATATTTTACATACATATGGTAAAATGTGTAATCACCCAGTCTGTTGCTATTTGATTGTTGTCAGATAGGTTAAAAAATGGTCTGTGCACATTTGCTCTAGTGTGATTTTACTTACTGTATTTAAAACCTTGTGTTTTGCATAACTTTTTTTTTCTTTTTTTTACAAGGGGAAATGTTTCATGGAAGTATATGCTAGATGGAAGCACATATCAGTTTTTACTTGTAGCCCCCTCTAATGGGCAGCCGCTATTAGTAAGAATAAAAGATGTTACCCTTTAAGTCCATTTCACTTATCTTCTGAGAACAAAACAATCTTTTTAAAAAGTTTTTAAAGAAGGGTTTTCTTAGAAATCACCAAAGCCTAATAGAAATTAAATTAGAAACCGAATATGAAGTGCAAATATTAACACCATAGGAAAAAACATGTCCATACTATATAGTTTATACATATGTGAGAATGAGCTTAAAATAGAAAAAAATACAACGGTTAGCTTCAGGCATTTAAGAACCTGTTCTACTTTTCGTGATAAGACAATTAAGTTCTTTCCTCAGAGGGATGAGATGTCCACAGTATGATAAATTTGACACAAGTAATCTGTAAAAGACCTTCATCTAACGGCCTAAGAACTTTTGACAGGGTAGCCTATAGCAATATACAGACCACCATACCAATCACAAGAACAGGACGAAGAGCTGTATAGACAACTGGGATATGAAATGAACAATAAACTAGCTGTCCTAATGGGAGACTTCAATGCAGCAGTAGACTGAGACACTATGAATTCTATATCATACACAGAGGGTCAGAGACTACTAGAATTTTGTCAACAATGAATTCTTCCATCAGTGGGTTGAAACCAACTAGGGGAAACATCATACTAGATATTGTGCTTATCAATAGAAGAAAATTTAGAATCCGATGTCTCAGTACGCGAAAATATCGGCAAAAGTTACCATAAAATAGTTAGGTTTCAGGTAAATATTCCTCATCTGAAAGAAAAGAAAATTATAAAGAAACTAGACTACAGACAAAGTTCGTGGACAAAACTGAAGGAGTACACTAAGAATTTAGAATAAGATGAAATGGAACATAGATAACAAAAAGACTTCTTTGTAGAAAATAAGGGCTAAATGTATACGGAATATAAAAATTCCACCAAGTGGAACTCCACAGCCCAAATGGTTAAACAAAGAAATATAAAATACAATAAGAGGCAGTGACAGGAAACAAATTAATGGGTCCACAGCCCTCAATTCACGAAATTTCCAACCACAAAAAGTTGAGCAGAAATGTAGATAAACTAGTTAGAAATGCCAATATCAATGAAGGGGAAGGAGTGGTTTCAGCTAGTAAAGAAGTCCCGAAAGAATTTTTTGCATAGGTTTACAATAGAAAACCAATTAAAAACAACATTAACCCATTAAGATACCCAGACGGTAATCTCATAACATATTATTTGGAAAAAGCCAAACTGATGAATACATATTACACAACCTTTTTCACTAGGGAAGAATCCACGACCTTACCTGAACCAGCTATAAAATATAAAGGGCCACACCCACTAAACAATCATCTTTATAATGAAAGATGTCAAAAAGAAAATAAAGGACTCAGTGACATTCATATTACCAAATATGACATAAGCATGGCAATATACATCATACACCAAGACTTTCATAAGGCTTTTAACAAAGAATCTCATAAAATTGAGCACTAGGCATCATTGATGAGCCAGCTGAATGGATTGAAGATTGCCCGACAAACAGAATACAGACTTGTAATCAATGGAGAAACCTCATAGTAGGCTGCTGTCAAAAGTGGAGTACCTCAAAGATCCATCCTTGGCCCAATACTATTTCTGATTTACATTAGCGACATAGATTTAGGATGAATTAGTAGAATAGCTAAAATACTAAACTAGGCATAAACGCTGCAAACTCAGGTGTAAAAGCCATACGAGAGAAACTAATGAAGTTGGGAGAATTGTCCAGAAAATGGCAAATGCCTTCCAACTGTAGGAAATGCAAAGCTACGCACATAGTTTATAGTAACCCACAAACAGATTACTCGCTGCTGGGTAATGAAATAGAAAGTCTGGACCAGGGGGAAGATCTCGGCATTACTATGAGCAAATATTTGAAGTTTACCAAATAGAGTATAAAAGTTGAAAATGAAGCAAAAAAACTAACAAGTTGCATAAAGAGACAATCCAAAGACATTGTACTGCGGATGTACACATCACTATCAGGAACACATCTAGAATATGGATATACAATTTTGGGTTCTGAATCCAAGTATTCAGAGTGAATAAAGATAGACTGGAAGCAGTACAAGTTACAGCCATCAAACTAGTCCTAACTGAAAGACAATTTTAATATAGACAAAGAACAGAACATTTGAACTTATTTGATCTACAAATTCATCGAAAATGGGGACAGCTAATATACAGATTCAAAAGTTTTAAAGGAAAAAGAAATGCAGACTATGTCGTCTTCATGCTTAACTCACATCAGTCCACTGATTACCGCCCAATTTCCATTACTACCATATTATCTAAAGTTTTTGAACGTCTTCTGGCAAAACGTCTTAATAGGTTTGCTGAAGGTAATCATCTACTCCCCAGTTTGCAATTTGGTTTTCGTAAACGCCTTGGAGCATGTGATGCCCTTCTTACAATCTCCAATGCTGTACAGAAATCCCTTGATTGTGGTCGGGAAGTTCGTATGATTGCCCTTGATTTTAGTGCTGCCTTTGACCGTGTTAATCATGAGGCTCTTGTTTTCAAACTGAAACAGTTGGGAGTGGGTGGGTCGTTTCTTAGCATTATTATTGATTTTTTAAGTAATAGATCTCAAAGAGTTGTTGTTGATGGGCACCATAGTGAGTATAGGAATGTGATATCCGGTGTTCCACAGGGTAGTGTTCTTGGCCCATTACTTTTCATACTATATACACATGACATGTGGTTTGGCCTAGAAAACAAGCTTGTTGCATATGCAGATGATGCTACTCTCTTTGCATCAATTCCATCCCCTGAATGTAGATCAAGGGTTGGTGAATCCCTTAATAGAGATTTAGCTAGAATTAGTGCATGGTGCAAATTATGGGGTATGAAGTTGAATCCTAACAAAACGCAAAGTATGATTGTAAGTAGGTCAAGGACGGTGGCTCCTCAACATCCGGATCTCAGTATTGATAATGTCTCTTTAAATATGTATGACTCTTTCAAAATTTTAGGTGTGATTCTCGACAGTAAATTTACTTTTGAGAAACATATAAGGTCTGTGTCGTCTTCAATTGCACAAAAAATAGGCTTATTGCGAAAGTCTTTCAAGATTTTCGGTGATCAATCTATTCTGAAGAAGTGTTTTAATTCTTTCATTCTAACTTGTTTTGAGTATTGTTCTCCTGTCTGGTGTTCAGCTGCTGATTCTCATCTTAATTTGTTGGACAGAAACTTACGGTCTATTAAATTTCTTATTTCTGATCTAGATATTAATCTCTGGCACCGCCGTTCAATTAGTTCATTATGCATGTTGCATAAGATTTTTCATAACTCTGACCATCCTTTACATTCAGATCTCCCTGGACAATTCTATCCTGTTCGTAATACTAGGCAGGCAGTTAATTCTAATAGCCAGGCCTTCTGCATCACGAGGCTCAATACTACGCAGTACTCTGGAAGTTTTATTCCAGCTGTGACCAAGTTGTGGAATGATCTTCCTAATCGGGTGGTTGAATCAGTAGAACTTCAAAAGTTCAAAGTTGAAGCAAATGCTTTTTTGTTGATCAGGCGGACATGAGTCTTTTTATAGTTTATATATGACATATTTGTTTTGACGTTGTTAATAGTTTATATATGACATGTCTGTTTTGACATTGTTACTTATTTTAGAATGATTTACTGTTAATTTGTTCTCTTCATTTATTTATTTCCTTATTTCCTTTCCTCACTGGGCTATTTTTCCCTGTTGGAGCCCCTGGGCTTATAGCATCTTGCTTTTCCAAAGAGGGTTGTAGCTTGGATAGTAATATTAATAATAATAATAAATGATACAAACTGGAGTTGAAAAGATACACCACCAAACATGGTAATTTCTCTACATACAAAATAGCAAATAAATGGAACAGACTTCCAGAGGAAACAGTGAAAAGTAACACAGTAAACAAATTAAAAAATAAATTAGATAGATCATAAAAATTCTAAACTTTTAAACTAATTCACTCTACCAAAGAGTGAATGAAGTCCCTGTGGAAAGACTTAAGATTCTTTGAGAAATCCAAAATTCTTATCACTCACTCACTCCTGGATGGAAGAAAAAGTTGGATGTGAGGTAAAGAGGGAATAAATGGGTGCAAAAAGATCAAAGTTGCATGTCTAAGAGCATTGAGTAGTGCCTATAGTGACAAGGGTAAGGTGCACTGGCAACAATAACCTCCTTAGGGAAGGCTCTGTAGAATGTTATTGAAGGTACAAATCCTGAATTTTATCAGAATCTTGGATCCTATTTTATTGCCCTATCTAACAACACAAGTGTTCTAAAGACTTTGTAAATAATACCATCCTATTTTGACAAGGCAGAATGGGATACCATTTGGCAAGAGGCCTTCTGGGAGCCACAGCCACCAGTCATCCTAAGTCCAAGTATAATCCCCAAATGGTAAATCTGTGGTGATCCCATGGGTGTTGGAAGGCAACTTAGAACATAGACCATGGAACTGGACCGGAGGAGAAAACATGTGAAGCTTCCTGTTCAGGCATGTGATGAACAGATCAAGCCCTGAAAAACTCCACAAAACAGAAGCCTCTCCATTATGTTAGGATGTAGGGACCACTCTGACCCTACAACTGTCCCTCAGCAACTAAGTCAATACCTGTTGCCTGGAATGTACTTAGTAGAAAAACCTACAGTTTAGAAGAAACAGGTCAAGTAACTAGAGTGCTACCTCCACCAGTTCATTCTGAGAAGTAGCAAGTGGTCCTGTCAGGGTTTAGGAAAGGCCAGGAGGCCAGGCCTTTCTTGACAAATCCCACAGCGACCAAATACGAAGTGACACATCTACCTCAGAGCTATCCTGTTTGATAAAGGAGATACCAAGGCAGCCTCATGGATGGCCCAACCTTTGCAGGGCACCAAAGTTCTGCTCAATGCCTGAGGCCCTCCTAGAGGTGCATCTCTGCTAACCTCCCTCCGACCATTGCACCTAAGAATATGTGCACACTAAATCTGGATTATCTGCCTCCATAGCAGCCAGTTTAAGGTCCAGTGTATTTTCATAATTCTGACCATCCTTTGCATTCAGATCTTCCCGGACAGTACCATCCTGTTTGTAATACTAAGTCTGCAGCTACAGTAATTCTAAAAGTCATACCTTCTTCATCACAGTATTTTAGAAGTTTAATCCAGCTGTGACCAAGACGTGGAATGATCTTCCTAATTAGGCTGTTGAATCAGTGGAACTTCAAATGTTCAAATTTCCAGGGAATGTTTTTATGTTGAACGGGCTGACATACTTGAATCTATTCTATAGTTTATGAATGAAAGATCTATTACAATGCTATTACTGTTCTCAAAATATTCTATTTCAATTTTTCATTACCTCTTGCAGTTTATTTCCTTATTTCCTTTCCTCATAGGGCTATTTTTCCCTGAAGGAGTCCTTAGGTTTATAGCATCCTGCTTTTCCAACTAAGGATGTAGCTTACCTATTAATAGCAATAATAATAATTAGGGACAGCTGGGTACAGCCCGTTATTTTGGAGATTGATTACCCCCAAGAATACGATTGTTCTGTCTTTATGTTATCAAGGACTGAAGACGCTCTGGGAAGGCTGACAACAGCACAGAAAGGATCCTTGGCACTATACAGCAGACACAGAAGAAACACTTTTACTTTTCCCTCTGCTAGATAGGGTGTGGGGATGGTCTACAGCTTGGTGCCTAGAGCTGCAGCCTGTCGTGGGAAGGGGAGGGATGATGCAAGGCAGGGAATGGAGCTATGATGTAGGGTTACGGCTCCAGCACCATGAATCAAAACATATGGGAGGGGGGGGAACACCTGTCGGGCTTGGCTACCAGGGTAGCCAAATACAGGAGCCCAGCCGAGGCCTTGGAAGCTGAGGTGTTAAGTAGTGACACTGGATCACCGCCCCAACCCATGCATTTCGAAAAATAGGTTGGCAGCTTCCTTCCCACAAGGCCAGGAGTCATACCAGAGCAGCCCGGCCCCCTAAACGAGGTAGTGTAAAAATAAGCAATTTCCTACAACAGTTGACTGGATTCATTTGACATTTTCCTCTAAAATGCGAAGTCGGAAGTTGAATAGGACAATGAGGAAGAGGAGTCTGAGGAGGAAGATAAACGAGCATGTTTCTTCCTCTTTCCAACCCTCCCCCCAGGCTTTACAAGCAGAGGTGTTTAAGTATGAGAGCTGCAGACAACAACGCTCCTTACAGGAACAACAACACTGGGGAAACTAAGTAGGCTAAAATCTTTCCTTAAGTCACTCTCATCATTAACCGTAGCACTAATGGAGAAGAGCCTCCAACTTCCAATGGGGTGCGGTGAACCCTACACACCACACCATAACCTAAAAACATATTGACACAGCTCCAAAGGTACCTTGCTCTAGACCCCTATTCCTCCAGGACTAAGCCAGAGGTGCAAGTACAGGAGCAGCGGCAGCAGACGCGCACAATAGGCAGAAGAAAAAAGCACAGCCCTCTTCCTCTCCCTCAAAGCATACAACTGACACTGCATAGGAGGCCACAACCTACACTCAGCACATGGGGATGATTGCTAACAATTAAGCCCTTAGCAAGAACAGAAATAGCGGATTTACAACCAGTTTAACAAAAATTAGATGCAATGTCCATCCTCCCATAATATATGGGATTCATAATAGTGTATTCACAAATATCTATTCAATTATGCAAGTTCCAATGACCTGGTTAATATTGTACAATTCTATAATAAAACCAAACGGTTAATACACGACATATTAATTATTAATGAAGCTGGTATTTCCTACAAAAAAATGGATGAGTGCTGGCTGGTTTGGAATTTTTCTCCATAAGATTAATAGGGGCTGGGACTTAGTAACTTAAGTACTGATCGATTAAAATGTGAACACTATTTCTGCGTCTAAGCTCATAGTTTAATTTGCGAGACTGAAGACAAGTTATTGAGCATGCATTAGTTTCAATCGCTCTGGTGAACATTGTGTTTTTACCATAACTTATTCAAGCAATTTTTCTTAACCAACTAAGTTTCCTATTATTTATAACCAAGCTCCCATATATTGTTCTACAACATGACAAATTTGTAAATAATTTATATTTTTCCTAACAATACAAACCTTTAGCTATTTATAGGGGAATTACTTTCGGTGAAGCTGAAAATACAACCCAAAAATTTTAGCAAGGATTAAATACCCAGGGGGATAGGGGGAAGTTAGCTACCTCCCTGACTCGCACACAAACTGTGACTGTACTTCACTTTGTTTGGAGATAGGACTTCAAAGGGGACAGGGTTGGTGGGGGGGGGGGGGTAGGGGGGCAGCAGGCTACCCTCCCTACACCCCGCTAACTAGAGGTAGGGTAGTAAACCCTCGTTAAAATTCTAATGGCTCGTCATTTCAGCTACGCCGAAAGTAATAACCCAGATTAAATAGCGTGGTTTGTATTTCAGTTACGGAACAAACCCCTACTAAATAGCGTGGTTTGTATGTCAGTTACGGAACAAACTACATTCTAAAAGAGAAACAAACACAAGAACACCACCTAACCCAAGAGCCGTATCCTTGTCTACTAAGGAGGCAGAGCTAAATTATCCAGAAGGCTGACTAAAATGAAGCTTATGGGCCCAACAAAGGCGTGGAACTATGCAACTTTTTATATAAATATTAAATATGAAAAATGACAAATTTGGAGATAATTTGTATTTTTCCTAACCATACAAACCTTAGCTATTTACATTGGGTATTACTTTCGGTGTAGCTGAAATGGCGAGCCATTTGATTTTAACAAGGGTTAACTACCCCCTCGCTAGTTAGTGAGGGGGTAGGGGAGGGGTAGCTAGCTACCCCTCCCCCCTCACACACCGGTGAACTGGTTCACTTCGCTTAGAGGTAAATAGCTAAGGTTTGTATGGTTAGGAAAAATACAAATTATCTCCGAATTTGTCATTTGTTCCGTAACCGAAATACAAAACACGCTATTTACATTGGGTAACTTAACCCTTAGGTAGGGTGGTAAGTCCCAGCTTGACTGGCTTTGGCTTTGCCCGGGGACTCAAAATCCGAGTGTGTAGCACTCGAGATAAGGAGTCCCTGCACCTCGCAAGTTCCTTGCTCCGCAAGGAACGTGCGGTCTACATAAGCTTGTGCGTGAAGGAATGAAGTGTGACCCGTCCTAGGAAGTTGACCTGAAGTCCTTAGATGGAGCTCTAGGCTAGGACATTCCCAATACCACCTCGCCAGGGTATGGGGGACGCGGCAGTATTATCTAATACTAGGAACACAAGGGAGCATGGTTTACCTGCAGTGGTTTGAGGTCAGCTATGCAGAGAACCCAGGATGCTGCTTTCCCCAAGAGAGGGGAGGATGAAGAAAAGAGTAAGGGCCAGACATATTTTTTCATTCATGCAGACTAAAACCGGGTAGCAATGCCCTCAACCTTCTGCTACTTGTCCATTAAGGAGCCTGAGGTTAAACCAGCTGTTGTGTAGCCACCACAGGGCCGATAGAGAACGAGCCTCCTGTGGGTCACGTCCTGCAGGTAGTGGGCTGTGAGGGTCGTTTGACGCTTCCATACCCCAACCTGCGTCACTGAGAAGTTTCTCTTGAATGTCAGGGACGTAGCGATGCCTCTGACATCGTGTGCTCTAGGGCGACGTGACGGAGGAGGGTCTGGATTCAGGGAGAGGTGGATGACCCTGCGAATCCAAGCTGAGATGGTGTACTTCGTGACCCTCCTCTTCGTCCTTCGTGTGCTCACAAACAGGACTTGCACTCGAGGACGTACTGCAGTTGTTCTGTTAAGATAGAGCCTCAGACTCCGTACTGGGGATGGTCTGGGTCATCTGTTACAGAACGGAGACTCGAAATCCTGAAGGAGTCGAACCGTTGGTCCGGAACTCCAAGATTTTGAGTCTTAGCAACAAACTCGGGGACGAACCCGGATGTTACCTTCCCCCATCCCTTTGAATGGGCGACGTCGTGCGAGAGACCATGAAGTTCACTGATTCGCTTGGCTGAGGCCAGAGCGAGCAGGAACATCGTCTTCCAAGTCAGATGACGATCAGAAGACCTGGCGTAATGGTTCGAACGGAGGTCTCTTAAGAGACCTGAGGACACGAACCACGTTCCATGGAGGAGGTCTCACTTCCGACTGAGGGCATGTGAGCTCGTAGCTTCGTATGAGTAGTGAAAGTTCCAGCGAGGAAGAAATGTCCATTCCTTTCAGCCTGAAGGCTAGGCTTAAGGCTGAGCGTTAGCCTTTCACAGCCGAGACTGAAAGGCGCATTTCTTCCCGCAAATACACAAGAAACCCCGCTATTGCTGGAATAGTGGCATCGAGGGGAGAGATGCCCCTTCCACGACACCAATCACTTCACCAGGTAAACCCCTGCAGATGCCTTTCGCAGGTGTCGAGACATCCTTTCCTCAACTTGATTCGAAAAGCCTCTCTCTGTGAGGAGATGCTGGATAGTCTCCAGGCATGAAGCTGATGCGATGCTACGGCTTTGTCGAAGATGTTGCAGTGTGGTTGTCTGAGTAGCTCGTGTCGTGGAGGAAGTTCTCTCGGGAATTCCGTCAGGAGCTGCAGAAGGTCCGGGAACCACTCTGCATGATGCCATAGTGGAGCTATTAAGGTCATTGACAGGTTGACCGATAGTCTGGTCTTGTTGAGCACCCTTCTCATCAGACCGAACGGTGGGAAGACGTAAACGTCGATGTTGACCCAGCGTTGTTGGAAGGCATCTTACCGGGACTGGGGAACAGTACAGCGGAAGCTTGAAGTTCAAGTCTGTCGCGAACAGGTCCACCGTCGGGGAACCCCACAAAGTCAGGACTTTGTTGGCTACTAGCGGATCCAAAGACAACTCGGTACTCACTATCTGCAAATCTCTGCTCAGACTGTCGGCGAGCACATTCCTCTTGCCCGGAATGAAGCGAGCCGATAGTAGAATCGAGTGGGCTTCGGTCCATCTCAGTATCTCTACTGCAAGATGGCATAGCTGTTGCGAAAAGGTACCTCCCTGCTTATAGATATAAGCCACTACCGTGGAGTTGTCGCTCACGACCACCACGGAGTGGGCCGCCAGGATCTGTTGGAATTGTTGAAGTGCCAGATATACGGCCTTCATTCTAGCAGATTATGTGGAGACACTTTCCTGATTCTAACCAGAGGCCTGAGACCCTATGGTTCAGAACGTGGGCCACCCATCCTTCTTTTGAAGCGTCCGAAAACAGCATCAAATCCGGGAGGAGGACGAGAAGATCCACTCCCATTCGAAGGTTTCCCTCCATCCCCCACCACTGAAGGTCCGTCCGTTCTGCAGGACCCATAGGAACCAGAATGTCCGGGGAATCAAGGCCTTGATTCCACCGGGACTTGAGCCGCCATTGCAGGGATCTCATCCTGAGGCAGCCGTTTGGAACCAGACGGGCCAAGGAGGAAAGGTGTCCGAGGAGACGTAACCACGATTGGGCTGGAAGCTCTTCTCGTCTGAGTAACGGATCTGTGACCCTCCTCAGCCTTGCTATCCTGTCGTCTGATGGAAAGGCTTTGTGGAGATTGGTGTCCAATATCATGCCTAGATATACCAGTCGTTGAGATGGAGGCAGAGAAGACTTCTCGGGATTTACCATGAGCCCTAGATCTTGGCAAAGTCCCAGAAGCTTGTCTCGGTGTCGAAGAAAGGTGGACTCCGAGTCTGCTAGGATCAGCCAGTCATCCAGATAGCGGAGGAGACGGATGCCAATCCTGTGTGCCCACGAAGATATCAGGGTGAACACTCTGGTGAATACCTGGGGTGCTGTGGAGACACCGAAACACAGCTCCTTGAACTGGTAAATCTTGTTGTCTAGGCTGAACCTTGAGTACTTCCTGGAAGACGGATGGATTGGGATCTGGAAGTACGCGTCCTTCAGATCCAGTGTACACATGAAGTCTCGCGGTCTTACTGCAAGTCTGACCATGTCTGCTGTCTCCATGCTGAACGGAGTTTGTTTGACAAACTTGTTCAGAGATGAGAGGTCGATGACGGGTCTCCAGCCTCCAGACGCCTTCTTTATGAGAAAGGATCGACTGAAGGAACCTGGGGAGCCGTCGACGACCTCCTGGAGAGCCTCCTTCTTGATCATGGTCTTGAATTCTGCCCGAAGGGCTAGCCCCTTTAGCGATCCATGGCAAAGGCGTTCAATGCCACTGGATTCGCTGTCAGGGGAGGAAGAGACATTAAGAACGGGACGAGATATTCCTGACTGATCACGGAGACCGTCCAGGAATTGGACTCGAGTTGCTGCCACCTGAATGCGCAACTTGCCGGCATCCCCCCACTGGTGGACATGCAGGGGGATTGCCAATCCTAGTACTTGCGTCCTTGGCCGCTCCCTCTAGGATTCTTGCTTCCCCTGGAGGACTTTCAGCCCTTCTTGTCTTTGACAGGAAAGGGCTACTGCTTGGACACGTTTGTCTTTGCTGCCGCTGCCGGTTTCGTCGTCTTGGATTGGCGAGGTTGTTGAGGTGCTGGAGGTTTGTAGGGCTTATATGTAAGAGCCCTTTGAAGAAGAGAATCGTGGTTCGATTTCCTCCACCTCTCAGCTGTCAGTTCCGCATCCTTGGGCTCAAACAGACTCTTTCCCAAGATGGAGGAGTGTCTGAGCTTGCAGGTATCCACGGCTGGGACCCTGGAGTGGAACCTCTCGGCCACCGCATCACATCGTTTCAAGATCGAGTTTGCCCACAAGTTCGAAACTATGTGGGCCAGAAACTAGATGGAATGAGTGCCTGAGAGAAGGAAGGTCTCCAATGCTTTCCTGATGCTCTCCTTGGACAAATCCCCGGGTCGCAGCAGGATGCCCAGAGACCCTTAGCCAGGCATCCAGCCACGAAGTGGCCTGTATGGCGCACTTTGCGACCTACTCCTGACTCAGGATCTCTGGTGCCAAGAATGTCACCTGCCGGCTAGTCTCTCTCTCAAGAGAGACTCCCCTGGTAAGCTCTTCCACGGAGTGGTGCTCTGAATCATGCTGCTCTCCTGGTGAACTGGCAGCAAAGTCTCCTGTCCCCAAAAGCTTTACTTGGGGGAACTCTTAGAGTCCTTCAATTCCCTCCTAGGAGGGAAACGTAACTCCAACAAAGAAGTCTGAGGGCTCTTCTCTCTCTAACACGGGACAAATCTCCTGCTCGAGGTGGGGTTTCTCCCATTGATGCGGTGGGAGAAGGTCTCACCTTGGTAGAGGGAGGGCGCTCGCGCGATGGGAAAACCCCAGGGGTCGCGCGCGAGAGACACTGGCGCTCGCGCAATGGGAAAAACCCAGGGGTCGCGCACGAGAGACCATTGAAAACACTCTTGTGCGGGAGCGCGGCGCGCGAGAGAGACATCATAGAGTGAGCAGGAATCAGATTGAAGAGCCCTTGAAAAATGTCGGTTCGTGCTCGCAGCTGTCAGCGTGCACGCGTACGAGGTTGTTGGAGCTTGAAGATCGTCGGCACTTGTGCGCGAAAGAAGATTGACAATGCTAAAGATCAACGGCGCTGAAAGATCGTCGGCGCTTGTGCGCGCAAGAAGATCGTCGGCGCTTGTGCGCGCAAGAAGATCGTCGGCGCTTGAAGATCGTCGGCGCTTGAAGATCGCCAGCGTTTGTGCGCGATGAAGATCATCGGCGCTTGCGCATAAGAAGATCGTTGGCGCGGGGAACCATCGGAGCCTCCTGTGCGAGGACGATCGTCGGAGCTTACGTGCGTAGGGAGATCATCAATGCTAGCGCGCCAAAGAAGATCGTTCGCCAAGAAGATCGTCGGCGCTTGGAGATCGTCAGCGCTTGCGCACATAAGAAGATCGTCAGCGCTCGCTCGTGAAGGAAGATCGTTCGGCCAAGATGATCGTCAGCGCTCGAAGATCGTCGGCGCTTGCGCGCGTGAGAAGATCATCGGCGCTTGCACGCGTAAGAAGATTGTCAGCGCTAGCGCGCAAAAGAAGATCATCGGCGCTAGCGCGCGTACGAAGATCGTCGGCGCTTGCGCACGTAAGAAAATTGTCAGCGCTAGCGCGCCATGAGCGCTCGCTCGCGAAAGAAGATCGTCAGCCAAGATAATCGTCAGCGCTTGAAGATCGTCGGCGCTTGCGCGCGTAAGAAGATCATCGGCGCTTGCGCGCGAAGAAGATCATCAGCGTAGGAAGATCATCGGCGAGCACGAGCGCGCTAAGATGAAGGGACAGCTGACAGGACGATCCAGAACTGGGACGATCAGGACTGGAACAGGATTCCTCTGGATGGAATTCTCAGGAACAGCAGGAACAGAAGGCGGGCGCGGAAAACGTTGGTGCACAGGGGATACCTGGCGCTTAAGGGACTTACTCACAGTGTGAGAAAGCCCCTTTTGCCACGAAGGGACCGGTGCCCGTTGGAACGGGGTGCGTAGGTGCCCACAGCATCAGCAGCCAGGAACGGAGACGGCAGGTCAGCAGGTCTAGGAGATGGCAAACTGCGGAGAGGTCCCAAACAGCCGGCTGGTCTGAACAGGAACAGTACTCCGAAGAGGGGTCTCTATGAGTGGCCTCTCTCGCGAACGAGAGAGGTGAACACTTGGTAGAAGAGACTAGAAGACACTGATGATGGCGCCCCTTAGGGCCGTTGGATCAGCAAGCTGACCTATAAGGAGCAATCCTCCAAAGAGGAGTCCTTATGAGTGGCCTCCCTCGCGAACGAGAGAGGTCACAAGATTGATCCAGCAGCTGCTCAGCCCCTTGAGCATAGCTGCAGGTGCGACCGCTCAGCCCCAAGAGCATAGTTGCACGAAATTCCATGGTCCGGCCTTGCAACCGCTCAGCCCCTTGAGCATGGTTACAAAAGCGGTCGCTCAGTACCAAGACCAATACCGCCCGAGGACCAGGAAAATCCATCCAGGAATTATTAAGGTAAGAGAAGTTCCCCCCTGCAGGGGAAAAAAATCAAACCTGGGAAGGGAACCTCCCTCGGAAGGGAAGTTACCTACCCCTGGAGGCGAACCTCCTGAGCATTCCAAGATAAACTAAAGAGCTGACAGTTGTCACGGGAGAACTTCTAAGAGAAGGGAACACGCCCATGACGATGTCCTACAGAGAAGGCAGCAACAGCAGACTCCCAAGGCACAAACAGGGCAGCTCTGGTTCGTTGGCACATTTAGGCAAACGAAGAAACCAGATCGTAAATGGGAAAAAAAAAAAATAATTAGTTAACAAAAATTCCCCCGGGAGGAACTCCGAGGGAATAGGAACATAAGAATTACAAACCAAGTATGCGCCCTCCTCCCCCACTGACAGTCATGGGAGAAGGGGGAGGGTGGATAACTGTAACAAAAACAGAATTATAACCGAATTATAATTATGTAATTTATTTAAGAATGTTCACAAATAGTAAGAACGACTGAACCCCGAAGGGAAGTGTTCTCCACAGAAGCTGAAAAGTTAACAAATACAATTAGATTCATTGAAAATAATTGAGACAAACGGAATAGCAACTCAACCCGCAACGGGAAAGAGGCTACCGTATAGTACGTAGTAGTAGTAAAAGGGTGAACGACCTCGAGTAGAGAGAGAGACCGTAGTCAAACTAAACTCCCACGTTCCCTTCGCTGAGAGACAAAGTTCCCCGCAGGGAAGGAGGAACAGCGGGGAAAACATATGAATGGAAAAAGTCCAACGATGACGATTCCCCAAGGCGGCCGAAGATCGGAAGCCGAAGGAACGACCGAAGGACCAAGAGATTGTGCCCCATGACGTGCAACCGCGGTGGCCTGGAACTACGCGGTGACGTTGTCGTACACTACACACACACAGTACAAACGCTGAAAAGGAAACTTACTATATTTCTATACCCAAATATATACATAAACATAATATTTATATATATATTAAGTATAAGAAAAAGTAAGTAATTAAGTAAAGACAAAACATTAATGGCTGCCAAGCAAGGGTGAGAGCAAACACATCTGCCCACCACCCGAGCCAAAAGCAAAGTGAACCAGTTCACCGGTGTGTGAGGGGGGAGGAGTAGCTAGCTACCCCTCCCCTACCCCCTCACTAACTAGCGAGGGGGTAGTTAACCCTCGTTAAAATCTAATGGCTCGCCATTTCAGCTATACCGAAAGTAATACCCAATGTAAATAGCGTGGTTTGTATTTCGGTTACGGAACAACTATGGATTATTTCCTTCAGTTGTAATATTATTATGATAAATTTTATTAAAAGTGTGTCAAATATGCCACGGGTCAATTGGGGAATGTTGACTGGCTCAAAGAAGCTCAAAACGTTAGGGTCCTGTCATCGGTTAATACAGCACAGCAGTTGGGGAGGCTAGCCATCACCCTTAGACCACCGTACCTTTAGTTTACCCTATGATTGAGTATTAACCCTATGTTTGCTTCCCAACTGACTTAACTAAATATTTCGTAAATTGTAAAAATATCACATTTAAGACAAAGATAAACAACTTTTCCCCCTTGTAGAAAATCAATAAAGCAAGTTACAAGAATGTTGATGCTTTTCCCAACCTTTTACATACACCCCCACAAAAAAATGACAAATTCGAAGATAATTTGTATTTTTCCTAACAATACAAACCTTAGCTATTTACATGGGGTAATTACTTCGGCGTAGCTGAATGACAAGCCATTAGAATTTTAACGAGGGTTTACTACCCCACCGCTAGTTACCAGGGGGTAGGGAGGGATAGCTAGCTACCCTCCACCCCAACCCTCACACACACCGGTGAGTGCTTCACTTTGCTTAGAGGTAGGACTTATCCCGGGGGACAGGGCTGGCGGGCAAATATGTGTAAATAGCTAAGGTTTGTATAGTTAGGAAAAAAAGGATTTTGAGCGAAGCGAAAAATCTATTTTTGGGTAAGATAGCCATGTCGTCCTGATGGAAGGTTCCTTCAGTAGCTTCCTAGGGTATATTTAACTACAGTGGATATTCCCAGAGAATTAAACTAAAGGTTATCACAGAATTCTAACTTCTGGTGTGAGTACCCTAAAGGTTTCCCTCTAGGATATCGTATATCAACAGGGGACGCATGTATAAACAAATTATCTACGAATTTGTCATTTGTTCCGTAACTGAAATACAAACCACGCTATTTACATGGGGTGACTCAACCCTTAGGTAGGGAGGTAAGTCCTTGCCATACTGGCTTTGGCCTGCCCGAACTCCATATTCGAGTGAGTAAGTACTCAAGAAATAAGGAGTCCCTGCTCCTCGCTAGCATGCTGTGAAACTGCTGCGGCCTACATAACCTGTGTGTGAAGGTGAGGAAGTGACTCGTCCTAGGAAGTTGACCTGGATTTCTTCAGATGGAAATCTAGGCTAGGACTCTCCCAATACCACCTCGTCAGGGTATGGGGACATGACAGTATTACACTTAATACTAGGAACACAAGGGAGCATGGTTTACCTGCAGTGGTTCGAGGTCAGATGTGCAGAGAACTCAGGATGCTGCTTTCTCCAAGGGAAGAGAGGATGAAGTAAAGAATAAGGGCCAGACAGATCTTTTCATTCACGCAGACTAAAACCGGGTAACAATGCCCTCAACCTTCTGCTACTTGTCCATTAAGGAGCCTGAGGTTAGACCAGCTGTTGTGCAGCCACCACAGAGCCGATAGAGAACGTAACGAACCTCCTGTGTGTCACGTCTTGCAGGTAGTGGGCCGTAAAGGTGGTCTGACGCTTCCACACCCCAGCTTATAGGATCTGCGTCACTGAAAAGTTCTTCTTGAAGGCCAGGGATGTAGCTATGCCCCTGACATCATGCGCTCTAGGGGCGACGTGACGGAGAAGGGTCAGGATTTAAGGCCAGATGTATTACCTTGCGAATCCAGGCCGAGATAGTATTCCTGGTGACCCTCCTCTTCGTTTTCCCAGTGCTCACGAACAAGGCTTGCACCTGGGGATGAACTGCAGCTTTTCTTTTAAGATACAACCTCAGACTCCTCACTGGGTACAGTAGGAGATGGTCTGAGTCATCTGTTACAGAACGAAGACTCGAAACCTGGAAAGAGTCGAACCTAGGGTCCGGCACTCCCGGATTCTGAGTCTTGGCAACAAACTCAGGGACGAACCTGAACATTACCTCCCCCCATCCCCTTGAATGGGCGATGTCGTACGATAGACCATGCAGTTCACTGACTCGCTTGGCCGAGGCCAATGCTAGCAGGAAAACCGTCTTCCAGCTAAGGTGGCGATCTGAAGCCTGGCGTAATGGTTCGTAGGTAGGTCTCTTCAGAGACCTGAGAACTCGAACCACGTTCCATGGAGGAGGTCTCACTTCCGACTGAGGGCAGGTAAGTTCATAACTTCGTATGAGAAGGGAAAGTTCCAGCGAGGAAGAAATGTCCATTCCTTTAAGCCCGAAGGCAAGACTTAAGGCTGAGCGATAGCCTTTCACTGCCGAGACTGAAAGGCGCATTTCCTCCCGCAAATGCGCGAGGAACTCCGCTATTGCTGGAATAGTGGCATCGAGTGGAGAGATACCCCCTTCTACGACACCAACCACAGAAGACTCGCTACTTCGCCTGGTAGACCCCTGCGGATGACTTGCGCAGGTGACCAGACATCATGTTCGCAACTTGTTGCGAAAATCCTCTCTCTGTGAGGAGATGCTGTATAGTCTCCAGGCGTGAAGTCGAAGCGAAGCTACGGCTTTGTGGAAGATGTTGGCGTGAGGAGTTGCAGAAGGTCCGGGAACCATTCTGCATGATGCCATAGCGGAGCTATCAGGGTCATTGATAGATTGACCGATATTCTGGTCTTGTTGAGCACCCTCCTCATCAGACAGAACGGGGGAAAGGCGTACAAATCGATGTTGTCCCACCGCTGGAAGGCATCTTGCCAGAGAGCCTTGGGGTCCGGGACTGGGGAGCAGTACAGCGGGAGCTTGAAGTTCAGTGCTGTAGCTAACAGATCCACCATCGGGAAACCCCACAAAGTCAGGACTTTGTTGGCTACTTGAGGATCCAAAGACCACTCGGTACTCACTCTCTGCGTCGCTCTGCTCAGACTGTCGGTGAGCACATTCCTTTTGCCTGGAATGAAGCGAGCCGCTAGTGTGATCGAGTGGACTTCGGACCATCTCAGAACCTCTACTGCAAGATGGGATAGCTGTTCTGAGAGGTACCTCCCTGCTTGTTGATATAAGCCACCACTGTGGTGTTGTCGCTCATCACCACCACAGAGTGACCCGCCAGGACTTGGTGGAACTTCTGAAGTGCCAGGAACACGGCCCTCATTTCTAGCAGGTTTATGTGAAGGTACTTTTCAGGTTCTGACCACAGGCCTGAGGTCCTGTGGTTCAGAACGTGGGCGCCCCACCCTTTCTTTGATGCCTCCGAGAACAACATTAAATCCGGGGGAAGGACGAGAAGATCCACTCCCTTTCGTAGGTTCTCGTCTGTCACCTACAACTGGAGGTCTGTCCCTTCCGCATTATCCACAGGGACCAAAGTGTCCGGGGAATCGTGTCCTTGATTCCACCAGGACTTGAGTCGCCACTGGAGAGATCTCATTCTGAGGCGACCGTCGGGAACGAGACGGGCTAGGGAGGAGATGTGGCCGAGGAGACGCAACCACGTTTGGGTTAGGAGTTCTTCTCGATTGAGAAAAGCCCTCGCGACCTTCCTCAGCCTTGCTATCCTGTCATCTGATGGGAAGGCTTTGTGGAGATTGGTGTCTATGACCATGCCTAGGTATACCAGTTTCTGAGAGGGCTGCAGAGAGGACTTCTCGAGATTTACCATGATCCCTAGATCCTGGCAAAGTTCGAGGAGCTTGTCTCAGTGGCGAAGAAGGGTTGTCTCCGAGTCCGCTAGGATCAGCCAGTCGTCCAGATAACGAAGGAGACGGATGCCGATCCTGTGAGCCCACGATGAAATCAGGGTGAACACTCTGGTGAACACCTGAGGGGGTGTGGAGAGACCGAAACACAGCACCTTGAACTGGTCGATCTTGTCGTCTAGGCAAAATCTTAAGTACTTCCTTAAAGACGGATGGACTGGGATCTGGAAGTACGCGTCCTTTAGGTCCAGTATACACATGAAGTCTTGTGGTCTCACTGCGAGTCTGACCGTGTCTGCCGTCTCCATAATGAACGGAGTTTGTTTGACAAACCCGTTCAGGGTTGAGAGGTTGATGACTGGTCTCCAGCCTCCAGACGCCTTCTTGACAAGAAAGAGTCGACTGTAGAAGCCTGGAGACCCGTCCACTACCTCTTGTAGAGCGTCCTTCTTCAACATGGTCTGGACTTTGGCCCAAAGGGCTTGCCCTCTTGCCAATCCCATGGCAAGAGAGCTCAACAACACTGGATTCGCTGTCAGGGGAGGTAGAGAAGCTGTGAACGGGACGTGATAACCCTGACCAATTACGGAAATCGTCCAGGTATCTGCCCCGAGTTGCTGCCACCTTGCCGCGGAACTTTTTAGGCATCCCCCACTGGTGGACATGCAGGGGGACTGCCAACCCTAGCGTTTACGGCCTCGGCCGTTTCCTTTAGGGTTCTTGCCTCCCCTGGAGGACTTCTTGCTCCTTCTGCTCTTGGCAGGAAAGGGCTTAGACACCTTCGGCTTTGCTGCTGTCGTTTTCTTTGTATTCTTAGCCGGACGGGGCTGTTGGGCTGCTGGAGGTTTGTAGGGCCTCGATGTCAAGGCCCTATAGATGAGGGAATCATGGTTGGATTTCCTCCACCTCTCAGCGGTTAGCTCCACGTCCTTAGGCTCAAACAAACTCTTACCGAGCACGGAAGTGTGTCTGAGCCTGCTAACATCCGAACTGGGGACCTTCTGGTGGAATCTCTCAGCCACTGCGTCCCGTCGTTTGAGAATCGTATTGGCCCACAAGCTCGAGACTTGGTGGGACAGAAACTCAATGGTCCACGTGCCTGAGAGCAAGAAAGTCTCCAGTGCCTTCCTGGTGCTTTCTTTGGACAGGTCCTCAGACCTCACCAGGATGCCCAGAGACCCCAGTCAGATGTCAAGCCATGAAGTTGCCTGCATGGCACACTTTGCCACCTTCTCCAGGCTTAGGATCTCACTAGCTGAGAAGGACACGTGCCGGTTGGAGTCTCTCTCTAGAGGGACTCCCCTGGTAAGTTCTTCCACGGAGTGGTGAATTGGAAGACCCAAACAAGACTCCTCAAGGATCTCAAAGTACCTCCTCTGATGGACTCGAGGAGGAGGGAGGAGCTTGTTACCGGCGCTGGATCTACTGGAGGAGGCAAGCTCAGAGAGCTGGCCCTCGACCTTGTCCCTGGCACTCTTCATCCCGAGACCAGGGCAAAGCTACACTGGCCCTGGAGGGTTTCTGGGTGCCGTAGACACGGTCCAAGACCATGTCCTTACCTTCACGAGGAGGAATCTCTGGGTCTGGAATCCCGTTGAGGTTCCTCATGAGGGTCAGGACTTGCCAGAACGCGTGTTCTGACTCTTGGTGCTCTCCTCCTGAAGGACTGGCAGCAAAGTCTCCTGTCCCCAGTGGCTCTTCCTGGGGGGACACGTGGACATCCTCAGAAGGTCTACCGGCTCCTGTCTGATCCTTGCTGACGATTTGGGAATCGTCTTAGTGTCCTTCGGTTCCCTCCTGGGAGGGATACATGACTCGAGTAACGATGGGTGCAGGCTCTCTTCCACCCCTGGACGAGAAGACTTCTCAGGGAGAGGAAGAGCTTCCCCCATTGGTGCGATGAGGGCATGGTCCGGCTCGTCCGACTCTCCTTAGGATGGGTAGTCCTCATCCGCAGGGGAGGGAGAGAAAGTCTGGGGGGGGGGAGGAGCCTTGCGCAAGGATCTGCGAGGAGACAGGATAGCCCTCGGAGGTGTCTCCACGGAGGGGACTCCTCTCTTCCTCTTCAGGGGGGAGGAAGCCGCCACTGATTTGTGACCCACGTCAGAGAGGACGGGCTTCATAGCCTGCACAAGAGCTCTGACCCGGGTCAGACACTCCCTCTGGAGGGAAGGGGATTGTTCGATCCCTTGGAGGAGTCGACAAACGAGGGTTCGCCTTTAAAGCTGAAACAAGAGTGTCTTTAGACCTGTCCAGGAACCGCCCCTCCTCCGGCGAGCGCGCTGTTCTGCGCTTGCGGGGAGGGGAACGAGATGATGACCTGTCCGCCTGGCGACGATCGTGCTGGAGGTCGCGTGATGGGCCCTGTCCAGGATCGCGCGCGAAAGGATCGCGTGCCATAGGAATCTGCGCGGGCGTGAGAGGTTGGTGGACCGGGCGCAAGGGTGCGGTGGCGCGTAGGCGATGGCACAGGCGCGTGGACGCGATGGCGCGGGCGCGCATAGGAGATGGCGAAGGCGTGCAGGAGCTGGATCATGAGGAGGCTGGATACGAGGACGCGCAGTATCCTGATGCGGTACTGATGGGCGCGAAAGAGTAGTGGTGCGTGGGCGCGTATCCGGAAGAACCGGGTGAGGGCGCGAGTGCGCAGGTTTGGGATAGCGGGAGGGTGGGTTTTCGCGTTGGAGCGCAGGTGGGCGCTGAGCTGTTTGAACAGGTATATTAACCTGCGGGTGCGCTGGGCGCGCAGGGGATTGTGGGCGCGCATCAGGATGTGGACGCGCTGCTGCGCACTGCTGCGATGGGCGCGCGATCGGATTAGGGCGCACAGGTGTGCGCTGTTGGGTTGCATGGGGCACCTTGAGAGAGACTGGAACCTGGCGCGCAACTGGAGGAGCGCATGCAGGATTGCGCGGTCTGGAGTGAGAGTCCAGGGGTACCTGGGAGCGCCCGTGTGCTAACTTAGGCACCTCCTGGACTGCGCGTTGGGATGTAGAAGCGCGCTGGCGCATTGGCGAGCACGTGTACGCTGTGTCTGGAACTGCGTGCGATGGGCGCGCCTCGCGCCTAACTCCAGAAGGGCGCTGCGAGTCCAGAGGTACCTGTGAGTGCCTGTGCGCTAACCTAGGAGCCTCTTGGACTGCGCGCGACGTGGCAGGAACCGGAGAACGCTGGGACGCAGGTGGGCGCGTGTGCGCAGGTGAGCGCTGGCGCGCTAGATCAGGAACTGCTGGCGGGCGCCGGGGCCCAGAAGGATGTGGGCGCGCAGGGGAGCCCTGGCGTGTAACAGGAACAGTGGCGCGCACGCGCGCAGGGGCGCACTGTGACGCTAAGACTGGAACGGCAGCAGCATGAGGGCGCGCAGGTTGAACCTGGCGCTTGAGGGCAAGAGGCGCAGATTTGCGCTCAAGTCCCTTATGCCCCGAAGGGACCAGTGCCTGCGCAATGGCAGGTTCAGGTGGCGCGTAAAGCGCATCAGCATCCTCAAAGAGTGATGGCAGGTCAGCAGGTCTGGAGGGAGACTGGTCACAGGGTCCCGAAGGACGACCTTCCTCCGAAGGGGATCGTTCGCGATCCCGGAGAGGTCTAAGGTGGTAGCTGGCAGGATCGGCGAACGGCGAGTCGTCTCCTCCGCAGAGGACTGTGGTGACGACGAGCCGTAGAGGCGCCTCTTAATTCCCTTGTGAGGGGAAGGAAGACCTCTACGGCGAAGGGGAGGACGAGCCTTCCGACTTATACGCCCACGAGGGGCCGTGGGGTCAGCAAGCTAACCATCGTAGGTCCTCCGAAGAGGAGTCTCTGTGAGTGAACTTCCCCGCGGGGGAGAATCACCGGCAGGAGAGACCGTGGGACTTAGTTCCTCCCTCGAAAGGTGTTCGGAGGGGGAAACTAAGCCTTCAGCTACCTCAGCAACAGGAACGGGGGTTTGACTAGACCCACGAGATGCCTGCATCACAACAACATCAACAACAGACAGAGGATCTATCCCTGCTGTAGTTGGCGACTGTTTGACAGCTGCACCAAGTTTGATCATGTCAAACAGGGCTTCCCTGGAGGGCAAACCCTGCAGCCCCAAGGAAGCCCAAAGCTGCAACAAATCATTGTTATTGACAGATAAATCAATGTTCATATCCTCCTCCGGGGGAGGAGGGGCAGCCGCCTCACTATGGGATCGGTCAACAGCAATATGGTCTACGCTACCACTCGCCGGCCTCTCAGAAGAGACTGGTCGAGGGGGAGCTTCGGAGGAGGAAAGGGCTACGGAAGAAGTCTTGGAATTTTCTCTCTTCAAAAAAGACTCTGAAGGAGAAAGATCCCTTTTAGACTTTTTCTTCCGGCGCCGGGCAAACCTCTCCCACTGGGAGATAGACCACTCCCTACATTCGATACATACATTACCGCTATCACACCGTTGGCCCCTACAATGAGGACACAAGGTGTGGGGATCGGTGTCGACCGCCGACATAAAAGTCCCACAAGGGCGGCCAGGAAGTCCAGGGCACGTACACATAACCAGTAGAGGCCAACTTCAAACACACTGTGAGGAAGAAAAAGCAAAAAACAGATTAATGGCAGTCAAAGCGAGGGAGACAGCAGACAGGTCTGTTCTCCGCCCGAGCCAAAAGAAAAGTGAAGCACTCACCGGTGTGTGTGTGAGGGAGGGGGGTAGCTAGCTACCCCTCCCTACCCCCCGCTAACTAGCGGTGGGGTAGTAAACCCTCGTTAAAATTCGAATGGCTCGTCATTCAGCTACACCGAAGTAATTACCCCATGTAAATAGCGTGGTTTGTATTTCAGTTACGGAACAAATATGATTTACCAGTTACCAAATAATAAAAATCAGTAAATACATGATATTTTAACTACTAACGAAACTGGAATTAACTATAGGAAATGGACAAGTGCTGGCCAGTTTGGTATTTTTCGTTATACATTTAATAGGGGCTGGGGCATAATAACTTACAAATCGGTCTATTAAAATGTGAAGTACATTTTTCACTCTAAGTCTATAGTTTACATCTGAGAGACTGAAGGGGACTTATTGCGCCGGCATTGTTTCCAACCGGTTTGGGGAGCTTTCTGTGCCTTTACAATGACGTATTTGTCAGGTGGTTTTTTAAACCAAATAACAGCTTACAAGTTCTTCTTCATAAGTTCCCAGATGTTGCTCTACAACAGCCATTTTTGTTCCACCTTCCCCATCAGTTTCAACTTAACCTCCACCACATAAAGACATCTCTAGGAGGGAACTTAGGGGAAGTATATCAATCTATTTCAAACTTTAGTGCAATTTCATTTATGTCGGCAATTGATTATGATGGAAATGCTCTCCATTCAGTGTAAAGCTATGGTTCCTCATGTGAAATTAAAAAATAACCGCAAAATAATGCCTCAAAGGTTGGATTCTGACTTAATTTTTCGGGAAGACCAGCATATTTCTGCTGCAAAGCTTCTGTAAGGATTGACAAAAAAAAAAAAAAATAAATAAAATAAAATAAAATAAAAAAAATATAACAAATTCGTAGATAATTTGTATTTTTCCTAACCATACAAACCTTAGCTATTTGAATAGGGTATTACTTTTGGCGTACCTGAAATGACGCGCCATTAAATTTTTAACGAGGGTTTACTATACAGTGAGCCCTCGTTTATCGCGGTAGATAGGTTCCAGACCCGACCGCGATAGGTGAAAATCCACGAAGTAGTGACACCATATTTACGTATTTATTTAACATGTATATTCAGACTTTTAAAACCTTCCCTTGTACGTAGTACTGTTAACAAACTACCCTTCAATGTACAGAACACTTAATGCATGTACTATAGTACCCTAAACTAAAACAGGCACAAATATTAAAGGCGATTTTATATCATGCGTTTCCTAAACACGCCAAAAAGCACGATAAAAAATGGTAACCAATGTTTTGTTTACATTTATCTATGATCATAATGAAGAAACAAACGCATTTACACATCTGCGTATAGGTTAGTTTTTGCATCGATTATATTGATTATTCAGTACAGTACGTTGATTTTGTTATTACCAATGTTTTACTCAATTTTTCTTAGGACTTCCAAATGAAATGTTTTTCTTTATGACGCCGCCTGAAACAACGGTGTCATAAAGTACGCTCAGTAAACAAACGAAGGCATTTAACGCGCATGATGAAAGTGATAAATAATGATATTACAGTAAAAGCTTTTAGAAAATATGTTATTACAAATATAATTTACCGTATCTATATAAAATCATACTCATACATACGTAGCAAAGCAGGAAAACAATTTACACGAGAGAGAGAGAGAGAGAGAGAGAGAGAGAGAGGAGAGGAGAGAGAGAGAGTGAGTGAGAGAGAGAGAGAGAGAGAGAGAGAGAGAGTTGTTTTACGTACGTAAATGTAAATTTTAAACAAAAAAAATAGCCCAATTTCATATAAAATAGGTTATTACAAATATTTTACTTTATAATATTACAGTAGTCTGTATAATTACTGTAAAGTTCAGTACAGTATGTTGTTGTTATAGTCGTGGCGATGAAATTCTCACGAAACAAAAACACGGCATTCGATTACAACAGCTGATTCATTCTCTCTCTCTCTCTCTCTTCTCTCTCTCTCTCTACTTCTCTCTCTCTCTCTCATCTCTCTCTCTCTCTCTCTCTCTCTCTCTCTTCGTGTTATACAATACTTACATATAGATGAAGAAACTAAAATTAGTTTTCTTAGTGTCAATTAAATACCAAACGAAACCATTATGCCGAGTTTACATCCATTTCAATCGTTGCTAAAAATACGGCATCCGATTTCATCAGAAAACCACTATTTTTTGGGAAACATCATTTTATTCTAGAAAATTGCTACTCTTTAAATAGTTAATTGCACATTAAGAAAGCGTGTACTTTTGTTTTTAAATTTCGGGTGTGTTTTAAAAATGACAAATTCGAAGATAATTTGTATTTTTCCTAACCATACAAACCTTAGCTATTTACACAGGGTTTACCTTTTAGCGCAGCTGAAATGGCGAGCCATTAGAATTTAACGAGGGTGTATTACCCCCGCGCTAGTTAGCGGGGGGGTAGGGGAGTGGTAGCTAGCTACCCCTCCCTCCCTCACACACAGATGAATGCTCACTTTCACTTAGAGGTAGGACTTGTCTTGGGGGACAGGGCTGGCGGGCAAATGTGTGTAAATAGCTAAGGTTTGTATGGTTAGGAAAAATACAAATTATCTTCGAATTTGTCATTTGTTCCGTAACCGAAATACAAACCACGCTATTTACACAGGGTGACTTACCCCTTAGGTAGGGTGGAAAGTCCCCAGCCATACTGGCTTTGGCTTTACCCGGGGACTCAGAATCCGAGTGAGTAGCACTCGATAAAAGGAGTCCCTGCACCTCACAAGTTCCTTGCTTCGCAAGGAACCATGTGGCCTACGTAAGCTTGTGTGTGAAGGAAGAAGTGTGACCCGTCCTAGGCAGTTGACCTGGAGTTCCTGAAGGAACTCTGGGTTAGGACGTTCTCAATACCACCTCGTCAGGGTATGGGAGACGCGACAGTATTGACTCAATACTCGGAACACAAGGAAGCATGGTTTACCTGCAGAGGTTCGAGGTCAGCTATGCAGAGACCAGGATGCTGCTTCCCCGTAGAGGGGATGATGAAGAAAGAAGAAAGGGCCAGACATACTTCTTTCGTTCATGCAGACTAAAACCTGATAACAATGCCCTCAACCTTCTGCTACCTGTCCAAAAAGGAGCCTGAGGTTAGACCAGCTGTTGTGTAGCCACCACAGAGCGATAGAAAACGTATCGAGACTCCTGTGGGTCACGCCCTGCAGGAAGCGGGCTGCGAAGGTCATTAGACGCTTCCAGACTCCAGCTTGTAGCACCTGCGTCACAGAGTAGTATTACTCGAAGGCGAGGGACGTTGCGATGTATCCAACATCGTGCTGTAGGGCGACGTGACGGGGGAGGGTCTGGAGACAGGTCGAGATGAATGTCCTTGAGTCCGGGCTGAAGAGGTATACTGGTGACTCTCCCCCATGTCCTCCTTGTGCTCCCAAATCGGCTGCAACTGAGGACAAACTGCAGCTGTTCCCAGCGCTAACCTCTCGATTCCTTTACTGGCAAGAAAGAGAAGGTCTTGGGACATCAGATACAGAATGGAGACTCGAAATCTTGAATGAATCGGACCGAAGGGCCGGGACCCCCAGATTCTGAGTCTAGCCAACAACTCAGGAGTGAGCCTGAATGTTGCCTTCCCCTCTTCCTTAGAAGGGGGGAGTCGTAAGAGACCAAGAAGATTGCTTACACACTGGCAGTGGCCAGAGTGAGCAGGAGACCCAAGGCGGAATACAATCCGAGGCCTGTCGTAAAGGGTCTTGAGAAGATCTCTTAAAGGACTAAAAGTCCGAGCCATGCTCCAAGTTGGAGGTCTTCCTCCGACTAGGGCAGGGACGATCGTAGCTTCGCATGAGCGAGGATAGATCCAGCGGGCAGGAAAATGTTATTCCTCTAAGCCTGAAGGTCAGGGAAAGGCTGAGCGACAGGCTTCATTGCCGAGAGCGGAAAGGAGTTTCCTCCCGCCGAAAGGCAATAAGACCGTTATTGCTGGAGAAGAGGCCTCAAGGGAAGAGGTATATCTCCCACGGCACCAACCACCTTAGACTCTTCACTTTGCCTGGGAGACCCCTGTGGATGACTATCGCAGATGACGCGACCTCCGTACCGCGACTGTAGCGGGTTGTCTCTTCTTGAGGAGGAGGCGTAGTGTCTCCAGGCATGAAGCCGAAGCGACGCCCCGGTTCGGGAGAGATGTCGCAGTGTGGTTGCTTGAGTAGTCTGCGCCGTGGGAGAAGCTCTCCCGGGAGTTCCGTCAGGGGAAGCAGAGGGTCCAGAAACCGTTCTGCGCATAGTCCCAGTGGAGCTCTCCCATTGAAAGGTTGACAGACAACCTGGTCTTGTTGAGACCCATTGTCCACAGACAAAAGGGAGGAAAGACGCAGGCGTTGAAGTTGTCCCACCATCACCGGAATGCATCTTGCCAGAGTTTCGGGGTCTGAGACTGGGGGGAAGAATAGCGGAAGCTTGAGGTTCCAAGCTGTCGCGATCAGGTCCCCCAGACCAGTACTTGCTGGTTACCCAAGGTCAAAGACCCCCAGGTACACTCTCTCTACGAGGCTCTGCTCGGATAGTCTGAGAGAACATTCCCCTGCCTGGAATGAGAGAGCCGATGGTGGTATTGAGAGAATCTCAATCATCCCGGTATCTCTACAGCAAGATGTGAAGGTGTGAAAATGCGGCCCCTGCTGGTTAGAATACGCCAGAATCATGAAGTCGACACGCACGGGGCGACTCGGCAGGAGCTGTAGGATCTGTAGAGGGGCAAGACTAAGGCCCCTAAGCCTGCCTGAATGATGGAGAGGTATCCTTCAGGTCTTGACCATAGGCCTGGACCGGAACATGCCCCCCCCCTTTCCTTTGACGAGTCCGAGAACAGCATCAAGAATGTGGGGAAAGGACGAGAATATCCACTACCATCAAGAGGCTCCATAGGTCAACACCCATTGCAGGTCTAATAGTTCCGCTGGTCCCATAGGGGCCAGGAAGTCCGGTTAAACATTGCCTGAAGCCACCGGAACTTGGATCGCCCCACATGGACCTTATCCTGAGGCGACCGTTCGGACTATAGACGGGTCAATGAGGAAAGGAGAACTAGGAAACATTCCAAGGTAGGGCTGAAAGCTCTGCTTGACTGAGAACAGGTACTGCGACTCTCCTCAGTCTTGCCACAGTCAACCGAAAGGAAGGCTCGGAGGATGTGGTAACAGAATCTGGCGTCCCCAGGTGGTCACCCATCCAAGTACCGACGTTGCTTAACCTCGCTGGACGGACGAGAAGCGGGGCTTCCAACGTGGTAAGGCCGTTGACTCAATATCATGGCCAGATACTCCAGATGTTGAGGCAGAGGAAGAGAAGGCTCCAAGCAAAATACCATGAGCCCACACTCGCGGTAAGCATCCGGAAGCTTGTCCCGGCGCTGAAGAAGGTCGAACCCGAGCGTACCGGAGTTGACCAGCCCTCCAAACAGCAGAGGAGGCGGAAGCCTGCACCTGAGCGGCCAAGAGGAAGGCAGGGAGAGTTCTCTGGGGAAACAAACCTGCTACGCCACGGCGGGATAGCCACACTGCATCATAAGCAGGAATACTTGCAGTCTAGGCTGAATTCGACGAGCACCCTGGAAGATGGAAGGAATAGAAACTGAAAGTACCCGTCCTTCCGATCCAGGGTTTAAGGAGTCCTGTCGCCTCGTTACCAGTCTGATCGATTCTGCTGGTCTACGCTGGCCGAAGTTTGTTCGACAAACTTGATCAGGGCTGAGAGGTCGACTAAGGACATCCCCTCTCAGATACTTTCTTACAAGAAAGGATTGACTGAGGAGGCCGGGGGTGAAGCCGTCGATGATCCTAAGGAAGACCTTCACCTAAGGTATGGATCATTCTGCCCAACCGGGCAACTCTGCTGACGCTATGGCATAGAGGTTCAGAGACACTGAATTCGCTGACAGAGACGGCAGGCGCGATATCCTTGGCTGATCACAGAGATTGTGCGGGAATGGGCATCGGGAAGCTGTCATTCGGATGAGTAACCTTAAGCATCCTCCCAGAGAAAAACCTGCAATCCTAGAGTTCGTGAACTCCTTTTAGGACTATGCCCCCCCGGGGGAGTCTCCCGTGCCATCTGTTTCTGACAGGAGGAAACTGCAATTGGACACCTTGTCCCAGTTGTCGTAGCCGATAACTTAGGCCGACGTGATTGAAAGAAAAGGGCGCTGGAGCCCTGCAGAGTCTGGAAGAAAGCCCCTTGGAGGAGTGAAAACGGAAGTCGATTTCCTCCGCACAGCCGCTGTCTAAGTCTCTGTCCTTGGGCACAAACAAACTCTTCTCAAGGATGGAAGGGTGTCTGAGGTCGTCGACCTCCACAGATGAGACACCCGAAGGAAGCCCTCAGTCAGCGCGTCCAGATGGTACAACATCGAGCTTGTCCGCAAGTTAGATACTTAACGACGAAAGGCCAAGGTGCCTGAGCTCGAGAGGAGGAAAGTACCCATGCTCTTCCTGTAGCTTCCTTGAACCAAACCTCGGGCCGTAACCGAGGAGGGAAAGAACCTGGTAAGCTCCCAGAGGGAGGGGTAAGCAGTCACCCCTTGTCCGATGGAGAAATCTCGAACGGAAAGCCCCCCCGCCAAAAATCCTTCCAGGGAATGACGGGGAAGGGCTAACCAGATTCAGGAAAGAGGAGTGTTGCTCAGATCTCCCTTAAGTTTCTCCTATTCTTGCAAGTGCCATGCTCTGCGTTTACGGGGTGAGGCCGTGTTCTGGAAATACGCTCCAGAAGAACTCGCCAGGCTGGCCATGCTGCGAAAACCCCATTGGGAATCGTGGTCGCAATCGCCCTGGAGCTCGCGCGACGGTAATTCAAAGATTTTTCGCGTGGGCGAACGTGGAAGCGCCCATGCGCGGTAACGCAAACGAAGGTGAGCGAAGGAGCGCAGAAGGAGGGCGAGCGTGGTAGGAAGGGCGAGAGCTGGTGGTCGGCGAGCGATAACCCATAGACGAGCAATGGATACTGCAAGAAATAAGCCGACGTTTGTGCGAAGAAACACTGTAGGTTCGCGCGACGGAACACCATCCGTCCGCGTGATGGAAAACCGTCGGTTCGCGCGTGGGCGAACCTTGGAGAGCATGGGCGCGGACGCGCATGAGCGTAGACGTGCAGGCGAGTGGTCGCGCGGGCGCGTGGGCGAGCGGTCGCGCGGGCGAGCGGTCGCGCGGGGCGAGCGGTCGTGAGGGTGGGCAGGTGGATGAGCGCGAGTCCAAGGCGGCGAACGCAAGCGTTAGCGCGATGGCGAGGAAACGCGCTGCCGCGTGGGCGAGGAAGACCGCTGGCGATATGGATCAACAAGTGATCGGTTGGCGATGGCGCGTTGTGTTATGCCGACGCGACGGTCGAGCAGCATGTGTAGGTGAGCGATCGTGCGTTGGCGAGCAATATGCGAAGGTGAGCGATCGCGAGCAGCATGTGCAGGAGGGCGATCGTGCGATGGTGGTCAGCATGCGCAGGTGGGCGGTCGCGCGATGGCGGTCAGCATCCGCAGGTGCAGGGTCGCGCGATGGCGGTCAGCATCCGCAGGTGCAGGGTCGCGCGATGGCGGTCAGCATCCGCAGGTGCAGGGTCGCGCGATGGCGGTCAGCATCCGCAGGTGCAGGGTCGCGCGATGGCGGTCAGCATCCGCAGGTGCAGGGTCGCGCGATGGCGGTCAGCATCCGCAAGGTGCAGGGTCGCGCGATGGCGGTCAGCATCCGCAAGGTGCAGGGTCGCGCGATGGCGGTCAGCATCCGCAAGGTGCAGGGTCGCGCGATGGCGGTCAGCATCCGCAAGGTGCAGGGTCGCGCGATGGCGGTCAGCATCCGCAAGGTGCAGGGTCGCGCGATGGCGGTCAGCATCCGCAAGGTGCAGGGTCGCGCGATGGCGGTCAGCATCCGCAAGGTGCAGGGTCGCGCGATGGCGGTCAGCATCCGCAAGGTGCAGGGTCGCGCGATGGCGGTCAGCATCCGCAAGGTGCAGGGTCGCGCGATGGCGGTCAGCATCCGCAAGGTGCAGGGTCGCGCGATGGCGGTCAGCATCCGCAAGGTGCAGGGTCGCGCGATGGCGGTCAGCATCCGCAAGGTGCAGGGTCGCGCGATGGCGGTCAGCATCCGCAAGGTGCAGGGTCGCGCGATGGCGGTCAGCATCCGCAAGGTGCAGGGTCGCGCGATGGCGGTCAGCATCCGCAAGGTGCAGGGTCGCGCGATGGCGGTCAGCATCCGCAAGGTGCAGGGTCGCGCGATGGCGGTCAGCATCCGCAGGTGCAGGGTCGCGCGATGGCGGTCAGCATCCGCAAGGTGCAGGGTCGCGCGATGGCGGTCAGCATCCGCAGGTGCAGGGTCGCGCGATGGCGGTCAGCATCCGCAGGTGCAGGGTCGCGCGATGGCGGTCAGCATCCGCAGGTGCAGGGTCCCGCGATGGCGGTCAGCATCCGCAGGTGCAGGGTCCCGCGATGGCGGTCAGCATCCGCAGTTGAGGGTCGCGCGATGGCGGTCAGCATCCGCAGTTGAGGGTCGCGCGATGGCGGTCAGCATCCGCAGGTGAGCTAGTAGCTGGCGAACCATGTTCCTTCAGAAGAGTTGGAGAACGTTGGCGTGCCGGCTGTAACACACGTGGGCGAACCGGAGATCGCCGACAGACAGGTGATCGCTGGTGAGCTGATGATCGCTGGCGAGCTGATGATCGCTGGCGAGCTGATGATCGCTGGCGAGCTGATGATCGCTGACGAGCAGAAGGCTACGCGTAGAAGCCTGCGTAAGAAGAAGAGTCCTTGACCCCGACCTGAACCGAAGTTCTAGATCGCGAGGGCGAACGTGGGCGCACAGGGCGCGTAACAGGAACCAACAGGAACAGCAGGGATGATCATCATGAAAGCGCTGACGAACAGGAGAGCGCTGATGAGCAGAAGAGCGCCTGTGCGTTAACACTGAGCAGGAGCAGGAGAGAACACAGCAGAAGGGCGCTCAGGGAAACCCTGACACGCAAGGGAAGAACCCCCGTGGGAGGCAACCCTTTGCCCCGAAGAGATCGTTGTCCGCCGAGAGACTGATGTCCGTCGGAAGACTGATGTCCGTCGGAAGACCGCTGTCCGTCGGGAAGACCGTTGTCCGTCGGGAAGACCGTTGCCCGTCGGGAAGACCGTTGCCCGTCGGAAGACGAGATCAGACTGCTGTCCATTTGCACCAAGGCGGAAGATCGAGAAAAAGGAGTTGTAGGCTGCAAACAGAGATTCAAAAAGGCGCCTCAAGCACCCTTAAAGGGAGATGAGAGGCCCTTACGACGAGGCGGACGGTGGGCCTTACGGCGAGGGAGGCCAACAGCAACAGCAACAGAAGAAACCTCCAAAGAGGAGTCTCTATGAGTGTACTCTCTCGCGAACGAAAGAGAAACACTTCGTAGAAGAGACTGGTCAGCAGTGACCTAAAAGGAGCAATCCTCCGAAGAGGAGCTCCTACAGTTGCCCAGCCCCTTGAGCGAAACTGCAGGTGTGACCGCTCAGCACAAAGAGCATAGTCCCACAAAAAGAAGGCAAGAGAAGAAACCCCTCAAAAGGGGAGAAACTCAAGCCTGGACAGGAAAAACTTCCCTAGGAAGGAAAGTTACCTGCCCAAGGAGGCAAGCCTCCTGAGAGTTCTAAAATGAACTGGAGAGCTGTCCGTCGTCACGGGAGTACTTCCAGTAGAAGGAGACACGCCCCTGACGAAAACACAAGGGGGGAGGCAGCAACAGCCGAATCCCCAGGACTCAACAAGACAGCTCACACCGTTGCCATATTACAGAACGAACTAGATCGGTAACTGTAAAAAAAAAAAAAAAAAAAAAAAAAAAAAAACATTAGTACACATTCATTCCCCCGGGAAGGCTCCGAAGAGGAATCCCGAGGGAAAGGAAACAAGAATTACACAACAGGCACGTGCCCTCACAACCACTTACACTCACGGAAGGAGAGCTGTAACCAAAACAGAATTATAACAATTATAATTATGTAACTATGTAATTATGTAATTTAAAAATGAATGAACACTAAAGAAAGAACGAAAACCCCAAAAGGAATCGTTCTACAAAGCTGAAAAATCAACAAATACAATTAGATTCATAAACTAATTGAGACAAACGTACGGCGTAGCAACCCCGCCACACGGAAAGGAAGCTACAAGGGCGTAGTAACACGTAGTAGAGAGAGAGAGAGAGAGAAAGGCATAAGTCAAACTCGATCGCCACCCATAACGCCGTGGCGGCCAACTGCTGAGGACACCACGTGGATAAGTACACTACACACACAAATCTGAAAAGGAAACTTACTGATTTCTATACTCAAATATGTATACAAACATGAAAACATGTTTACATACATATTGAGTAAATGAAAAGTAAGCGATTAAGTAAAGACAAAACAAACAATGGCTGCCAAGAGAGGACCAAGACAGAGACGTCTGTCACAGTCAGAGCCAAAAGTGAAAGTGAGCATTCATCTGTGTGTGAGGGAGGGGAGGGGTAGCTAGCTACCACTCCCCTACCCCCCCCCCCCGCTAACTAGCGCGGGGGTAATACACCCTCGTTAAATTCTAATGGCTTGCCATTTCAGCTGCGCTAAAAGGTAAACCCTGTGTAAATAGCGTGGTTTGTATTTCGGTTACGGAACAAATCGAGTATTGTTGACTTCTTTTTGTTTTACTTTTGGCTGTGATTAGATCAGCTGACATCTAGCTGCCGCTCTTGAGAGTGTACGAATACACTAACAAAATATCGTTTATACCATTTCTTAACTTATTCAAACCGTCTACAGTATACAGTTGATATTACATAAGCACCAATGTGTCATAACCTATCAAATTTTTTTGTTTATTACATTTAAAACAACACTCACACACAGTTTATACCATTTCTTAACTTATTCAAACCGTCTGCAGTATACAGTTGATATTACATAAGCACCAATGTGTTATAACCTATCAAATTTTTTTGTTTATTACATTTAAAACAACAACACACACACACACACACACACACACACTCTCTCTCTCCCTCCCTCCCTCTCTCTCTCTCTCTTTCTGGGCTACTTTTCACTACCTCCCATTCCTTACCTCTTTCTATCTCTCTAACAAATGATATCTTTGTTGCTCCTCAAAGTTTCATTTATATTGAAAATCAATCATGATTCAATTTTCCTTACTTTCTCCAATCTCGCACCATCGGTCACATCGCGGTAATTTCGAAATTTCCAGAAAACCCGCAATATATGTATATACATGCGTTATGAAAAAAATCCGCGAAGTGGTGAATCCGCGATGGTCGAACCGCGAAGTAGCGAGGGATCACTGTAGTACATAATGTGATTTAACCGAATATGACCCTCATTTCAACCGTCAACAAACAGAACCACCAGTTCAACTAACTTCAAGTAGCCGAACTGGTTGTTGTTGTTGTTGTGGATGAAAGGAAGGTGAAAACTGGTTGAATCACATTATTTACTACAGGAAAACATGACAAATTCGGAGATAATTTGTATTTTTCCTAACCTTACAAACCTTAGCTATTTACATAGGGTTTACTTTCGGCGTAGCTGAAATGACGAGCCATTAGATTTTAACGAGGGTTAAACTACCCCCGCGCTAGTTAGCACGGGGGTAGGGGAGGGGTAGCTAGCTACCCCTCCCCCCCACACATCGGTGAGCTGCTTCACTTCACTTAGAGGTAGGACTTGTCTTGGGGGACAGGGCTGGTGGGCAAATATGTGTAAATAGCTAAGGTTTGTATGGTTAGGAAAAATACATATTATCTTCGAATTTGTCATTTGTTCCGTAACCGAAATACAAACCACGCTATTTACATAGGGTGACTTACCCTTAGGCAGGGTGGAAAGTCCCCAGCCTTCCTGGCTTTGGCTTACCCGGGGACTCGGAATCCGAGTGAGCAGCATTCGAGAAAAAGAGTCCCTGCACCTCACAAGTTTCTTGCTACGCAAGAAACGTGCGGCCTACATAAGTTGTGTGTGGAGAAATGAAGTATGATTCGTCCTAGGAAGTTGACCTGAAGTCCTTTATATGGAATTCTAGGCTAGGACGTCCCAATACCACCTTGTCAGGGTATGGGGGACGCGGCAGTATTATTCTTAAAACTAGGAACACAAGGAAGCATGGTTTACCTGCAGAGGTTTGAGGTCAGCTATGCAGAGACCCAGGATGCTGCATTCCCCAAGAGAGGGGAGGATGAAGAAAGAAGTAAGGGCCAGACATACTCTTTCATTCACGCAGACTAAAACCGGGTAACAGTGCCCTCAACCTTCTGCTACTTGTCCATTAAGGAGCCTGAGGTTAGACCAGCTGTTGTGCAGCCACCACAGGGCCGATAGAAAAAGTATCGAGGCTCCTGTGGGTCACGTCCTGCAGGTAGTGGGCTGTGAAGGTCGTTTGACGCTTAGAGATCCCAGCTTGTAGCACCTGCGTCTCAGAGAAGTTTCTCTTGAAGGCTAGGGACGTGGCAATGCCCCCGACATCATGTGCCCTAGGGCGACGTGACGGAGGAGGGTCTGGATTCAAGGCATGATGAATGGTCTGTCGAATCCAGGCTGAGAAGGTATTCTTGGTGACCCTCCTCTTCGTCCTTCCCGTGCTCACAAACAGAGTTTGCGCGTGGGGACGGTCTGCAGCTGTTCTCTTCAGATAACGTCTCAGACTTCTTACTGGGCAAAGTAGCAGATGATCTGGGTCATCTGTTACGGAACGGAGACTCGTAACCCTGAAGGAGTCGAACCATGGGTCCGGCACTCCAGGGTTCTGAGTCTTGGCAACAAACTCAGGGACGAACCTGAACGTTACCTCCCTCCATCCCCTTGAATGGGCGATGTCGTATGAGAGACCATGAAGTTCACTGACTCGCTTGGCCGAAGCCAGAGCGAGCAGGAATACAGTCTTCCAAGTCAGGTGTTGGTCAGAGGCCTGGCATAATGGTTCAAACGGGGGTCTCTTCAGAGCCCTGAGGACCAAAACCACGTTCCATGAAGGAGGTCTCACTTCCGACTGAGGGCAGGTAAGCTCATAGCTTCGTATGAGTAAGTTAAGTTCCAGTGAGGAGGAAATGTCTATTCCTTTTAGCCTGAAGGCTAGGCTTAAGGCTGAGCGATAGCCTTTCACCGCTGAGACCGAAAGGCGCATTTCCTCTCGCAAATACACGAGAAACTCCGCTATTGCTGGAATAGTGGCATCGAGGGGAGAGATCCCCCTCCCACGACACCAACCACAGAAGACTCCACTTCACCTGGTAGACCCCTGGGGATGACTTTCGCAGGTGTCGAGACATCCTTTCCGCAACTTGTTGCGAAAAGCCTCTCTCAGTGAGGAGACGCTGGATAGTCTCCAGGCGTGAAGCCGAAGCGATGCTACGGCTTTGTGGAAAATGTTGCAATGTGGTTGTCTGAGTAGCTCGTGTCGTGGGGGAAGCTCTTTCAGGAGTTCCATCAGGAGCTGCAGAAGGTCCGGGAACCGTTCTGCATGATGCCATAGCGGAGCTATTAAGGTCATCAACAGGTTGACCGATAGTCTGGTCTTGTTGAGCACCCTTCTCATCAGACAGAACGGTGGGAAGGCGTAGACGTCGATGTTGTCCCACCGTTGTTGGAAGGCATCTTGCCAGAGTGCCTTGGGGTCCGGGACTAGGGAGCAGTACAGCGGCAGCTTGAAATTCAAGGCTGTCGCAAACAGGTCCACTGTCGGGGAACCCCACACAGTCAGGACTTTGTTGGCTACTTGAGGATCCAAAGACCACTCGGTACTCACTATCTACGAAGCTCTGCTCAGACTGTCGGCGAGCACATTCCTTTTGCCAGGAATGAAGCGAGCTGATAGACGTATCGAGTGGACTTCGGTCCATCTCAGTATCTCTACTGCAAGATGGGATAGCTGTTGTGAAAAGGTACCTCCCCGCTCGTTGATATAATCCACTACTGTGGTGTTGTCGCTCATCACCTCCACGGAGTGGCCCGCCAGGGTCTGTTGGAACTGTTGAAGGGCCAGAAATACAGCCTTCATCTCTAGCAGATTGATGTGGAGGTACTTTTCTGATTCTGACCATAGGCCTGAGGCCCTCTGGTTCAGAACGTGGGGCCCCCACCCTTCTTTTGATGCGTCCGAAAACAGCATCAAATCCGAGGGAAGGATGAGAAGATCCACTCCCATTCGAAGGTTGTCGTCGGTCAGCCACCACCGCAGGTCTGTCCGTTCCGCAGGTCCTATCGAGACCAGAGAGTCCGGAGAATCGATGCCTTGATCCCACCGGGACTTGAGCCGCCACTGCAGAGATCTCATCCTGAGGTGGCCGTTGGGAACTAGACGGGCCAAGGAGGGTAGGTGACCCAAGAGACGTAACCACGATTGGGCTGGAAGGTGTTCTCGACTGAGGAAAGGCTCTGCAACCCTCCTCAGCCTTGCTATCCTGTCGTCTGATGGAAAGGCTTTGTGGAGATTGGTGTCTAATATCATGCCTAGATATACCAGTTGTGTTAGGAGTAGAGAGAACTTCTCGAGATTTACCATGATCCCTAGATCTTGGCAAATTCCCAGAAGCCTGTCTCGGTGTCGAAGAAGGGTCGACTCCGAGTCTGCCAAGATCAGCCAGTCGTCCAGATAACGGACGAGACGGATGCTGTTCCTGTGCGCCCACGAAGATATCAGTGTGAAAACACTGGTGAACACCTGAGGTGCTGTGGAGAGACCGAAACACAGCACCTTGAACTGGTAGATCTTGTTGTCTAGGCTGAATCTTAGGTACTTCCTGGAAGACGGATGGATTGGGATCTGGAAGTACGCGTCCTTTAGATCCAGTGTGCACATGAAGTCTTGTGGTCTCACTGCAAGTCTGACCGTGTCTCCTGTCTCCATGCTGAACGAAGTTTGCTTAACAAACTTGTTCAGGGCTTAGAGGTCGATGACGGGTCCCCAGCCTCCAAACGCCTTCTTTACAAGAAAGAGTCGACTGAAGAAGCCTGGGGAGCCATCTACGACCTCCTGGAGAGCATCCTTCTTGAGCATGGTCTCGACTTCTGCCCGAAGGGCTAGCCCCTTTGCCGATCCCATGGCAAAGGAGCTCAACGACACTGGATTCGCTGTCAGGGGAGGTTGAGACGTTATGAACGGGACGCGATATCCTTGTCCGATCACAGAGACCATCCAGGAATCGGCCCCGTGTTGCTGCCACCTGTGCACGCAACTTTGCAGGCATCCCCCTACAGGTGGACACGCAGGGGGATTGCCAATCCTAGCGTTTGCTGCCTCGGCCACTCCTTCTAGGATTTCTGCCTCCCCTGGAGGACTTTCCACCCTTCTTGTCTTTGACAGGAAAGGGCTGCTGTTTAGACACCTTGGTCTTAGCTGCCGGAGCCTGCTTCGGTGTCCTGCGAGACTGCTGTTGCTGTTGAGGAGCTAGAGGTCTGTAAGGCTGAGATGTAAGGGCCTTCTGGAGGAGCGAATCATGACTAGTCTTCCTCCACCTCTCAGCTGTCCGTTCTATATCCTTGGGCTCAAACAGGTTTCCTCCAAGGATGGAGGAATGTCTGAACTTGCTGACATCCATAGCGGGGACCTTCGGGTGGAACCTCTCAGTCACCGCATCACGACGCTTTAAAATCGAGTTAGCCCACAGGTTAGTGACCTGGTGAGCCAAAAACTCGATGGAGAGCGTGCCTGAGAGGAGGAAGGTCTCCAGGGCCTTCCTATTGCTCTCCTTGGACAAGTCCTCAGAGAGCAATAGGATGCTCAGAGACCCCAGCCACGAAGTGGCCTGCGTGGCACACTTAGCGACTTTCTCTTGGGTTAGGATCTCCAACGCTGAGAATGTCACCTGCCGGGCATTGAGTTTCTCTAGAGAGAGACCCCTGGTGAGCTCTTCCACAGAGTGGTGGAGGGGTAGAGCTAAACAAGACTCCTCCATGATCTCGAAGTACCTCCTCTGCTGAACGCAAGGTGGGAGGAGCTTGTTCCCGGCAGAAGAACGGCTGGAGGAGGCGAGCTCAGAAAGCTGGCCCTCGACCTTGTCCCTGGCACTCTTCACCCCCTGGGACCATGGCAGGGCTGCACTGGCCTTGGGGTGGCTTCTGAATACCATAAACTTGGTCCACGACCGTATCCTTGCCTTCGCGAGGGGCGGTCTCGGGGTCCTCAAAACTATTGAGTTGCCTCATTAGATTAAGGACCTGCCAGAAAGCGTGCTCTGACTCACGCTGCTCTCTTCCTTGTGGACTGGCAGCTAAGTCTCCTGTCCCCATGGGCTCTTCTTGGGGGGGCACGTGGACATTATCCCAGGGAATGGTTGGCTCTGGACAAATCCTCGAAGATGACTTGGGGATCGTCTTTGAGTCCTTGGGCTCCCTCCTGGGAGGGATACAGGACTCTAGCAAAGAGGTCTAGAAGGTCCCTCCTATGCGAGACGTTTCTCTTCCTTGAGGTGGGGTTCCTCCCATTGGTGCCGTGGGAGAGTGCCTCACCTCGCTGGATTCTCCTGAGGACGGGAAAGGTTCGTCCGCAGGAGAAGGAGAAAACACCTGCAAAGGGGAAGGGGCCTTCCCGATGGACCTCTTGGGAGCCACCTTAACCCTGGGAGAAGTTACCGTGAACTCCACTCCTCTCCTTCTCTTCAGCGGGGGCGAGGGAGCCTTTGGTTTTAGTCCCAGATCAGCGAGGGCTGGCTTCATAGCCTGCACGACCGCTTTCATCAGGGAACCAAACCAAGGCTGGCGGCTGACTAACGCAGTGTCAGCGATTCCCGCTGGAGGGAAGGGGATCGGCTGATCCTTAGGAGTGGATACTACTGGGCCTGCCTGAAATGAAGAAAGGGAAGAAGAATGTTGCCTGGACCTCTCCGATGATTCTTCCTGCTCCTGACGCGTGCTCGGCGCTTACAAGATGGCGAGCGGGAGGACGATCTGGAAGCACGCGGCCCCGGCAACTCGCAAGGTTGGGCGCGCTGCGAAACCCGGCGGGAATCGCGTTGGGGGTCGTGCTGGCGCTTGCGCGATAGCAAAACCGCTGGGTCGCGCGCGGGCGAGTTGGTGCGTGGGCGCGCGGGCGAGTGGGCGCGCGGGCGAGTGGACGTGCTGGCGAGGGGGCGACCGACTGCCCACAGGCGAGTTAGCGCAGGGGCGAGTCGGTGACCTGTGGCGATCAGACGTGTGGGTGCGTTGGCGAGCGTTTGTGCACAGGCGAGGGATCGAGCGGGCGCGTACGAGAACGCTGGCGCGTAGGAGATCGCTGACGCGTAGGATGGCGCGCAGTAGCGCAGAGAGAAGTTGCCAACTGGGGCCCAGGGCCAGGGGGTGCTGATGTGCTTGAGGGCTAATGCTCGTGGGCGGGCTCAGGAGTTGACTCGCGGGCGCGCATGCACTTTAGAAGTGCGCACAGGAGAAAACGCGCGGTAGTGCGCCGGCGGTGGTCACGCGCAGGGGAACGCTGGCGAGGCAAAGGATCAATGTCCTTGCCTGCGCCCAGATCCGAAGGTCGTGGGCGAGTGGGCGAACATTGGCGCGCATCAGGAACTGGGCGCGCAGTAGAGCGCTGACGAGCAGAAGGTTGATGGCGCTCAGGAGACTGTTGACGCGCAGTGCGCGCAGCAGGGACAGAAGAGCGCTTGCGCGCAGGCGAGCGCTGGCGAGCAGGTGAATGCTGGCGAGCAGGAGAGCGCTGGAGATCAGGAAAGCGCTGACGAGCAGGAGAGCGCTGAGGATCAGGAGAGCGCTGAGGATCAGGAGAGCGCTGGCGATCAGGAGAGCGCTGGCGATCAGAAGAGCGCTGGCTATCAGAAGAGCGCTGGCGAGAAGAGTCTGTTGACTCATCCGCAGGAGAGCGCTTGCGCACAGGAGAGCGCTGGCGAGCAGGAGAGCGCTGGCGAGCAGGAGAGCGCTGGCGAGCAGGAGAGCGCTGGCGATCAGGAGAGCGCTGGCGATCAGGAGAGCGCTGGCGATCAGGAGAGCGCTGGCGATCAGGAGAGCGCTGGCGATCAGGAGAGCGCTGGCGATCAGGAGAGCGCTGGCGATCAGGAGAGCGCTGGCGAGATGAGTCAGGTGACTCTTCAGCAGGAGAGCGCTGGCGATCAGAAGAGCGGTGGCGCTTGCGCGCTACTGAAAGGCGCACACATGAAACCTGGCGCGGAAGGGACTTACCCACATTGTGGGATAAGCCCTTCTGCCCCGAAGGGACCGGTGCTTGAATTAACAAGGAAGATCTGGCAGGCGCAGGAGATCGTGAACAATCTGCAGAGAGGTCCAGTGATGTCACTGCCACGGTCTGCTCCCGACGAGAAGAATCCTTTGCAAGGGACGACGAAGATGATTGATTAATTGATTTAAAGTTTTCAGGCATCCTGACATTTAATTTATGCATACAAAAATAAAAGATAAAATAAAATAAAAAATAAAAGAGTATTCAATTAAAATCATAAAAGTTGAATGTCATAAAAGTTGAATAGTTTTCAGAAGACCTGCTTCTGAAATAAATCTAAAAATGCCACTTGCATAGTAGGACACATCATTTCCAAGAATCTTGGCAAGGATGAACCTGCCACCCTCACCTCGAGCCTCAAACAAATATCCATTCCTTGAGTTGTTATAATTGGGGCATTCGGTCAACAAATGCCTCACTGTTAGAGGTACTAAACAATCGTCACAATACGGTTGCTGTTGGCCCTTCAGCAGAAATTCGTGTGTCAACCGAGTGTGACCAATACGGAGACGACAAAGAGACGTCTCCCATTTTCGGGGCATCATATTATACCTCCAAGGAGATATGACATTTGTTACCTCTCGCATTTTATTCCCATCTAGGCTATCCCATTGCTGTTGCCATTTATTGCAAACCAATTCCTTGATGTCAGGTAAGAAATCATTACAGGGAATGGGATACCTTCTTGGCAGCAACTCGGATGCAGCCTTCTTAGCCAGTGAATCTGCCTTCTCATTCCCAGATACACCTGCATGTGCTGGAACCCAACAAAATCGAACAATTATACCTCTCCGTCCAATAATAAAAAGCCTTTCTAAAATCTTTAAAACTAGAGGGTTATTAGAATTAAAAACTTCTATAGCTTGAAGGACACTCCTTGCATCACTAAAAATTATAAAATTACCCTCCTTCTCCAACGCTATTTTCTTAATAGCGGTTAATATGCCATAAAGTTCGGCAGTAAATATGGAAGCGGTCAGAGGAAGTGCACCTCTACAATTAAAACCATTACTCTAAATCCAATGCCAGCATCAGATTTGGAGCCATCAGTATAGATAAAAGTTGATCCTCTATGTTCTTTAACATGTTCATTAAAAAGAGACCTGGCTTCTAGGTCTGACATATTCTTCTTATCTCCAATAAAATATTTACAAAAAGATATCTCTGGTAATTTCCATGGAGGCGTTGATAATACCTTGAATGGAAGTACCTTACTTCTAATTATATCCAGACTATTTAATAATCGTTTCACCCGAAAGCCATAAGGTTGAGGAGATTTTGGGTGCAACTCAAAGTATGATGCATGTCTTACAAGGCTTGCAGTCTGAAAGGCTAGAGAGTTAGGGAGTCTTTGCAATCTAAACCAATACCGAATAATGGAAGACATTCGGTAAAAGTCTAGAGGTAACTCTCCAGCATCAACAAGGAGACTTGGGATAGGCGAGGTTTTAAAAGCTCCAGTATACAATCTAATACCTGCATGATGTATCAAGTCTAATATTTTTAACCGGCTTGGGGTGGCTGAAGAATATATTTCACATCCATAACTAATTTTGGAAAAAATCAAGGCCTTGTATAATTTTAAAATAGTACTGCGGTCTGCCCCCATGATGTATGGGACAATACTTTTAAGATATTCAGAGCTTCAACACATTTAGCTTTTAACGCTTTTAAGTGAGAAACCCATGTAAGCCTACAATCAAATATCAAACCTAAAAATTTTCCTTCACTTGCACATGGTATCCGTTGATCTTTAATGTATATATCCGGGTCTGGATGTACTCCCGGGATACGACAAAAATGGATAATGGTAGTTTTACTTGTCGAGAACTTAAATCCATTCACGTCAGCCCACTGGATAATTTCATCAATAGAGAGTTGGATTTTTCTCTCAACCATTGCCATTCTAGTCCCAGCAAATGATATGGAGATATCATCCACAAATAATGTTGAGAGAACATCCCGGGGAATGACTGAGGATATCCTATTAATTGCTAGTGCAAACAGGGTTACACTCAGCACACTCTCCTGAGGAACTCCTTCTTCCTGACACTTACTCTCTGATAGAGTTTCCCCCACTCTCACTTGAAAAACTCTATGCGAAAGAAATGACTGAATAAATAGTGGTAGTTCTCCTTTTAATCCTAGTTCATGAATTGTTTTAAGTATACCATATCTCCATGTGGTATCATATGCCTTTTCAAGGTCGAAAAAACTGTCACATGGTGCTGTTTGGAAGCAAGGCTTCACAAATAGAGGACTCAAGTCTTATAAACACATCAGTTGTTGAGTGCATTTTTCTGAATCCACATTGAATCTTTGATAAAATACCCTTCTTTTCAAGGTACCACATCAACCTTACATTGACCATCTTCTCCATGATTTTACATATACACGAAGTCAATGCAATAGGTCGATAGCTTGCTGCTGAAAACTTGTCCTTACCGGGTTTTAAAAAGGCTAAAATAATGGCTAGTTCCCAAACACTTGGGTAACTATGGTCATGCCATATTCTATTAATAATACTTAAAATAAATAACTTTGTATTAAAATGTACATGTTTAACCATTGCATATGGAATTCCATCAGGTCCAGGGGCTGTATCGTTGCAAGTAGCGAGTGCGAAATCTAATTCTCTTTCAGTAAAATGACAAATTTGGAGATAATTTGTATTTTTCCTAACCATACAAACCTTAGCTATTTACATTGGGTTTACTTACAGCGTAATTGAAATTGACGAGCTATTAGATTTTAACGAGGTTTTACTACCCCGCACTAGTTAACAGGGGTAGGGGGAGGGGTAGCTTGCTACCCCTCCCCCCCTCACACACTGGTGAAATGTCTCACTTCACTTAGAGGTAGGACTTGACTTGGGGGACAGGGCTGGCGGGCAAATATGTGTAAATAGCTAAGGTTTGTATGGTTAGGAAAAATACAAATTATCTCCGAATTTGTAATTTGTTCCGTAACCGAAATACAAACCACGCTATTTACATTGGGTGACTTACCCCTTAGGAAGGGTGGAAAGTCCCCAGCCATACTGGCTTTGGCTTACCCGGGGAGTCGCACTCTAGAAAATTAGTCCCTGCACCTCACAAGTTCCTTGCTCTGCAAGGAAACGTGTGGCCTACATAAGCTTGTGTGTGAAGGAAGTGTGACCCATCCTAGGCAGTTGACCTGGAGTTCCAAAAGGAACTCTGGGTTAGGACATTCCCAATACCACCTCGTTAGGGTATGGGGGACGCGACAGTATTGTCTCAATACTTGGAACACAAGGAAGCATGGTTTACCTGCAGAGGTTTGAGGTCAGCTATGCAGAGACCAGGATGCTGCTTCCCCAGTAGAGGGGACGATGAAGAAAGAAGTAAGGGCCAGACATACTTCTTCCGTTCATGCAGTCTAAAACCTGGTAACAATGCCCTCAACCTTCTGCTACCTGTCCAAAAAGGAGCCTGAGGTTAGACCAGCTGTTGTGTAGCCATCACAGAGCGATAGAAACGTATCGATACCCCTGTGGGTCACGTCCTGCAGGAAGTGGGCTGCGAAGGTCATTAGATGCTTCCAGACTCCAGCTTGTAGCACCTGCGTCACAGAGTAGTTCTTCTTGAAGGCGAGGGACGTTGCAATGTATCCGACATTGTGCTGTAGGGCGACGTGACGGGGGAGGGTCTGGATTCAGGTCGAGATGAATGCCCTTGAGTCTGAGCTGAAAAGGTATACTGGTGACTCTCCAGTGTCCTTCCTGTGCTCCCAAACCGGGTTGCACGTGAGGACAAACTGCAGCTGTTCTCAAAGATAACCCCTCGGTTCCTTTACTGTTAAGAAGGAGAAGGTCTGGGTCATCTGATACAGAACTGAGACTCGAAATCTTGAAGGAGTTGAACCGAAGGTCCGGGACTCCAAGATTCTGAGTCTAGAAAACAACTCAGGAGCGAACCTGATTGTTACCTCCCCCTATTCTCTTGAAAGGGCGGAGTCGTACGAGACCATGAAGATTGCCTACACACTGGCCGAGGCCAGAGCGAGCAGGAGCACCGTCCTCCAAGACGGACAACGATCAGAGGCCTGACGTAATGGTTCGTAAGAACTCTTAAGGGACTTAAGAGTCCGAACCATGCTCCGTGGAGGTGGTCTCACTCCGACTGCCGACTGGGGGCAGGTACATTCGTAGCTTCGCATGAGCGAAGAAAAATCCAGCGGGAAGGAAAAAACCTATTCCTCTCAGCCTGAAGGCCAGGGAAAGGCTGAGCGATAGGCTTCTCTGCCAAGAGTGGAAACGAGTTTCCTCCCGCCGATAAGCAATAACTCCGTTATTGCTGGAGTAGAGGCCTCAAGGGAAGAGGTCCCTCTCCCACGACACCAACCACAAAAGACTCTCCACTTCGCCTGGTAGACCCCTGCGGATGACTATCGCAAGTGACGCGACCTCCGCTCCGCGCCTGTTGCGGGTTGTCTCTTCGTGAGGAGGCGGCGTAGTGTCTCCAGGCGTGAAGCCGAAGCGATGCTACTGCTTGTGAAGGATGTTGTAGTGTGGTTGTTTGAGTAGCCTGTGTCGTGGAAGAAGCTCTCCCGGGAGTTCCGTCAGGGGATGCAGAAGGTCCGGAAACCGTACTGCGTATAGTTGCAGCGGAGCTCTCAGGTCCATCGAAAGGTTGACAGACAACCTGGTCTCGTTGAGACCCCTCCTCAACAGACAACAATGGTGGGAAGACGTAGGCGTCGATGCTGTCCCACCGTCACCGGAAAGCATCTTGCCAAAGTCTTGGGGTCTGAGACTGGGGGGAAGTACAGCGGAAGCTTGAAGTTCCAGGCTGTCGTGATCAGGTCCCCCAGGCCAGCACTTGCTGGTTACTAGAGGCCAAAGACCCCCAGGTGCTCTCTATCTGTGAGGCTCTGCTCAGATTGTCGGAGAGAACATTCCTCTGCCCGGAATGAGCGAGCAAACAGCAGTATCGAGTGGACTTCGGATCATCTCGGTATCCCTACCGCAATATGCGAAAGTATGAAAATGTACCTCCCTGCTGGTTGGAATACGCCAGTACCATGGAGTTGTCGCGCACGGAGCGACTCGGCAGGTTCTGTAGGATCTGTAGAAGGGCCAGACTACGGCCTCTAAGCCTACCTGAATGATGAGGAGGTACCCTTCAGGTCCTGACCATAGGCCTGAACCCGAACATGCCCCCCACCCCCCCTTTTTCTTTGACGAGTCCGAGAACAGCATCAAATGCGGGGAAAGGACGAGAATATCCACTCCCATGCACCATTGCAGGTCTAATCGTTCCGCTGGTCCCATATGGGCCAGAAAGTCCGGTTAATCGTTGCTTTGATTCCTCCGGAACTTGGGCCACCTAACAGGGAACTTACCCTGAGGCGCCCGTTCGGGACGTAGACGGGTCAATGAGGAAAGGAGACCCAGGAAACGTTCCAAGATAGGGCTGAAAGCTCTCCTTGACTGAAAATAGGTTCTGCGACTCTCCTCAGCCTCGCCACAGTCAACTGAAGGGAAGGCTTGGAGAAGGAGTCAATATCATGGCTAGATATTCCAGATGTTGAGGCAGAAGTAGAGAAGGCTCCTAGCGAATTACCATGATCCCTCACTCTTGGTAAAGTCCCGGAAGCTTGTCCCGGTGTTGAAGAAGGTCGAACCCGAGACTATCGGAGTTGGCCAGACCTCCAAAAAGCGAAGGAGGCGGAAGCCTGCTCCTGAGCGGCCATGAGGAAAGCAGGGAGAGTTCTCTGATGAAAACCTGCGATGCTGCGGCGGGATCGCCACACAGCATCTTAAGCAGGAACATCTGTAGTCTAGGCTGAATTCCAAGTGCTTCCTGGAAGATGGATGGAATGGGACCTGGAAGTACCCATCCTTCCGATCCAGGGCATAAGGAGTCTTGCGGTCTCGTTACCAGTCTGATCGACTCTGCTGTTCCACGCTGGACGAAGTTTGTTGGACAAACTTGATCAGAGCTGAGAGGTCGACGACGGAACTCCAGTCTCAGATGCCTTCCTACAAGAAAGGATCGACTGAAGAAGCCGGGGGGGGGGAGCCGTCGACGACCCTATGGAGGACCTTCTCCTAAAGCATGGCTCCTTCTGCCCAACGGGCAAACCTCTTGCCGACCCATGGCATAGAGGCTCAGCGACACTGGATTCGCTGACAGTGGAGGAGAGATGTTAAGAGCGAGGCGCGATATCCTTGGCTGAACGCGGAGATCGTGCAGGAATCAGCATCAGGAAGCTGTTATCCGAGCGAGTAACCTTAGGCATCCCCCCAGCGTGAGACCTGTAAGGGGGGTTGCCAATCCTAGAGTTTGTGAACTCTGCCGCTCCCACTAGGATTATGCCTCCCCAGAAGAACTTCCCGTCCTACCTATCCCTGACAGGAGGGGACTGCTATTGTACACCTTGTCTTAGCTGCCGTAGCCGGTTCCGATAACCTAGGCTGACGAGGCCGAATGAAGAAGCGTCGGAGGCTCGCAGGGTCTGGAAGTAAGCGCCTTGGAGGAGTGAAAACGGAATTTGACTTCCTCCGCACAACAGCTGTCCATTTCTCTGTCCTTGGGCTCAAACAAGCTCTTCCCAAGGATGGAAGTGTCTGAGCTAGTTGACATCCACGGATGGGACTCCCGAGAGGAAGCCCTCGGTCACTGCGTCTAGATGCTCCAACATCGAGTTTGCCCGCAAGTTCGAAACTTGGCGACGGAACACAAAGGTGCTTGAGCCCGAGAGAAGGAAAGTACCCATGATCTTCCTGGAGCTTCCTTGTACAAAACCTCGGGTCGCAACCGGGGAGGGAAAGGCCTGGTAAGCCCCTTCCACGAAATGGTGAAGAGGAAGGGCTAAACCGGTTACCCCCTGCCCGACGGAGAAATCTCGAAAGAAAAACTCCCTGGCAAGACCCTTCCAGGGAATGGTGAGGAGGAAGAGCTAAACCAGGTTCTGGAAAGAAAAATGTTGCTCAGACCTCACTGAAGATTCTTCCTGCTCTTGCACGTGCCATGCTCTGCGTTTACGTGGTGAAGACCGTGTTCTGGAAATACGCGCTCCAGAAGACTCGCCAGGTTGCCCGTGTTGCGAAACCCCGACGGGAATCGCGGTCGCAATCGCCCTGGAGCTCGCGCGACAGTAAATCAATGGTTCGCATGTGGGCGGACATGGAAGCGCCTGTGCGCAGGCACGCAAGCGCGTGGGCGCGCAGACGAAAGTGCGTGAGAGAGCGCAGAAGGAGGGCGAGCGTGGTTGGAAGGGCGAGAGCTGGCGGTCGGAATCCGATAGTGCGCAGGCGAGCGATGAAGCGTAGGCGAGCGACGGCGCATTAGCGAGCGATGGCTTACTGGCAGGAAAGGCGCTGGCACTCGCGCGATGGAACACCGTTGGTTCGCGCGCGGGCGAACATGGGTGCACATGTGCGCGGACGCGCGGTCGCGCTTTCGCGTGGGCGCGTGGTCGCGTGGGCGCGCGGTCGCGAGGGCGCGCGGTCGCGAGGGCGAGCGCAGGCGGCAGGAGACCGATGGCGCGTAGGCGGGCGATGGTGCATCTTGGCGAGCGATGGCCCGAAGGCGAGTGAAGGCGAGTGAAGGCGCGTTGGCAAGCGATGGCGCGTTGGCAAGCGATGGCGCGAAGGCGTGTTGGCAAGCGATGGCGTGATGGCACGTTGGCAAGCGATGCCGCGATGGCACGTTGGCAAGCGATGGCGCGAAGGCGTGTTGGCAAGCGATGGCGTGATGACACGTTGGCAAGCGATGGCGCGATGGAACCTTGGCAAGCGATGGCGCGATGGCACATGGCAAGCGATGGCGTATTGGCAAGCGATGGCGTATTGGCAAGCGATGGCGCAGTGGCAAGCGGTGGTGCGTTAAAAACGCTAGCGCGCAGGCAAAGAATCGCGCGGACGCATAGGAGATCGCTGACGCGTAAGAGACTAGAGAAGGTTGACGGCGAGAAGGCGACAGGAAAACTTCTTGCCTGCGCCCAGGTCTGATAGATCGTGGGCGAGAAGGCGAACGTTAGCGCGCATCGCGCTAATCAGAAGGCGCGCAGGTGCATCAGGAAGGAGAGCGCTGATGCGAGCTGTCAAGCAGGCGATCCTGGGCGTTCAGGAAAACCGTTGGCGCCCACTGGCGCATAGCAGGAAAGGGCGCGCAGATGTGCGCTGGCGAACTGAAGAGAGCTGGCGCGCAGAAGGACAAGTGAGCACTGAAAAGAGCTGGCGCACAGAAGGACAGATGAGCGCTGGCGAGCAGGAAGAAGAATGAATGATTTAAAGTTTTCAGGCATCCTGACATCTAAGGTCATTGACGTCGGTAACTATTTAATTTATGTATACAAAAGTAAAAAATGAAATAAAATAAAAAATTAAAGAGTATTCAATTAAAATCATAAAAATTGAATGTCATAAAAGTTAAATATTTTTCAAAAGACCTGCTTCTGAAAGAAATCTAAAAATGCCACTTGCATGGTAGGACACATCATTTCCAAGAATCTTGGCAAGGATGAACCTGCCACCCTCACCTCGAGCCTCAAACAAATATCTATTCCGCAAGATGTTATAATTGGGGCATTCGGTCAACAAATGCCTTACTGTTAGAGGTACTAAACAGTTGTCACAATACGGTTGGTGTTGGCCCTTCAGCAGAAACTCATGTGTCAACCGAGTGTGACCAATACGGAGACGACAAAGAGACGTCTCCCATTTTCGGGGCATCATATTATACCTCCAAGGAGATATGTCATTTGTTACTTCCCTCATTTTATTGCCATCTTGACTATCCCATTGCTGTTGCCATTTATTGCAAACCAATTTCTTGATGTCAGGTAAGAAATCATTACAGGGAATGGGATACCTTCTTGGCAGCAACTCGGATGCAGCCTCCTTAGCCAGTGAATCTGCCTTCTCATTCCCGGATACACCTACATGTGCTGGAACCCAACAAAATTGAACTGTTATACCTCTCAGTCCAATAAGGAAAAGCCATTCTAAAATCTTTAAAACTAGAGGGTTATTAGAATTAAAAACTTCCATAGCTTGAAGGACACTCCTTGCATCACTAAAAATTGTAAAATTACCCTCCTTCTCCAACGCTATTTTCTCAATAGCGACTAATATGCAGGAAGAAGATCTACGGCGAGACTCAGCTACCGGAGATCGTGGTCCACAGCAGGCGAGCACTAGCGCTACTACAAGCGGGCGCGCAGGAGATCGTGGGCACGCAGGAGATCGTGAGCACGCAGGAGATCGTGAGCGCGCAGGAAAAAACCTGGCACTTAAGGGACTTACCCACACTGTGGAATATGACAAATTCGGAGATAATTTGTATTTTTCCTAACCATACAAACCTTAGCTATTTACATTGGGTTTACCTTTCGGCGTAGCTGAAATGACGAACCAATAGTTTTTAACGAGGGTTAACTACCCCCGCGCTAGTTAGCGGAGGTAGGGGAAGGGGTAGCTTGCTACCCCTCCCCCCCCACACACCGGTGATTTGCTTCACTTCACTTAGAGGTAAGACTTGACTTGGGGGCCAGGGCTGGCGGGCAATTATGTGTAAATAGCTAAGGTTTGTATGGTTAGGAAAAATACAAATTATCTCCGAATTTGTTATTTGTTCCGTAACCGAAATACAAACCACGCTTTTTACATTGGGTGACTTACCCCTTAGGAAGGGTGGAAAGTCCCCAGCCTTACTGACTTTGGCTTTGTCCGTGGGCTCAATCCCTCAGTGAGCAGCACTTGAGAAAAGGAGCCCCTGCACCTCACAAGTTCCTTGCATCGCTAGGAACGAGTGGCCTACATATGTTGTGTGTGGAGGAAAGCGTGACTCGTCCTATGAAGTTGACCTTGAGACCTTTAAATAGGAATCTAGGATACGACGTTCCCAATACCACCTCGTCAGGGTATGGGGGCCGCGACAGTATTAAACTTAATACTAGGAGCACAAGGAAGCATGGGTTACCTGCAGAGGTCGAGGTCAGCTATGCAAAGACCAGGATGCTGCTTCCCCAAGAGAGGGGAGAATGAAGAAAGAAGTAAGGGTCAGACATACTCTTTCATTCACGCAGACTAAAACCGGGTAACAACGCCCTCAACCTACTGCTACTTGTCCATAAAGGAGCCTGAGGTTAGACCAGCTGTTGTGCAGCCACCACAGGGCCGATAGAAAACGTATCGAGGCTCCTGTGGGTCACGTCCTGCAGGTAGTGGGCTGTGAAGGTCGTTTTACGCTTCCAGACCTAAGCTTGAAGCACCTGCGTCACAGAGAAGTTTCTCTTGAAGGCCAGGGACGTAGCAATGCCCCTGATGTCGTGTGCCCTAGGCGACGTGACGGAGGAGGATCTGGATTCAAGGCGTGGTAGATAACCCTTCGAATCCAAGCCGAGATGGTGTTCCTGGTTACCCTCCTCTTCGTCCTGCCTGTGCTTACAAACAATGCCCGCACTTGAGGACGAACTGCAGCTGTTCTCTTCAAGTAATACCTCAGACACCTCACTGGACATAGTAGCAGCTGGTCTGGGTCGCTTGTTACAGAACGGAGACTCGCGATCCTGAAAGTCGAACCGTGGATCCGGCACTCCAGGATTCTGAGTCTTGGCAACAAACTCAGGGACGAACCTGAACGTTACCTCCCCCCATCCCCTTGAATGGGCGATGTCGTACGAGAGACCATGAAGTTCACTAACTCGCTTGGCCAAAGCCAAAGCAAGCAGGAAAGCCGTCTTCCAAGACAGGTGGCGATCAGAGGCCTGGCGTAATGGTTCGAAGGGAGGTCTCTTAAGAGCCCTGAGAACCCGAACCATGTTCCAAGGAGGAGGTCTCACTTCCGACTGGGGGCAGGTAAGCTCATAGCTTTGTATGAGTAGAGAGAGTTCTAGCGAGGAAGAAATGTCCACGCCTTTCAGCCTGAAAGCCAAGCTTAAGGCTGAGCGATAGCCTTTCACTGCCGAGACAGAAAGGTGCATTTCCTCCCGCAGATATACGAGGAACTCCGCTATTGCTGGAATAGTGGCATCGACACCAACCACAAAAGACTCTCCACTTTGCCTGGTAGACTCCCTCAGAGGACTTTCGCAGGTGCCGAGACATTCTCTCCGCAACCTGTTGCGAAAAGCCTCTCTCCGTGAGGAGACGCTGGACAGTCTCCAGGCGTGAAGCCGAAGCGAGGCCACGGCCTTGTGAGGGATGTTGGAGTGGGGTTGTCTGAGAAGCTCGCGTCGTGGGGGAAGTTCTCTCAGGAGCTCCGTCAGGAGCTGCAGAAGTTCCGGGAACCATTCTGCGTGATGCCATAGCGGAGCTATTAAGGTCATCGAACAGTTGACCGATAGTCTGGTCCTGTTGAGCACCCTTCTCATCAGACAGAACGGTGGGAAGGCGTACACGTCGATGTTGTCCCACCGTTGCTGGAAAGCATCTTGCCAGAGAGCCTTGGGGTCCGGGACTGGGGAGCAGTACAGAGGCAGCTTGAAATTCAACGCTGTTGCGAACAGGTCCACGGTCGGGGAACCCCACAAAGTCAAAACTTTGTTGGCTATCTGAGGATCCAAAGACCACTTGGTACTCACTATCTGCGAAGCCCTGCTCAGACTGTCGGCGAGCACATTCCTCTTGCCAGGAATGAAGCGAGCTGATAGTGTTATCAAGTGGACTTCGGTCCACCTCAGAATCTCTACTGCAAGATGGGATAGCTGCTGCGAAAAAGTACCCCCCTGCTTGTTGATATAAGCCACTACCATGGTGTTGTCGCTCATCACCACCACGGAGTGACCCGCCAGAGTCCGTTGGAACTGTTGAAGAGCCAGAAAGACGGCCTTAAACTCTAGCAGGTTGATGTGCAGGTACTTTTCTGATTCTGACCAAAGGCCTGAGGTCCTCTGGTTCAGAACTTGCGCCCCCCCACCATTCTTTTGACGCGTCCGAAAACAGTGTCAATTCCGGGGGGAGGACGAGAAGATTCACTCCCTTTCGCAGGTTCTCGTCGACCAGCCACCACCACAGGTCCGCCCGTTCCAAAGATCCTATCGGGACCTGTACGTCCGGGGAATCAGATCCTTGATTCCACCGGGACTTGAACCGCCACTGCAGGGATCTCATCCTGAGGCGGCCGTTTGGAACCAGACGAGCCAGGGAGGACAGGTGACCTAAGAGACGCAACCACGATTGGGCGGGAAGCTCTTCTCGCCTGAGGAAGGGTTCCGCCACCCTCCTCAGCCTTGCTATCCTGTCGTCTGATGGAAAGGCTTTGTGGAGATTGGTGTGTATCAACATACCTAGATAAACCAGTCGTTGGGACGGCTGCAGAGAGGACTTCTCGAGGTTTACCACGATCCCCAGATCCTGGCAAAGACCTAGAAGCCTGTCTCGGTGCCGAAGAAGGGTCGACTCCGAGTCTGCTAGGATCAGCCAGTCGTCCAGATAACGAAGGAGACGGATGCTGTTCCTGTGCGCCCAAGATGAAATCAGGGTGAACACTGGTGAACACCTGAGGTGCTGTGGAGAGACCAAAACACAGCACCTTGCTGGTAGATCTTGTCGTCTAGGCAGAATCTCAAGTACTTCCTGGAAGACGGATGGATTGGGATCTGGAAGTACGCGTCCTTTAGATCCAGTGTGTACATGAAGTCTAGAGGTCTCACCGCAAGTCTGACCGTGTCCGCTGTCTCCATGCTGAACCGAGTTTGCTTGACAAACACGTTCAGAGCCGAGAGGTCGATGACAGATCTCCAACCTTCAGACGCCTTCTTTACAAGAAAAAGTCGACTGAAGAAGCCTGGGGAGCCGTCGACGACCTCCTGGAGAGCATCCTTCTTGAGCATGGTCTCGACTTCTGCCCGAAGGGCTAGCCCCTTACCAATCCCATGGCATAGGAGCTCAACGACACTGGATTCGCTGTCAAAGGAGGTTGAGATGTTATGAACGGGACGCGATAGCCTTGGCCGATCACAGAAATCGTCCAAGCATCGGCCCCGTGTTGCTGCCACCTGTGCACGCAACGTCGAAGGCATCCCCCCACAGGTGGACACGCGGGGGGACTGCCACTCCTAGTGTTTGCGGTCGCAGCCGCCCCCTCTAGGAGTCTTGCCTCCCCTGGAGGACTTACCGCCCCTCTTGACCTTGGCTGGAAAGGGCTGGGACTTAGACACCACTTTCTTAGCTGCCGGTGCCTGCTTTGGTGTCTTGCGAGGCTGCTGCTGCGGAGTTGGGGGCTTATAGGGCCGAGCTGTAAGGGCTCTATGGAGGAGGGAGTCCTGGCTAGATTTCCTCCATCTCTCAGCCGTTCGTTCCATATCTTGGGGCTCCAACAGATTCTCCCCAAGGAGGGAAGCATGTCTGAGCCTACAGACATCCACGGCGGGGACCTTCGGGTGGAACTTCTCGGTCACCGTATCACGCCGCTTCAATACCTAATTGGCCCACAGGGTGGTGACCTGATATGCCAGGAACTCGATGGAGCGGGTGCCCGAGAGTAAGAAGGTCTCCAGGGCCTTCCTATTGGTCTCCTTAGACAAGTCCTCAGAGCGCAATAGGATGCCCAGAGTCCCTAGCCATATATCCAGCCACGAAGTGGCCTGCATGGCGCACTTCACGACCTTCTCATGGCTCAGGATCTCCGACGCCGAGAACGTCATCTGCCGGGCGGAGAGCTTCTCGAGAGGAACTCCCTTAGAAAGCTCTTCTACGGAATGATGGAGAGGAAGAGCTAGACTAGACTCCCCCAAGATCTCAAAATACCTCCTCTGCTGGAGACGAGGAGGTGGGATGAGTTTGTTCCCGGCAGAGGAACGACTGGAGGAAGCAATAGTCGTGAGTTGGGCATTGGCCCTGGCTCTGGCACTCTTCAACCCCCGAGACCAGGGCAGAGCCGCACTGGTCTTAGGGGTCTTCTGAATATCGAACACCTGGTCCAGGACCGTGTCCTTGCCTTCTCGGGGGGCGATCACGGGGTCCATGAACCCGTTGAGTTGCCTCATCAGGCTCAGGGCCTGCCAGAAGGCATGCTCAGACTCCTGCTGGTCTCCTCCTTGCGGACTGGCAGCTAAGTCTCCCGTCCCCGGAATCTCTTCCTGGGGAGAAGCGTGGACGTTCTCCCGGGGAGCAGCGGGTTCCTGGCGAATCCTAGAAGACGACTTCGGGATTGTCTTGGAGTCCTTGGGTTCCCTCCTGGGAGGGATACACGACCCCAACAAAGAGGTTCAGAAAGCACCCTCCGAGCGAGACGATTCTCCTCCATGAGGAGAAGACTCCCGCCTTGGTGCCGAGGGGGAGACTATCACCTCACTGGATTCACCCGAGGACGGAAAAGCCTCGTCCTCGGGAGAAGGAGAAAACGCCTGCGAAGGGGATGGGGCCTTCCTGACAGACCTCTTAGGAACCAACTTCTCCCTGGGGGAAGTCACCACGAAGTCCACTCCTCTCCTTCTCTTCAGCGGGGGCGAGGCAGCCGTTGGTTTGTGTCTTTGATCGGCAAGTGCCGGCTTCATAGCCTTCACTAACGCCCGCATCAGAGGGCCAAACCAAGTCTGCCGCTCCACGGACACAGAGTCCGAAATCCCCGCTGGAGGGAAGGGGATCGGGCGATCCTTCGGAGTGGACACCACTGGACCTGCCTGAAAAGGAAGAGGGGAAGAAAGTTGTATTGACCTCTCTGAAGTGTCTTCCCTATCCTGCACAAGAGTCCTGCGCTTTGGAGGAGGCGATCCTGAGTGCGGTCTGGCGACACGCGTCCCTGCTGCTGTCCCGGCCTGCGAAATCCGACGCGAACGGCGATCGCGCGGGCGCACAGGCGAACGAGCACGTGGGCGAGCTGGTGAACGAACGCGTTGGCGCGTCGGCGAGGGAGCGTGTTGACGCGTGGGCGAACGAGATCGCTCCGATGACCGCTGACGATGTTGTTCATGAGACCTGTAGCGCGTGGGAGAGCGATTGCGAGCAGGCAATCGGCAGCGCGCTGGTGAACGCTGGCGCGTAGGCGAGCGATGGCGCGCTGGTGCATGGTGGCGCGTTGGCGAGCGATAGCGCGTAGACCGCGTAGGCGAACGACCGCGCGAGGGCGAGCTAACAGAAGGCGACCCATGTCCCTCCAGATCCTCTGGGCGACGGCGCGTTGGAGAACGCTCGCGCGCAGGCAATAGGTCACGCGGGCGGTCTGGTGATCGCCAATGTTCAGGTGATCGCCGATGTTCAGGTGATCGCTGATGAGCTGGGGACCGTTGACGCGCTGGGGACCGTTGACGCGCAGGAGATCGCTGACGAGCAGGCGAATGTTGATGCGTCTGTGATCGCTGGCGAGCAAGAGGGCGACTCGTGGAATCCTGTGAGGGAACTGCCGGCGCGGGGCGCAGAGGCGAACGCTCACGAACGGGCTCAGGAACAGGAGGCGCATGGGCGTACAGGCATTTCGGAAGTACGCGCTGGAGACCGCGAGCGATGTTGCGCAAGAACAGGCTGATGAACAGGATCGTGAGGGCGAGGAAAAGAGTCCTTGGCCAAACTAGAGCGCTCAGGAGACTGATGGCGCGCAGGGCGCACAACAGTAACCGCAGGATATTCGGAGTCCACAGGAGAGCGCTGGCGAGCAGTGGGGCGATGGTCGTCAGAAGCGCGCTGACGAACAGGAGAGCGCTGACGGTCAAAAGAGCGCTGACGAGCAGGAGAGCGCCTGTGCGCTAACACTGCAGAAGGGCGAGCAGGGCAACGCTGGCGCTCAACAGGAACAACAGGCTGAAGGATGTCCTCAGGAGAGCGCTGGCGAACAGGAGATCGCTGACGAACAGGAGAGCGCTGACGAGCAGGAGAGCGCCTTATGCGGTAAAACTGCAGAAGGGCGCGCAGGGGAACCCTGACGCGCAAGGGAAGAATCCCTTAGCCCCGAAGGGACCGTTGCCCGTCGGGTGACGAGGTCAGGCTCCTGGACATCTGCACCAGAAGCTGAAGGTCTGGAAGGCATAGGAGACCGATCCTCAGAGAGGTCTAAGGAAGCTGGAGCTGCAGGCTGCTTACGGCGAGGAGTCCCCCCCTCGGAGGAAGGAGGCGAAGATTAAAAAAGGCGCCTCTTAGCACCCTTATAGGGAGACGGGAGGCCCTTGCGGCGCAGTGGACGGTGAGCCTTACGGCGAAGGCGGCCACGAGGAAGATCGTCAGGACCATCAGTCCTCTGAAGGGGAGTCTCAGTCAAAGCACTCCCCTTAAAGGGAGGCTTGGCAGCAGAAGAGCCCGCAGGACTCCCTTCCCCATTCGAAGGATGTACGGAAGGGGGAGGAGGGCCTTCAGCACCATCATCCACAACAGTACCTTCAGAGAATTGACCCGACCCGTCGGAAGCCTCTGTCACCACAACGTCGACGATAGACAGAGGATCTACCTCTGCTATCACCGGCGACTGCTTAACAGCGGCCCATAACTGGACAAGGTCAATTAGGGCTACCCTGGAGGGCAGGCCCTTAAGCGCCAGGGAAGCCCAAATCTGAAAAAGATCATCATTAGACAAAGATTCATTAGCAACAACCTCCCCCGGAGGAGGAGGAGGAACCACCCCGCTATGGGAGGCGACGCCCTCTCCCCAAATCCAAGGTCGGGAAACAAAACTAGAACCTGCGCTCCAACTCGGCAGGCTCTCCTTAGGAGCCGAACGAGGGGGAGCTTCGGAGGAGGTTTGGGCGGCGAAAGGAGTGTCCCGAGAGCCTTCCTCCTTCAAGGCAACCCCGGAAGGAGAACGGTCTCTCTTGGACTTCTTCTTACGCCGGCGGCCAAACCTCTCCCACTGGGAGGCAGACCACTCCCTGCACTCACTACACGTATTCTCTTTATCACACCGTCGGCCTCGACACTGCGAGCAAAGGGTGTGAGGATCTGTGTCCACCGCCGACATGAAAGTACCACAAGGGCAGCCGGCAATACCAGGGCACTTGCGCATTGTGAACAATAAGGGTGAGGCCAACTTCATAACACACACACACAAACTGGAAGAAAAAGCAAAAAATGATTAAGGCTGTCAACGAGGACGATGGACAGACACGTCTGTTCATCGCCGGAGCCAAAAGTGAAGTGAAGCAAATCACCGGTGTGTGGGGGGGAGGGGTAGCAAGCTACCCCTTCCCCTACCCCCGCTAAATAGCGCGGTGGTAGTTAACCCTCGTTAAAAACTATTGGCTCGTCATTTCAGCTACGCCGAAAGGTAAACCCAATGTAAATAGCATGGTTTGTATTTTGGTTACGGAACAAAAGCCCCTTAGACCCGAAGGTACCAGTGCCCGTTGTAAACGGGGAGTGCTGGCGCCCACTGCGCATCTGCGTCCCGGAACGGAGGTGAAGACTAGGAGAACTGGCAGGAGAAGCTGCAGCAACGGTCGGTACTCGTCGATGAGGGTCCTCTGCGTAGAACGTCAAACAAAGATGAAGACGACCTCGGACAGGTGCAACACCCTCCGACCTCCGAAGAGGAGTCTCTGAACGTGACCTCCCCCGAGGGGAAGTGTCACTTGCAGGAGAGACCGTAGGCATCAGCTATCCCCAAAGGGAAACTGAGCCTTCAGCAACAACAGCAGGAGGAGTCCTCCGAAGAGGAGTCTCTGTGGTGAACTCCCCCCCAGGGGAGAAGCACTCGCAGGAGAGACCGTAAGCTCAACTGCCCCCTGAAGTGGACATAGGCTTCAGCAACAACAGCAGAACGGAGGCCTCCGAAGAGGTGTCTCTGTGGTGCACTCCCCCTCGGGGGAGAAGCACTCGCAGGAGAGACCGTAGGGCTCAGCTGCCCCCGAAGGGAAATGAGCCTTCAGCAACAATAGCAACAACAGCAGACGGCTTCCTCTGAAGAGGAGTCTCTGTGGTGAACTCCCCCCCGGGGGAGAAGCACTCACAGGAGAGACCGTAGGGTTCGGAAGCCCCCCGAAGGGGACTGAGCCTTCAGCAACACCAGCAACATCAGCAACAACAGCAGAAGAGTCCTCCGAAGAGGAGTCTCTATGAGTGTCCTCCCTCGCGAATGAAAGAGGAACACTTCGTAGAAGAGACGGGTCAAAGAGCAATCCTTCGAAGAGGGGCTCCTGCAGTTGCTCAGCCCCTTGAGCGTAACTGCAGGTGAGACCGCTCAGCACCAAGAGCATGGTCACACGAATAAAGGCAAGAGGAGTTCCCCCCAAAGGGAAAAAACTCAAGCCTGGACGGGAAAACTTCCCTCGGAAGGGAAGTTACCCACTCAAGGAGGCGAGCCTCCTGAATGTTCTAAAATGAACTGGAGATCTGACAGTCGTCACGGGAGCACTTCCAGGAGAAGGAGACACGCCCCTGACGAAGATCTATAGGGGAGGCAGCAACAGCAGATTCCCCAGGCCCCAACATTACAGAAACGAAACTAGATCGTTAAATGTGAAAAATAAAAAACAAAAATCATTAGTTAACATTCATTCCCCCGGGAAGACTCCGAAGAAGAATCCCGAGGGAAAAGAACACAAGAATTACACAACAGGCACGTGCCCTCAAAACCACTTACACTCATGGAAGGAGAGCTGTAACAAACACAGAATTATAAAAATTATAATTATGTAATTATATAATTTAAATATGAATGTTCACTAAATGAAGAAGGAAAACCCCGAAAGGAATCGTTCTACAAAAACTGAAAAGTCAACAAATACAATTAGATTCATAAACTAATTGAGACAAAATGTACTGCGTAGCAACCCCACCCACACGGGAAGGAAGCTACTCAGACGTAGTAAAGGTAAAATGTAGTAAAGGGTGAACGACCTCAAGAGAGAGAGAGAGAGAGAGACGATAGTCAAACTCGATCGCGACCCATGAAATTACACCGTGGTGGCCTAACTGCCGAGGGCTCCACGGAGATATCGTACACTACACACACAAGCACGAACTCTGAAAAGGAAACTTACTGATTTCTATACTCAAATATATACATAAACACGAAAAAATGTTTACATATATATTGAGTATAAGAAAAGTAAGTGATTAAGTAAAGACAAAACAAATAATGGCTGCCAAGCGAGGACGAAGACAGGCACGTCTGTCCATCATCCGAGCCAAAAATGAAGTGAGACATTTCACCGGTGTGTGAGGGGGGGAGGGGTAGCAGTAAACCCTCGTTAAAATCTAATGGCTCGTCAATTTCAGCTACACCGAAAGTAAACCCAATGTAAATAGCGTGGTTTGTATTTCCGTTACGGAACAAAGGAGAATTATATGATTCTTCCCTTCCTGTTGCAAAATATTAAAATTTTCTTTTCTTCAATGCTCCCGTACTGGTGACCAGGAGCTGCTACACTCTTGCACGATACATTTGAAAAATGGTCAGCCAGGGCATTGCTAACTTCAATTCCTTCAGTCACACACTGACCATTCACCTTTTAACACTGGTGGTGGGTTTGGGGTGAATTTGCCTGCAATCTTTTTTACTTTCCTCCATACAGAAGATGGTGGTGTCCTACTATTAATGGAGGAAACAAAAGCCACCCAAGATTGGCGTCTAGCTTCCTTCATGGCACGGCGGAACTGTGCTCTACACTTTTTGTATGTTATCAAATTTTCCTCCGTACGGCGTTTATGCAATCTAGTCAGAGATTTTCTGGTGGCTCTGTGCAAGGCTGTTAATTCTGAAGACCACCACGGGACTGGTCGTGTTTTGAATATTCCTGTGGTTTTGGGAATAGAATTGATTCCTGCTGTATGGAGAGTTCCATTCAGTAGGTCTATGGCATCATCAATACTTTCAAACTGATCTGCACTCCCTTCGATTTCACTTAGCTCACAAAATCTAACCCAGTCTGCCTTGTCAAGATTCCATCGTGGCGATCTTTGTAAAGGCGGACCCTTGTTGGTGTTTATAATGATTAGTGCATGATCACTAGTATGCCAATCATCTAATGTCCTCCAATCAAAATCAAGAAGGCAGTTAGAGCTTGCAATTAAAAGGTCAATGCATGATTGATTGATTGATTGATTTAAAGTTTTCAGGCATCCTGACATCTAAGGTCATTGACGCCGGTAACATTTAATTTATGTATACAAAAAATAAAAAAAAAAATAAAATAAAAAATAAAAGAGAATTCAATTAAAATCATAAAAGTTGAATGTCATAAAAGTTTAATATTTTTCAGAAGACCTGCTTCTGAAATAAATCTAAAAATGCCACTTGCATGGTAGGACACATCATTTCCAAGAATCTTGGCAAGGATGAACCTGCCACCCTCACCTCGAGCCTCAAACAAATATCTATTCCTTAAGTTGTTATAATTGGGGCATTCGGTCATCAAATGCCTTACTGTTAAAGGTACTAAACAGTCGTCACAATACGGTTGGTGTTGGCCCTTCAGCAGAAACTCGTGTGTCAACCGTGTGTGACCAATACGGAGACGACAAAGAGACGTCTCCCATTTTCGGGGCATCGTATTATACCTCCAAGGAGATATGTCATTTGTTACCTCTCGCATTTTATTCCCATCTAGGCTATCCCATTGCTGTTGCCATTTATTGCAAACCAATTTCTTGATGTCAGGTAAGAAATCATTACAGGGAATGGGATACCTTCTTGGCAGCAACTCGGATGCAGCCTTCTTAGCCAGTGAATCTGCCTTCTCATTCCCAGACACACCTACATGTGCTGGAACCCAACAAAATTGAACTGTTATACCTCTCCGTCCAATAATAAAAAGCCATTCTAAAATCTTTAAAACTAGAGGGTTATTAGAATTAAAAACTTCTATAGCTTGAAGGACACTCCTTACATCACTAAAAATTGTAAAATTACCCTCCTTCTCCAACGCTATTTTCTCAATAGCGGTTAATATGCCATACAGTTCGGCAGTAAATATGGAAGCGGTCAGAGGAAGTGCACCTCTACCATTAAAACCATTACTATGTACTGCAAATCCAACGCCAGCATCTGATTTGGAGCCATCAGCATAGATAAAAGTTGATCCTTTATGATCTTTAACATGTTCATTAAAAAGAGACCTGGCTTCTAGGTCTGACATATTCTTCTTATCTCCAATAAAATATTTACAAAAAGATATCTCTGGTAATTTCCATGGAGGCGTTGATAATACCTTGAATGGAAGTACCTTACTATACTTCTAATTATATCCAGACTATTTAATAATCGTTTCACCCGAAAGCCATAAGGTTGAGGAGATTTTGGGTGCAACTCAAAGTATGATGCGTGTCTTACAAGGCTTGCAGTCTGAAAGGCTAGAGAGTTAGGGAGTCTTTGCAATCTAAACCAATACCGAATAATGGAAGACATTCGGTAAAGGTCTAGAGGTAACTCTCCAGCATCAACAAGGAGACTTGGGATAGGCGAGGTTTTAAAAGCTCCTGTAGACAATCTAATACCTGCATGATGTATCAAGTCTAATATTTTTAACCGGCTTGGGGTGGCTGAAGAATATATTTCACATCCATAACTAATTTTGGAAAAAATCAAGGCCTTGTATAATTTTAAGATAGTATTGCGGTTTGCCCCCCATGATGTATGGGACAATACTTTTAAGATATTCAGAGCTTCAACACATTTAGCTTTTAACGCTTTAAGTGAGAAACCCATGTAAGCCTACAATCAAATATCAAACCTAAAAATTTTGCTTCACTTGCACATGGTATCCGTTGACCTTTAATGTATATATCCGGGTCTGGATGTACTCCCCGGATACGACAAAAATGGACAATGGTAGTTTTACTTGTCAAGAACTTACATCCATTCATGTCAGCCCACTGGATAATTTTATCAATAGAGAGTTGGATTTTTCTCTCAACCATTGCCATTCTAGTCCCAGCAAATGATATTGAGAGATCATCCACAAATAATGTTGAGAGAACATCCCGGGGAATGACTGAGGATATCCTATTAATTGCTAGTGCAAACAGGGTTACACTCAGCACACTCTCCTGAGGAACTCCTTCTTCCTGACACTTACTCTCTGATAGAGTTTCCCCCACTCTCACTTGAAAAACTCTATGCGAAAGAAATGACTGAATAAATAGTGGTAGTTCTCCTTTTAATCCTAGTTCATGAATTGTTTTAAGTATACCATATCTCCATGTGGTATCATATGCCTGTTCAAGGTCGAAAAAAACTGTCACATGGTGCTGTTTGGAAGCAAACGCTTCACAAATAGAGGACTCAAGTCTTATTAACACATCAGTTGTTGAGTGCATTTTCCTGAATCCACATTGAATCGGTGATAAAATACCCTTCTTTTCAAGGTACCACATCAACCTTACATTGACCATCTACATGATTTTACATAAACACGAAGTCAATGCAATAGGTCGATAGCTTGCTGCTAAAAACTTGTCCTTACCGGGTTTTAAAAAGGCTAAAATAATGGCTAGTTCCCAAACACTTGGGTAACTATGATCATGCCATATTCTATTAATGATACTTAAAATAAATAACTTTGTATTAAAATGTACATGTTTAACCATTGCATATGGAATTCCATCAGGTCCAGGGGCTGTATCGTTGCAAGTAGCGAGTGCGGAATCTAATTCTCTTTCAGTAAAATGACAAATATGGAGATAATTTGTATTTTTCCTAACCATACAAACCTTAGCTATTTACATTGGGTTTACTTTCGGCGTAGCTGAAATTGACGAGCCATTAGATTTTAACGAGGGTTTACTACCCCGCACTAGTTGGCAGGGGTAGGGGGAGGAGTAGCTTGCTACCCCTCCCCCCCTCACACACTGGTGAAATGTCTCACTTCACTTAGAGGTAGGACTTGACTTGGGGGACAGGGCTGGCGGGCAAATATGTGTAAATAGCTAAGGTTTGTATGGTTAGAAAAAATACAAATTATCTCCGAATTTGTCATTTGTTCCGTAACCGAAATACAAACCACGCTATTTACATTGGGTGACTTACCCCTTAGGAAGGGTGGAAAATCCCCAGCCATACTGGCTTTGGCTTACCAGGGGAGTCGCACTCCAGAAAAGGAGTCTCTGCACCTCACAAGTTCCTTGCTCTGCAAGGAAACGTGTGGCCTACATAAGCTTGTGTGTGAAGGAAGAAAGTGTGACCCGTCCTAGGCAGTTGACCTGGAGTTCCAGAAGGAACTCTGGGTTAGGACATTCCCAATACCACCTCGTTAGGGTATGGGGGACGCGACAGTATTGTCTCAATACTTGGAACACAAGGAAGCATGGTTTACCTGTAGAGGTTTGAGGTCAGCTATGCAGAGACCAGGATGCTGCTTCCCCAGTAGAGGGGACGATGAAGAAAGAAGTAAGGGCCAGACATACTTCTTCCGTTCATGCAGTCTAAAACCTGGTAACAATGCCCTCAACCTTCTGCTACCTGTCCATAAAGGAGCCTGAGGTTAGACCAGCTGTTGTGTAGCCACCACAGAGCGATAGAAACGTATCGATACCCCTGTGGGTCACGTCCTGCAGGAAGTGGGCTGCGAAGGTCATTAGACGATTCCAGCTTGTAGCACCTGCGTCACAGAGTAGTTCTTCTTGAAGGCGAGGGACGTTGCGATGTATCCGACATCGTGCTGTAGGGCGACGTGATGGGGGAGGGTCTGGATTCAGGTCGAGATGAATGCCCTTGAGTCCGAGCTGAAAAGGTATACTGGTGACTCTCCCGTGTCCTTCCTGTGCTCCCAAACCGGCTTGCACGTGAGGACAAACTGCAGCTGTTCTCAAAGATAACCCCTCGGTTCCTTTACTGGCAAGAAGGAGAAGGTCTGGGTCATCTGATACAGAACGGAGACTCGAAATCTTGAAGGAGTCAAACCGAAGGTCCGGGACTCCAAGATTCTGAGTCTAGAAAACCACTCAGGAGCGAACCTGAATGTTACCTCCCCCTATTCTCTTGAAAGGGCGGAGTCGTACGAGACCATGAAGATTGCCTACACACCGGCCGAGCCCAGAGCGAGCAGGAGCACCGTCCTCCAAGACGGACGACGATCAGAGGCCTGACGTAATGGTTCGTAAGAAGATCTCTTAAGGGACTTAAGAGTCCGAACCATGCTCCGTGGAGGTGGTCTCACTCCGACTGGGGGCAGGTACATTCGTAGCTTCGCATGAGCGAAGAAAAATCCAGCGGGAAGGAAAAAACCTATTCCTCTCAGCCTGAAGGCCAGGGAAAGGCTGAGCGATAGGCTTCTCTGCCAAGAGTGGAAACGAGTTTCCTCCCGCCGATAAGCAATAACTCCGTTATTGCTGGAGTAGAGGCCTCAAGGGAAGAGGTACCTCTCCCACGACACCAACAACAGAAGACACTCCACTTCGCCTGGTAGACCCCTGCGGATGACTATCGCAGGTGACACGACCTACGCTCCGCGCCTGTTGCGGGTTGTCTCTTCGTGAGGAGGCGGCGTAGTGTCTCCAGGCGTGAAGCCGAAGCGATGCTACTGCTTGTGAAGGATGTTGTAGTGTGGTTGTTTGAGTAGCCTGTGTCGTGGAAGAAGCTCTCCCGGGAGTTCCGTCAGGGGATGCAGAAGGTCCGGAAACCGTACTGCGTATAGTTGCAGCGGAGCTCTCAGGGCCATCGAAAGGTTGACAGACAACCTGGTCTCGTTGAGACCCCTCCTCAACAGACAACAATGGTGGGAAGACGTAGGCGTCGATGCTGTCCCACCGTCACCGGAAAGCATCTTGCCAAAGTCTTGGGGTATGAGACTGGGGGGAAGTACAGCGGAAGCTTGAAGTTCCAGGCTGTCGTGATCAGGTCCCCCAGGCCAGCACTTGCTGGTTACTAGAGGCCAAAGACCCCCAGGTGCTCTCTATCTGTGAGGCTCTGCTCAGATTGTCGGAGAGAACATTCCTCTGCCCGGAATGAGCGAGCCAACAGCGGTATCGAGTGGACTTCGGATCATCTCGGTATCCCTACCGCAAGATGCGAAAGTATGAAAATGTACCTCCTGCTGGTTGGAATACGCCAGTACCATGGAGTTGTTGCGCACGGAGCGACTCGGCAGGATCTGTAGGATCTGTAGAAGGGCCAGACTACGGCCTCTAAGCCTACCTGAATGATGAGGAGGTACCCTTCAGGTCCTGACCATAGGCTTGAACCGGAACATGCCCCCCCCCCCCTTTTCTTTGACGAGTCCGAGAACAGCATCAAATGCGGGGAAAGGACGAAAATATCCACTCCCATGCAAGAAGTTCCACAGGTCAACACCCATTGCAGGTCTAATCGTTCCGCTGGTCCCATAGGGGCCAGAAAGTCTGGTTAATCGTTGCTTTGATTCCACCAGAACTTGGGCCGCCTAACAGGGAACTTACCCTGAGGCGCCCATTCGGGACGTAGACGGGTCAATGAGGAAAGGAGACCCAGGAAACGTTCCAAGATAGGGCTGAAAGCTCTCCTTGACTGAAAATAGGTTCTGCGACTCTCCTCAGCCTCGCCACAGTCAAATGATGGGAAGGCTTGGAGAAGGAGTCAATATCATGGCTAGATATTCCAGATGTTGAGGCAGAAGTAGAGAAGGCTCCTAGCGAATTACCATGATCCCTCACTCTTGGTAAAGTCCCGGAAGCTTGTCCCGGTGTTGAAGAAGGTCGAACCCGAGACTATCGGAGTTGGCCAGACCTCCAAAAAGCGAAGGAGGCGGAAGCCTGCTCCTGAGTGGCCATGAGGAAAGCAGGGAGAGTTCTCTGGTGAAAACCTGCGATGCTGCGGCGGGATCGCCACACAGCATCTTAAGCAGGAACATCTGTAGTCTAGGCTGAATTCCAAGTGCTTCCTGGAAGATGGATGGAGTGGGACCTGGAAGTACCCGTCCTTCCGATCCAGGGCATAAGGAGTCTTGCGGTCTCGTTACCAGTCTGATCGACTCTGCTGTTCCACGCTGGACGAAGTTTGTTCAACAAACTTGATCAGAGCTGAGAGGTCGACGACGGAACTCCCGTCTCAGATGCTTTCCTATAAGAAAGGATCGACTGAAGAAGCCGGGGGGGGAAGCCGTCGACAACCCTATGGAGGACCTTCTCCTAAAGCATGGCTCCTTCTGCCCAACGGGCAAACCTCTTGCCGACCCATGGCATAGAGGCTCAGCGACACTGGATTCGCTGACAGTGGAGGAGAGATGTTAAGAGCGAGGCGCGATATCCTTGGCTGAACGCGGAGATCGTGCAGGAATCAGCATCAGGAAGCTGTTATCCGAGCGAGTAACCTTAGGCATCCCCCCAGCGTGAGACCTGTAAGGGGGGTTGCCAATCCTAGAGTTTGTGAACTCTGCCGCTCCCACTAGGATTATGCCTCCCCAGAAGAACTTCCCGTCCTACCTATCCCTGACAGGAGGGGACTGCTATTGTACACCTTGTCTTAGCTGCTGTAGCCGGTTCCGATAACCTAGGCTGACGAGGCCGAATGAAGAGGCATCGGAGGCTCGCAGGGTCTGGAAGTAAGCGCCTTGGAGGAGTGAAAACGGAATTCGACTTCCTCCGCACAACAGCTGTCCATTTCTCTGCGCCTTGGAGGAGTGAAAACGGAATTCGACTTCCTCCGCACAACAGCTGTCCATTTCTCTGTCCTTGGGCTCAAACAAGCTCTTCCAAAGGATGGAAGTGTCTGAGCTAGTTGACATCCACGGATGGGACTCCCGAGAGGAAGCCCTCGGTCACTGCGTCTAGATGCTCCAACATCGAGTTTGCCCGCAAGTTCGAAACTTGGCGACGGAACGCAAAGGTGCTTGAGCCCGAGAGAAGGAAAGTACCCATGATCTTCCTGGAGCTTCCTTGTACAAAACCTCGGGTCGCAACCGGGGAGGGAAAGGCTTGGTAAGCCCCTTCCACGAAATGGTGAAGAGGAAGGGCTAAACCGGTCACCCCCTGCCCGACGGAGAAATCTCGAAAGAAAAACTCCCTGGCAAGACCCTTCCAGGGAATGGTGAGGAGGAAGAGCTAAACCAGGTTCTGGAAAGAAGAATGTTGCTCAGACCTCCCTGAAGATTCTTCCTGCTCTTGCACGTGCCATGCTCTGCGTTTACGTGGTGAAGACCGTGTTCTGGAAATACGCGCTCCAGAAGACTCGCGTGGTTGGAAGGGCGAGAGCTGGCGGTCGGAATCCGATAGTGCGCAGGCGAGCGATGACGCGTAGGCGAGCGACGGCTTACTGGCAGGAATCGCGCTGGCACTCGCGCGATGGAACACTGTTGGTTCGCGTGCGGGCGAACATGGGTGCGCGTGGGCACGCGGTCGCGAGCGCAGGCGGCCGGGAGACCGATGGCGCGTAGGCGGTCGATGGCGCGTCTTGGCGAGCGATGGCGCGTCTTGGCGAACGATGGCGCGTCTTGGCGAGCGATGGCCCGAAGGCGAGTGAAGGCGCGTTGGCGAGCGATGGCGCGGTGGCACGTTGGCGAGCGATGGCGCGGTGGCACGTTGGCAAGCGATGGCGCGATGGCACGTTGGCAAGCGATGGCGCATTGGCAAGCGATGGTGCGTTGGCGAGCGGTGGTGCGTTAAAAACGAGTACGAGACTAGAGAAGGTTGACGGCGAGAAGGCGACAGGAAAACTTCTTGCCTGCGCCCAGGTCTGATAGATCGTGGGCGAGAGGGCGAATGTGAGGGTGAACATTAGCGCGCATCGCGCTAATCAGAAGGCGCGCAGGTGCATCAGGAAGGAGAGCGCTGATGCGATCTGTCAAGCAGGCGATCCTGGGCGTTCAGGAAAACCGTTGGCGCCCACTGGCGCATAGCAGGAAAGGGCGCGCAGATGTGCGCTGGCGAACTGAAGAGAGCTGGCGCGCAGAAGGACAGGTGAGCACTGAAGAGAGCTGGCACACAGAAGGACAGATGAGCTCTGGCGAGCAGGAAGAAGATCTACGGCGAGACTCAGCTACCGGAGATCGTGGTCCACAGCAGGCGAGCGCTAGCGCTACTGCACGCGGGTGCGCAGGAGATCGTGGGCGCGCAGGAAAAAACCTGGCACTTAAGGGACTTACCCACACTGTGAAATATGACAAATTCGGAGATAATTTGTATTTTTCCTAACCATCCAAACCTTAGCTATTTACATTGGGTTTACCTTTCAGCGTAGCTGAAATGACGAGCCAATAGTTTTTGACGAGGGTTAACTACCCCCGCGCTAGTTAGCGGAGGTAGGGGAAGGGGTAGCTTGCTACCCCTCCCCCCCACACACCGGTGATTTGCTTCACTTCACTTAGAGGTAAGACTTGACTTGGGGGCCAGGGCTGGCAGGCAAATATGTAAATAGCTAAGGTTTGTATGGTTAGGAAAAATACAAATTATCTCCGAATTTGTCATTTGTTCTATAACCGAAATACAAACCACGCTATTTACATTGGGTAACTTAACCTTAGGTAGGGTGGAAAGTCCCCAGCCTTACTGACTTTGGCTTTGCCCGGGGGCTCCGCCTCCCAGTGAGTAGCACTTGAGAGAAGGAGCCCCTGCACCTTACAAGTTCCTTGCTTGGCTAGGAACGAGTGGCCTACATAAGTTGTGTGTGGAGGAAAGCGTGACTCGTCCTATGAAGTTGACCTTGAGACCTTTAAATAGGAATCTAGGATAGGACGTTCCCAATACCACCTCGTCAGGGTATGGGGGACGCGACAGTATTAAACTTAATACTAGGAGCACAAGGAAGCATGGGTTACCTGCAGAGGTCAAGGTCAGCTATGCGAAGACCAGGATGCTGCTTCCCCAAGAGAGGGGAGAATGAAGAAAGAAGTAAGAGCCAGACATACTCTTTCATTCACGCAGACTAAAACCGGGTAACAACGCCCTCAACCTACTGCTACTTGTCCATAAAGGAGCCTGAGGTTAGACCAGCTGTTGTGCAGCCACCACAGGACCGATAGAAAACGTATCGAGGCTCCTGTGGGTTACGTCCTGCAGGTAGTGGGCTGTGAAGGTTGTTTGACGCTTCCAGAACCCAGCTTGAAGCACCTGCGTCACAGAGAAGTTTCTCTTGAAGGCTAGGGACATAGCAACGCCCCTGACGTCGTGTGCCCTAGGGCGACGTGACAGAGGAGGATCTGGATTACAGGCGTGGTGGATAACCCTTCGAATCCAAGCCGAGATGGTGTTCCTGGTGACCATCCTCTTCGTCCTGCCTGTGCTTACAAACAATACCCGCACTTGAGGACGAACTGCAGCTGTTCTCTTCAAATAATACCTCAGACACCTCACTGGACATAGTAGCAGCTGGTCTGGGTCGCTTGTTACAGAACGGAGACTCGCGATCCTGAGAGTCGAACCGTGGATCCAGCACTCCAGGATTCTGAGTCTTGGCAACAAACTCAGGGACGAACCTGAACGTTACCTCCCCCCATCCCCTTGAATGGGCGATGTCGTACGAGAGAACATGAAGTTCACTAACTCGCTTGGCCGAAGCCAAAGCAAGCAGGAAAGCCGTCTTCCAAGACAGGTGGCGATCAGAGGCCTGGCATAATGGTTCGAAGGGAGGTCTCTTACGAGCCCTGAGAACCCAAACCACGTTCCAAGGAGGAGTTCTCACTTCCGACTGGTGGCAGGTAAGCTCATAGCTTCGTATGAGTAGAGAGAGTTCTAGCGAGGAAGTAATGTCCACGCCTTTCAGCCTGAAAGCCAAGCTTAAGGCTGAGCGATAGCCTTTCACTGCCGAGACAGAAAGGTGCATTTCCTCCCGCAGATATACGAGGAACTCCGCTATTGCTGGAGTAGTGGCATCGAGCTGAGAGATACCTCTCCCACGACACCAACCACAAAAGACTCTCCACTTTGCCTGGTAGACTCCCTCAGAGGACTTTCACAGGTGCCGAGACATTCTCTCCGCAACCTGTTGCGAGAAGCCTCTCTCCGTGAGGAGACGCTGGACAGTCTCCAGGCGTGAAGCCGAAGCGAGGCCACGGCCTTGTGAGGGATGTTGGAGTGGGGTTGTCTGAGAAGCTCGCGTCGTGGGGGAAGTTCTCTCAGGAGCTCCGTCAGGAGCTGCAGAAGGTCCGGGAACCATTCCTCGTGATGATTAAGGTCATCGAACAGTTGACCGATAGTCTGGTCCTGTTGCGCACCCTTCTCATCAGACAGAACGGTGGGAAGGCGTACACGTCGATGTTGTCCCACCGTTGCTGGAAAGCATCTTGCCAGAGAGCCTTGGGGTCCGGGACTGGGGAGCAGTACAGAGGCAGCTTGAAATTCAACGCTGTCGCGAACAGGTCCACGGTCGGGGAACCCCACAAAGTCAAAATTTTGTTGGCTATCTGAGGATCCAAAGACCACTTGGTACTCACTATCTGCGAAGCCCTGCTCAGACTGTCGGCGAGCACATTCCTCTTGCCAGGAATGAAGCGAGCTGATAGTGTTATCAAGTGGACTTCGGTCCACCTCAGAATCTCTACTGCAAGATGGGATAGCTGCTGCGAAAAAGTACCCCCCTGCTTGTTGATATAAGCCACTACCATGGTGTTGTCGCTCATCACCACCACGGAGTGACCCGCCAGAGTCCGTTGGAACTGTTGAAGAGCCAGAAAGACGGCCTTAAACTCTAGCAGGTTGATGTGCAGGTACTTTTCTGATTCTGACCAAAGGCCTGAGGTCCTCTGGTTCAGAACTTATGCCCCCCACCCTTCTTTTGACGCATCCAAAAACAGTGTCAATTCCGGGGGGAGGACGAGAAGATTCACTCCGTTTCGCATGTTCTCGTGGACAAGCCACCACCACAGGTCCGCCCGTTCCAAAGATCCTATCGGGACCTGTACGTCCGGGGAATCGGATCCTTGATTCCACCGGGACTTGAGCCGCCACTGCAGGGATCTCATCCTGAGGCGGCCGTTTGGAACCAGACGAGCCAGGGAGGACAGGTGACCTAAGAGACGCAACCACGATTGGGCGGGAAGCTCTTCTCGCCTGAGGAAGGGTTCCGCCACCCTCCTCAGCCTTGCTATCCTGTCGTCTGATGGAAAGGCTTTGTGGAGATTGGTGTCTATCAACATACAGTACCTAGATAAACCAGTCGTTGGGACGGCTGCAGAGAGGACTTCTCGAGGTTTACCACGATCCCCAGATCCTGGCAAAGACCTAGAAGCCTGTCTCGGTGCCGAAGAAGGGTCAACTCCGAGTCTGCTAGGATCAGCCAGTCGTCCAGATAACGAAGGAGACAGATGCTGTTCCTGTGCGCCCAAGATGAAATCAGGGTGAACACTCTGGTGAACACCTGAGGTGCTGTGGAGAGACCGAAACACAGCACCTTGAACTGGTAGATCTTGTCGTCTAGGCAGAATCTCAAGTACTTCCTGGAAGACGGATGGATTGGGATCTGGAAGTACGCGTCCTTTAGATCCAGTGTGCACATGAAGTCTAGAGGTCTCACCGCAAGTCTGACCATGTCCGCTGTCTCCATGCTGAACCGAGTTTGCTTGACAAACCCGTTCAGAGCCGAGAGGTCGATGACAGATCTCCAGCCTTCAGACGTCTTCTTTACAAGAAAAAGTCGACTGAAGAAGCCTGGGGAGCCGTCGACGACCTCCTGGAGAGCATCCTTCTTGAGCATGGTCTCGACTTCTGCCCGAAGGGCTAGCCCCTTTACCTATCCCATGGCATAGGAGCTCAACGACACTGGATTCGTTGTCAGGGGAGGTTGAGATGTTATGAACGGGACGCGATAGCCTTGGCCGATCACAGAAATCGTCCAAGCATCAGCCCCGTGTTGCTGCCACCTGTGCACGCATCGTCGAAGGCATCCCCCCACAGGTGGACACGCGGGGGGACTGCCACTCCTAGTGTTTACGGCCGCGGCCGCTCCCTCTAGGAGTCTTGCCTCCCCTGGAGGACTTACCGCCCCTCTTGACCTTGGCTGGAAAGGGCTGGGGTTTAGACACCACTTTCTTAGCTGCCGGTGCCTGCTTTGGTGTCTTGCGAGGCTGCTGCTGCTGTTGCTGCGGAGCTGGGGGCTTATAGGGCCGAGCTGTAAGGGCCCTATGGAGGAGGGAGTCCTGGCTAGATTTCCTCCATCTCTCAGCCGTTCGTTCCATATCCTGGGGCTCCAACAGATTCTCCCCAAGGAGGGAAGCATGTCTGAGCCTACAGACATCCACGGCAAGGACCTTCAAGTGGAACTTCTCGGTCACCGTATCACGCCGCTTCAATACCGAGTTGGCCCACAGGGTGGTGACCTGATGTGCCAGGAACTCGATGGAGCGAGTGCCCGAGAGTAAGAAGGTCTCCATGGCCTTGTTATTGGTCTCCTTACACAAGTCCTCAGAGCGCAATAGGATGCCCAGAGTCCCTAGCCATATATCCAGCCACGAAGTGGCCTGCATGGCACACTTCGCAACCTTCTTATGGCTCAGGATCTCCAATGCCGAGAACGTCATCTGCCGGGCGGAGAGCTTCTCGAGAGGAACTCCCTTAGCAAGCTCTTCTACGGAATGATGGAGAGGAAGAGCGAGACTAGACTCCCCCAAGATCTCAAAATACCTCCTCTGCTGGAGACGAGGAGGTGGGATGAGTTTGTTCCCGGCAGAGGAACGACTGGAGGAAGCAAGAGTCGCGAGTTGGGCATTGGCCCTGGCTCTGGCACTCTTCAACCCCCGAGACCAGGGCAGAACCGCACTGGTCTTAGGGGTCTTCTGAACATCGAACACCTGGTCCAGGACCGTGTCCTTGCCTTCTCGGGGGGTGATCACGGGGTCCATGAACCCGTTGAGTTGCCTCATCAGGCTCAGGACCAGCAAGAAGGCATGCTCAGACTCCTGCTGGTCTCCTCCCTGTGGACTGGCAGCTAAGTCTCCCGTCCCCGGAATCTCTTCCTGGGGAGAAGCGTGCACGTTCTCCCGGGGAGCAGCGGGTTCCTGGCGAATCCTAGAAGACGACTTCGGGATTGTCTTGGAGTCCTTGGGTTCCCTCCTGGGAGGGATACACGACTCCAACAAAGAGGTTCAAAAAGCACCCTCCGCGCGAGACGATTCTCCTCCATGAGGAGAAGACTCCCCCCTTGGTGCCGAGGGGGAGACTATCACCTCACTGGATTCACCCGAGGACGGAAAAGCCTCGTCCTCGGGAGAAGGAGAAAACGCCTGCGAAGGAGATGGGGCCTTCCTGACAGACCTCTTAGGAACCAACTTCTCCCTGGGGGAAGTCACCACGAAGTCCACTCCTCTCCTTCTCTTCAGCGGGGGCGAGGCAGCCGTTGGTTTGTATCTTTGATCGGCAAGTGCCGGCTTCATAGCCTTCACTAACGCCCGCATCAGAGGGCCAAACCAAGTCTGCCGCTCCACGGACACAGAGTCCGAAATCCCCGCTGGAGGGAAGGGGATCGGGCGATCCTTCGGAGTGGACACCACTGGACCTGCCTGAAAAGGAAGAGGGGAAGAAAGTTGTACTGACCTCTCTGAAGTGTCTTCCCTATCCTGCACACAAGTCCTGCGCTTTGGCGGAGGCGATCCTGAGTGCGGTCTGGCGACACGCGTCCCTGCTGCTGTCCCGGCCTGCGAAATCCGACGCGAACGGCGATCGCGCGGGCGCACAGGCGAACAAGCGCGTGGGCGAGCTGGTGAACGAACGCGTTGGCGAGGGAGCGTGTTGACGCGTGGGCGAACGAGATCGCTCCGATGACCGCTGACGATGTTGTTCAGAAGACCTGTAGCGCGTGGGAGAGTGATTGCGAGCAGGCAATCGGCGGCGCGCTGGTGAACGCTGGCGCGTAGGCGAGCAATAGCGCGTAGACCGCATAGGCGAACGACCGCGCGAGGGCGAGCTAATAGAAGGCGACCCATGTCCCTCCAGATCCTCTGGGCGACGGCGCGTTGGAGCACGCTCGCGCGCAGGCAATAGGTCACGCGGGCGGTCTGGAGATCGCCGATGTTCAGGTGACCGCTGACGCGCTGGGGACCGTTGACGCGCAGGAGATCGCTGACGAGGAGGCGAATGTTGATGCATCTGTGATCGCTGGCGAGCAAGAGGGCGACGCGTGGAATCCTGTGAGGGAACTGCCGGCACGGGGCGCAGAGGCGAACGCTCACGAACGGGCTCAGGAACAGGAGGCGCGTGGGCGTACAGGCATTTCGGAAGTACGCGCTGGAGACCGCGAGCGATGTTGCGCAAGAACAGGCTGATGAACAGGATGGCGAGGGCGAGGAGAAGAGTCCTTGGCCAAACTAGAGCGCTCAGGAGACTGATGGAGCGCAGGGCGCACAACAGTAACCGCAGGATATTAGGAGTCCACAGGAGAGCGCTGGCGAGCAGTGGGGCGATGGTCATCAGAAGCGCGCTGACGAACAGGAGAGCGCTGACGGTCAAAAGACCGCTGACGAGCAGGAGAGCGCCTGTGCGCTAACACTGCAGAAGGGCGAGCAGGGGAACGCTGGCGCGCTGGGCACTCAACAGGAACAACAGGCTGAAGGATGTCCTCAGGAGAGCGCTAGCGAGAAGAGGGGCGATCATCAGGAGAGCGCTGGCGAACAGGAGATCGCTGACGAACAGGAGAGCGCTGACGAGCAGGAGAGCGCCTTATGCGGTAACACTGCAGAAGGGCGCGCGGGGGAACCCTGACGCGCAAGGGAAGAATCCCTTAGCCCCGAAGGGACCGTTGCCCGTCGGGTGACGAGGTCAGGCTGCTGGACATCTGCACCAGAAGCTGAAGGTCTGGAAGGCGTAGGAGACCGATCCCCAGAGAGGTCTAAGGAAGCTGGAGCTGCAGGCTGCTTACGGCGAGGAGAGTCCCCCTCGGAGGAAGGAGGCGTAGATTAAAAAAGGCGCCTCTTAGCACCCTTATAGGGAGACGGGAGGCCCTTGCGGCGCAGTGGACGGTGAGCCTTACGGCGAAGGCGGCCACGAGGAAGATCATCAGGACCATCAGTCCTCTGAAGGGGAGTCTCAGTCAAAGCACTCCCCTTAGAGGGAGGCTTGGCAGCAGAAGAGCCCGCGGGACTCCCTTCCCCCTTCGAAGGATGTACGGAAGGGGGAGGAGGGCCTTCAGCACCATCATCCACAACAGTACCTGCAGAGGATTGACCCGACCCGTCGTAAGCCTCTGTCACCACGACGTCGACGATAGACAGAGGATCTACCTCTGCTATCACCGGCGACTGCTTAACAGCGGCCCATAACTGGACAAGGTCAATCAGGGCTACCCTGGAGGGCAAGCCCTTAAGCCCCAGGGAAGCCCAAATCTGAAAAAGATCATCATTAGACAAAGATTCATTAGCAACAACCTCCCCCGGAGGAGGAGGAGGAACCGCCCCGCTATGGGAGGCGACGCCCTCTCCCCAAATCCAAGGTCGGGAAACAGAACTAGGGCCTGCGCTCCCACTCGGCAGGCTCTCCTTAGGAGCCGAATGAGGGGGAGCTTCGGAGGAAGTTTGGGCGGCGAAAGGAGAGTCCCGAGAGCCTTCCTCCTTCAAGGCAACCCCGGAAGGAGAACGGTCTCTCTTGGACTTCTTCTTACGCCGGCGGCCAAACCTCTCCCACTGGGAGGCAGACCACTCCCTGCACTCACTACACGTATTCTCTTTATCACACCATCGGTCTCGACACTGCGGGCAAAGGGTGTGAGGATCTGTGTCCACCGCCGACATGAAAGTACCACAAGGGCGGCCGGCAATACCAGGGCACTTGCGCATAGTGAACAAAAAGGGTGAGGCCAACTTCAAAACACACACAAACTGGAAGAAAAAGCAAAAAAAGATTAATTCTGTCAACGAGGACGATGGACAGACACGTCTGTTCATCGCCGGAGCCAAAAGTGAAGTGAAGCAAATCACCGGTGTGTGGGGGGGGAGGGGTAGCAAGCTACCCCTTCCCCTACCCCCGCTAACTAGCGCGGGGGTAGTTAACCCTCGTTAAAAACTATTGGCTCGTCATTTCAGCTACGCCGAAAGGTAAACCCAATGTAAATAGCGTGGTTTGTATTTCGGTTACGGAACAAAAGCCCCTTAGACCCGAAGGTACCGGTGCCCGTTGTAAACGGGGAATGTTGGCACCCACTGCGCATCTGCATCCAGGAACGGAGGTGAAGACTAGAAGAACTGGCAGGAGAAGCAGCAGCAACGGTCGGTACTCGTCGATGAGGGTCCTCTGCGTAGAACGTCGAACAAAGATGAAGACGACCTCGAACAGGTGCAACACCCTCCGACCTCCGAAGAGGAGTCTCTGAACGTGACCTCCCCCGAGGGGAAGAGTCACTTGCAGGAGAGACCATAGGCATCAGCTATCCCCAAAGGGAAACTGAGCCTTCAGCAACAACAGCAACAACAGCAGGAGGAGTCCTCCAAAGAGGAGTCTCTGTGGTGAACTCCCCCCCAGGGGAGAAGCACTCGCAGGAGAGACCGTAGGCTCAACTGCCCCCCGAAGGGGACATAGACTTCAGCAACAACAGCAGAACGGAGGCCTCCGAAGAGGTGTCTCTGTGGTGCACTCCCCCTCGGGGGAGAAGCACTCGCAGGAGAGACCGTAGGGCTCAGCTGCCCCCCGAAGGGGATTGAGTCTTCAGCAACAACAGCAACAACAGCACACGGCTTCCTCCGAAGAGGAGTCTCTGTGGTGAACTCCCCCCCGGGGGAGAAGCACTCACAGGAGAGACCGTAGGGTTCGGAAGCCCCCCGAAGGGGACTGAGCCTTCAGCAACATCAGCAACAACAGCAGAAGAGTCCTCCGAAGAGGAGTCTCTATGAGTGTCCTCCCTCGCGAATGAAAGAGGAACACTTCGTAGAAGAGACGGGTCAAAGAGCAATCCTCCGAAGAGGGGCTCCTGCAGTTGCTCAGCCCCTTGAGCGTAACTGCAGGTGCGACCGCTCAGCACCAAGAGCATAGTCACACGAATAAAGGCAAGAAGAGTTCCCCCCAAAGGGAAAAAACTCAAGCCTGGACGGGAAAACTTCCCTCGGAAGGGAAGTTACCCACCCAAGGAGGCGAGCCTCCTGAGTGTTCTAAAATGAACTGGAGAGCTGTCAGTCATCACGGGAGCACTTCCAGGAGAAGGAGACACGCCCCTGACGAAGATCTATAGGGGAGGCAGCAACAGCAGATTCCCCAGGCCCCAACAAGACAGCTCGCTTCATTGCCACATTACAGAAACGAAACTACATCGTTAACTGTGAAAAATAAAAAACAAAAATCATTAGTTAACATTCATTCCCCCGGGAAGACTCCGAAGAGGAATCCCGAGGGAAAAGAACACAAGAATTACACAACAGGCACGTGCCCTCAAAACCACTTACACTCATGGAAGGAGAGCTGTAACAAACACAGAATTATAACAATTATAATTATGTAATTATATAATTTAAATATGAATGTTCACTAAATGAAGAAGGAAAACCCCGAAAGGAATCGTTCTACGAAAACTGAAAAGTCAACAAATACAATTAGATTCATAAACTAATTGAGACAAAATGTACGGCGTAGCAACCCCACCCACACGGGAAGGAAGCTACTCAGACGTAGTAAAGGTAAAACGTAGTAAAGGTAAAACGTAGTAAAGGGTGAACGACCTCAAGAGAGAGAGAGAGAGAGACGATAGTCAAACTCGATCGCGACCCATGAAATTACACCGTGGTGGCCTAACTGCCGAGGGCTCAACGGAGATATCGTACATTACACACACAAGCACGAACTCTGAAAGGAAACTCACTGATTTCTATACTCAAATATATACATAAACACGAAAAAATGTTTACATATATATTGAGTATAAGAAAAGTAAATGATTAAGTAAAGACAAAACAAATAATGGCTGCCAAGCGAGGACGAAGACAGGCACGTCTGTCCATCGTCCGAGCCAAAAATGAAGTGAGACATTTCACCGGTGTGTGAGGGGGGTAGGGGTAGCAGTAAAACCTCGTTAAAATCTAATGGCTCGTCAATTTCAGCTACGCCGAAAGTAAACCCAATGTAAATATGATATTTTAATTATAAAATAAATTTTTGAATATACTTACCCGGTGAATATATAGCTGCAACTCTGTTGCTCGACAGACAAAAACTGTAAAAAAAAACTCGCCAGCGATCGCTATACAGGTTGCGGGTGTGCCCATCAGCGCCATCTGTCGGCCAGATACCAAGCTCTATGTAAACAAAGTCTCAATTTTCTCCTCGTCCCACTGCGTCTCTATTGGGGAGGAAGGGAGGGTCATTTAATTTATATATTCACCGGGTAAGTATATTCAAAAATTTATTTTATAATTAAAATATCATTTTTAAATATTTAACTTAGCCGGTGAATATATAGCTGATTCACACCCAGGATGGTGGGTAGAGACCAGTAAAATATGTTTACATTTTATGAGCTAAGAGTTTTTATTTCATTTTAGAAGTTATCAAAATAACAAAAACAAAATAAATAGGTATCTGGTAAGGAAGTCGACTTGAACGATTACTCTGCCTTATAAGTACGTCTTCCTTACGGAGCCTCGCAATCCTCTTAGGATGCTGATAGACCCCTAGGAGCTGGAGTATCAAGGGTTGCAACCCATACAACAGGACCTCATCAAACCCCTAATCTAGGCGCTCTCAAGAAATGACTTTGACCACCCGCCAAATCAACCAGGATGCGAAAGGCTTCTTAGCCTTCCGGACAACCCATAAAAACAACATTAAAAACATTTCAAGAGAAAGATTAAAAGGATATGGAATTAGGGAATTGTAGTGGTTGAGCCCTCACCCACTACTGCACTCGCTGCTACGAATGGTCCCAGTGTGTAGCAGTTCTCGTAAAGAGACTGGACATCCTTTAGATAAAAAGACGCGAACACTGACTTGCTTCTCCAATAGGTTGCGTCCATTATACTTCGCAGAGATCTATTTTGCTTAAAGGCCACGGAAGTTGCAACAGCTCTAACTTCGTGCGTCTTTACCTTAAGCAAAGCTCGGTCTTCCTCACTCAGATGTGAATGAGCTTCTCGTATTAACAATCTGATAAAGTAAGATAAAGCATTCTTTGACATAGGCAAAGATGGTTTCTTAACTGAACACCATAAAGCTTCAGATTGGCCTCGTAAAGGTTTGGTACGCTTTAAATAGAACTTAAGAGCTCTCACAGGGCATAAGACTCTTTCTAGTTCATTGCCTACGATCTCCGATAAGCTGGGAATATCGAAAGATTTAGGCCAAGGCCGAGAAGGCAGCTCATTTTTGGCTAGAAAACCAAGTTGTAGCGAACAGGTGGCTTTTTCTGACGAAAATCCGATGTTCTTGCTGAAGGCATGAATCTCACTGACTCTTTTAGCCGAGGCTAAGCATACCAGGAAAAGAGTCTTTAGAGTGAGATCTTTCAGGGAGGCTGATTGTAACGGCTCAAACCTGTCTGACATGAGGAATCTTAGCACCACGTCTAAATTCCATCCAGGGGTAGCCAAACGACGCTCCTTGGTGGTCTCAAAAGACTTAAGGAGGTCTTGAAGATCTTTATTGTTGGAAAGATCTAAGCCTCTATGCCGGAAGACCGATGCCAACATGCTTCTGTAGCCCTTGATAGTGGGAGCTGAAAGGGATCGTCCTTTTCTCAGGTATAAGAGAAAATCAGCTATTTGAGCTACAGAGGTACTGGTCGAGAATCCAGAAACTGACTTGCACCAGTCTCGGAAGACTTCCCACTTCGACTGGTAGACTCTAATGGTGGATGCTCTCCTTGCTCTAGCAATCGCACTGGCTGCCTCCTTCGAAAAGCCTCTAGCTCTCGAGAGTCTTTCGATAGTCTGAAGGCAGTCAGACGAAGAGCGAGGAGGCTTTGGTGTACCTTCTTTACGTGAGGCTGACGTAGAAGGTCCACCCTTAGAGGAAGACTTCTGGGAACGTCTACTAGCCATCGAAGTACCTCGGTGAACCATTCTCTCGCGGGCCAGAGGGGAGCAACTAACGTCAACCTTGTCCCTTCGTGAGAGGCGAACTTCTGCAGTACCTTGTTGACAATCTTGAACGGTGGGAATGCGTAGAGATCCAAATGTGACCAATCTAGGAGGAAGGCATCTATATGAATTGCTGCTGGGTCCGGGACTGGGGAGCAATAGATTGGAAGCCTCTTGGTCAGCGAGGTTGCAAAGAGATCTATGGTTGGTTGGCCCCAAGTGGCCCAAAGTCTCTTGCACACATCCTTGTGGAGGGTCCATTCTGTTGGAATTACTTGCCCTTTCCGACTGAGACAATCTGCTATGACATTCAAGCTGCCTTGGATGAACCTCGTTACTAGGGAGATGTCTTGACCTTTTGACCAGATGAGCAGGTCCCTTGCGATCTCGTACAACGTCAGTGAGTGGGTACCTCCTTGTTTGGAGATGTACGCCAAGGCCGTGGTGTTGTCTGAGTTTACTTCCACCACTTTGCCTCGAAGGAGAGACTTGAAGCTTTTCAAGGCCAGATGTACTGCCAACAGCTCCTTGCAGTTGATATGCATGCTCCTCTGACTCGAGTTCCACAGTCCTGAGCATTCCCGACCGTCTAGTGTCGCGCCCCAGCCCACGTCCGATGCGTCCGAGAAGAGAACGTGGTTGGGAGTCTGAACAGCCAGGGGAAGACCCTCTCTTAGGTTGATATTGTCCTTCCACCAAGTCAGACAAGACTTCATCTTTTCGGAAATCGGGATCGAGACCGCTTCTAGCGTCTTGTCCTTTTTCCAGTGAAAAGCTAGATGGTATTGAAGCGGACGGAGGTGTAGTCTTCCTAGTGACACAAATTGTTCCAGGGATGACAGCGTCCCTACCAGACTCATCCACAGCCTGACTGAGCAGCGTTCCTTCTTCAGCATGTTCTGGATGAATAACAGGGCTTGACTTATTCTGGGGGCCGACGGAAAAGCCCGAAAAGCTAGACTGTGAATCTCCATCCCTAAATACACAATAGTTTGGGATGGGACCAGTTGCGACTTTTCCAAATTGACTAGGAGTCCCAATTCCTTGGTCAGATCTAGAGTCCACTTGAGATCCTTCAGACAGCGACGACTGGAAGAGGCTCTGAGAAGCCAGTCGTCCAAATAAAGGGAGGCTCGGATGTCCGATAAGTGGAGGAATTTGGCCACATTCCTCATCAGCCTCGTAAACACGAGAGGAGCTGTGCTTAGGCCAAAGCACAGGGCCCGAAACTGGTAGACCACATTTTCGAAAACGAATCTCAGAAAAGGTTGGGAGTCTGAGTGAATGGGGACGTGGAAGTAGGCGTCCCTTAGGTCTAGGGAGACCATCCAGTCTTCCCTTCTGACCGCTGCTAAGACTGACTTTGTGGTCTCCATGGAGAACTTCGTCTTTGTGACAAAGACATTCAGAGCACTGACGTCTAGCACCGGTCTCCACCCTCCTGTCTTCTTTGAAACTAGGAAGAGGCGGTTGTAGAATCCCGGTGATTGAAGGTCCGAGACTTTGACCACCGCTCCCTTCTCTAGCAAAAGACACTTCCAGTTTCAGGGCTTGTCTCTTTTCTTCCTCTCTGTACCTGGGAGAGAGGTCGATGGGAGACGTTGCTAGAGGGGGTTTGCGTACAAAAGGGATTTTGTACCCCTCTCTGAGCAACTTCACAGATTGTGAATCTGCGCCTCTCCTCTCCCAGGCTTGCCAGAAGTTCTTGAGTCTGGCTCCCACTGCTGTCTGAAGTTGCGGGCAGTCAGACTCTGCCCTTAGAGGACTTGGATCCTTTCCTCTTCCCTCGCTTCCCTTCGGCACGAGCACCTCCTCTGCTGGAGGCTCTGCCACGAAAGGGCGGAATAAAGCGAGACGCTGGAGTGTCTATCCTCGGTCTAGCGGAAGATGAAGGCAAAGGGGGAGCTTTGCGAGCTGAGGACGCAACTAGATCATGAGTGTCCTTCTGCACTAACGAAGCAGCAATTTCCTTTATCAAGACTTCTGGAAACAGGCACTTCGAAAGGGGAGCAAAGAGAAGCTCAGATCTCTGGCATGGTGTAACTCCAGCAGACAGAAACGAGCAGAGAGACTCTCGCTTTTTCAGGACTCCGGACGTGAATGAGGCAGCTAGCTCATTGGACCCATCACGGACGGCCTTGTCCATGCAGGACATAATGAGCAAAGAAATATCTTTATCTGTTGAAGAGATTTTCCTGCTCAGGGCTCCTAAGCACCAGTCTAAAAAGTTGAAGACTTCAAAAGCCTTAAAGATCCCTTTCATAAGGTGGTCCAGGTCCGATGATGACCAACAAATCTTCGAGCGTCTCATGGCAAGGCGTCGGGGAGAGTCTACAAGACTTGAGAAGTCGCCTTGGGCAGAGGCAGGAACTCCCAAGCCGAGAACTTCTCCCGTGGCATACCAGACGCTCGATCTAGAAGAGAGTTTAGCTGGGGGAAAGGCAAATGCTGTCTTCCCTAAACTCTTCTTGGACTCTAACCAGTCTCCTATCAGCCGCAAAGCTCTCTTAGACGAGCGTGCGAGGACGAGTCTAGTAAAGGCAGGTGCGGCAGAAGGCATGCCTAATACAAACTCTGACGGCGGAGAACGAGGAGCCACAGAAACAAACTGGTCAGGAAACAACTCTTTGAAAATAGCCAAGACTTTTCTAAAGTCCAAAGATGGTTGAGTTGACTTAGGTTCGTCCAGTTCTGATTGTTGATCGTCTTGTTGTTCAGCAACATCATCATCAGAAAGTTCCTCATCCGAAAACTGATGAGGAAACGGCAACGGAGTGGGCAACGTCTGGTTCGCTGAGTCCGGTCGCACTGGTGCATGCGTGACGGAGCCGGGCGCAACGTCATGGAACTGCTGCACAGTCTGTGAACTGTCAACAACCATGGAAGCGCGAGGACGCACAGCGTCTACCCGAGACTGTCTAGACCGACTGGGTTGAGCAGTGGAAACCACACCGGGTTGCGGAGGTTGACGCACCGCGTCAAAACAAGTCACCTCTGATGGTTGTTGAACGTCCTGAACGTCAACAACCACCTCCGTGCGTCGCTTAACGTCAACGTGCGGCTGGCAACCCACACTGGATCGCATCGGTGGAGGAACCACCTCAACTGGTAGACGCGAGAAGGTTACCTCAGCGTCAACAGGACGCACAACCGATCGCTTGGAAGGTTGTTGGCTAGAAGGTACGGCAGCAACCTTCTCCGCATGAAAGTCCTGCATCAAAGACGTAAGCTGGGACTGCATGTCTTGCAGCAAAGCCCATTTAGGGTCTACGGGAGCAGGTGCGGCGACAGACGGTGTTAATGACTGAAGCGGTACCGCTTTGCCTCTCTTAGGCGGTGAGCAGTCATCAGATGACGGCACCGAGTCCGAACTGACCCAGTGGCTACAACTGGGACGTTGGACTTGTCCTGAAGGGACCAATTTACGTTTTAAAGGTCGTGAGACCTTGGTCCAAAGTTTCTTACGAGAAACACCTTCAGACGACGAGGTATAAATGGGCTCTCTCGTCTTACGTAGGTAGGGGCGATCTTGGGGAGATACGCCTGATACCATGGAGGGAACGTCTGTTCGCTGATTAAAGCCTCTCGAACCCATACGTCGTGCGACATTGCTTCTCCCCTGGACTTGGGAGCTTGCAAGAGGTCCCGGACTAGGAGGACGACAGGCACGAACAGACGAACCCTCAAGCGCAACACTGTTCACAACACTATCACTTGGCACTTTATCACTTCCCACTGCACTTTGGCACTTAAGCTCCTTAACATCCGCCATGAGTTGATTGCGGTCACTTGCAAGGGACTCAACTCTCTCCCCCAGGGCATGGATGGCACGCATCATGTCAGCCATCGAAGGTTCCTGAGTGCTAGGAGGGGGGTTAGGAACAACCACTACAGGGGAAGGAATAGGTTGTGGGGCATGAGGAGAGGAAACATCAATAGACCTAGAAGAACTTCTCCTAATTCTATCTCTCTCTAGCCTGCGTGTGTACTTTTCAAATTCGATAAAATCTAATTCCGAAAGGCCCACGCACTCCTCACACCGATCTTCCAATTGACAGGTTTTACCCCGACAATTGGAACAAACAGTGTGAGGGTCGATAGAAGCCTTCGGAAGATGCCTAGAACAGTGCCTAGCATTGCATTTCCTAAATTTGGGAACTTGTGAAGGGTCAGCCATTTTGAATTGGTCAAGGAAAAATTCCAAAAAACGATCTAAGTCATCAACAAAGAATCCGATACAAAAAAGAGTTCAAGGATTTATTTGAAGAAAAACCCTGCACAGCGAAAGCTCAAAACCAGAATATAGTACTTCACCAATTATGATGTGAAAAACTCCAGTTAGCAACAGCGAGTAAAGTACGTCTTGTCGACACGTCGACAGAGAGAAAATTGAGTCTTTGTTTACATAGAGCTTGGTATCTGGCCGACAGATGGCGCTGATGGGCACACCCGCAACCTGTATAGCGATCGCTGGCGAGTTTTTTTGTACAGTTTTTGTCTGTCGAGCAACAGAGTTGCAGCTATATATTCACCGGCTAAGTTAAATATTTAAAAAGCTTGGTTTGTATTTCGGTTACGGAACAAAGGAGAATTATACGATTCTTCCCTTCCTGTTGCAAAATTTAAAATTTTCTTTTCTTCAATGCTCCTGTACTGGTGACCAGGAGCTGCTACACTCTTGCACGATACATTTGAAAAATGGTCAGCCAGGGCATTGCTAACTTCAATTCCTTCAGTCACATACTGACCATTCACCTTTAACACTGGTGGTGGGTTTGGGGTGAATTTGCCTGCAATCTTTTTTACTTTCCTCCATACAGAAGATGGTGGTGTCCTACTATTAATGGAGGAAATAAAAAAAACCCAAGATTGGCGTCTAGCTTCCTTCATGGCACGGTGGAACTGTGCTCTACACTTTTTGTACGCTATCAAATTTTCCTCCGTACGGCGTTTACGCAATCTAGTCATAGAGATTTTCTGGTGGCTCTGTGCAAGGCTGTTAATTCTGAAGACCACCACAGGACTGGTCGTGTTTTGAATATTCCTGTGGTTTTGGGAATCGAATTGATTCCTGCTGTATGGAGAGTTCCATTCAGTAGGTCTATGGCATCATCAATACTTTCAAACTGATCAGCACTCCCTTCGATTTCACTTAGCTCACAAAATCTAACCCAGTCTGCCTTGTCAAGATTCCATCGTGGCGATCTTTGTAAAGGCGGACCCTTGTTGGTGTTTATAATGATTGGTGCATGATCACTAGTATGCCAATCATCTAATGTCCTCCAATCAAAATCAAGAAGGCAGTTAGAGCTTGCAATTAAAAGGTCAATGCATGACAAGGTACCTGTCTGAACATGGAAGTGTGTGGGCTCTCCTATATTAAGGAGTCCCACATCCTCATTCTCCACAATTGATGAGATAATATTGCCCCTTGTGTTTGCTAAGATATCACCCCATAAAGGATGTCTACCATTCATATCTCCCAGTAAGAGAAATGGTTGAGGGAGTTGATGAATGACCTCTGCTAAATCATCATATAAAATATTATCATTTGGAGGCAAGTAGAGAGAGCATATTGTATATTTTCTTCCTATATCAATTTGTACAACCACTGCCTGCAGTGTTGTACATATAGACATAGGTATTTGGGGAACATCTCGACGAACGTACATGAGACTTCCACCATGGCTCCCTGCTTGATGATTATATGGTGTTCTATAGCTAACATACTCTCGAGGACTAGGAGTGTTAGCATCAAGCATACTTTCCTTTAGACATACAATTAAGGGATTTTGACGAAGGAAAAATCTATTTCTGGGGAGAGACCTGTGACGCCCGGTGAAAATGGTCCTTCTTTACACTTTTCTAATATAAATCTTCCAAATATACTAGAGAAAGATAAAAGCATGGAATGCAGAGGTTACTACCCTCGCGCGATCACCTTGTGGGTGTCGTGTCTATAACAAAGGCGTGTGAAAACCACTATTCACAGGCTGTCTTCCATTTAGATAATCCCTTCATCAAAGGGGAGGGCCATGACAGGCCCTAGAGAATACAGTTGGACTACCCCACCGACACCTACTACTCGCGCTCTCCAGGTCATCCTTCTGCAAGAACATATGGCAAGGAAAGGGTGGGTCCGTACAAAAATAACCGGGAAGGGTTTCACCGGGCGTCACAGGTCTCTCCCCAGAAATAGATTTTTCCTTCGTCAAAATCCCTTTTCTGGGTCGATCTGTGACGGCCGGTGAAAATGTACCAGAGAAGGCCTTCCAAGCCCAATAAAGTAATAACATAATGCGGAGAATACAATCGCCATGTACGACAATAATATAATATAATGATGTAAGAAACGTCCAATTACCAACTAGCCAAATGACATAGGGAGCGTAAGGCTAAATAACTAAGACGACAAGGAATCAACTGAGTGTCGAATCGCAAAAGGCATCATACCTTACATGTCTAAGCATATCTAAACCTTAAAGGAACGGTAACTACAATAACAGTTAAACCATAGGAATTAAACATGGCAAATATCATAGGGCTAACGAACTACCCAGGAGAGTGGCGACGTGGTGTGAGTGGCGGGTAGGAGGGAGAAGAGAAGAGATGGAAGAAAGGAAGAAGCAGAGATTAATAGAGAGGGAAAAGGCTCCCCGCTGCCATCGTCGGGTATTTAAGGGCCTGTAAGATCTTTAGATAGTGGCGTTTGACAACCAAAGGGTATTCCAGCCCGTATATTTTTAAAAATCATCAAAGTCCCTGTTCTGGAAGTAATTGATGTAGGTATCTACTGTCCGTATATCATGAGCCTGGGGAAATGATTCCGGATTAGTATGTTTAAAGAAGTAGAGGATTTGTTGCCTGATACCGTGAATGGAAATAGTACCTCCTTGTTCCCCGATAACCAAGGGGCCAGACGAGCGGGTGGCAGTTCTAGCTAAAAAAGGCCTTGAGAGTAGTGACTGAACACAGAGAAAAGATCCTAGGGAAGAAGAATAATCTTCCGAGGGGAGCACCTATTTTGCGGATCCTCATTTCTTAGCTAGGAAAGCATTGCCTGGAGAAAGGAGTTCTTCGGCTGAAGGGAGGAAATCCATGTTTTCCGGGTTCGTGAGAGAGCTGCTAGTTCTGATATTCCATCACCTGAGTCCAAAGCCATTAGAAATAAAGTCTTCCTAAGAAGAGTGATAAGAGCAGGATTCATTGTCCGTGTCCGGCGCAAGTTTTGAGGACACCGTTCATAGACCAGAGTCCTTTTGTAACCGAACCGAAGGTCAAACCCTAGCACATGTTTTTGGAATAGATGAGAAATAGGAATCAGCTAGGTTAATGTTAAACCCAACAAGGAAGATCTTCTTCAAAGCTGACTTGATGGTGGTTAAAGTGCTAACTGTTAGGCCTTTGCCAAATAAGGACCTCAAGAAAGAGATGTCTATATTCGGAGACATACGAGTATGGTCTGAACTCTTAGGGAATCTGCTAGTTGTTAACGGCCGAATCATATTGGCGAATTGTCGAGTCCCTTTTGTCTGATTCGATGAAGAGATCGATTTCCGGTTCAATGTTCGCGTCTCTACGAGCTGCAAACTTCCTGTAGTCCACAAAGTTAGAGTTTTGGCTATCCTTGAGCAATCTGACACAGTGAGTTTGGATTACTTGAGTCAGTTTGGGGAACGGGATCCGGAAGGGACGGAGTTTCAACTCGAGGAGGAGAGGAAACCAACTGTTCTTGGCCAGTGAGGTGGTACTAAAGCCACTGCCCCCCGGAAGGAGCGTAGTTTGTGTAAAAGTCTCATTAGAAGATTCACTGGGGGAAATAGGTAAACCTTCTTCTAATGATTCCTGAGTATCCACAGGAATGAAATTATGTCTAGAGACCATTCTGACTCCAGTGGTTTCGTCCTGGCTAGTGAGTCCGCTCTCAGATTCTGGACTCCCGCAAGGTGAGTTACTGACAGGATCAAGTTCTTTTCTGTTGGCCAGGCGAAGATAGTGACCAGGATCCGATTCAGGTTGGGTGACTTGGATCCTCCCCTGTTGACGCAGTGTACTACGTCTGTGCTGTCTGACACTACTCTGATGTGGCTCGACCTCGGAGGAGAGAGTCTCTTCAGGGTCAAGGACAGTGCCATGGCTTCGAGAACATTGATATGGGTCTGTTTCATGGCGGGTGACCAAGACCCCTGAAACATCTAATGTTCGGAGTAATCCCCCCATCCACTTAGAGGCGCGGCTGTATGTAATGTCTCTTGTGGAGGTGGGAATTGTAGAGGAACCGATTTGGAGAGGTTCTTCGGTTCGGACCATCAGCGTAGTCTCATTTTCAAGACAGAGGGGATCTTCGAGACCTTGTCTCTTAAAGGTACTGTAGCTCTCTTTCTCCAAACTCGATTGATGTCTTTGAAATTTTGTTATTGAAGTGAATTGGAGAAGGCCGATGATACTTTCTAAGGTTCTTCTGGACATCTGTTTGTGTTTGAGAAAATTCTTGATCTTGGAAGCTATTCCTCTTACCTTTTTGGAAGGGAGAGACGTGTGCTTCGAAAGGTCCCACTGAATGTCTAACCATTCTAAGTGGCCTGATGGTTGCAGGCGAGACTTTTGGAGATTGACCCGAAATCACAGGTTGTCGAAAAATCGAAGTACTTCCTTCGTAGCTCTGTTGCCTTCTATGGCCGACCAGGCCCAAATGAGCCAACCGTCCAGATAAGCCATGATCTGTATCTCTTGGTTCCCGAGTTGTTCTAACACTGTCTCTCCCAGTTTCGTGAATATCCTGGGATCAATGTTGAGGCCGAAGGGCATGTCTTGAACGCAAAGGCTTTCCTGCCTAGGCGGAAACCCAGATGAGAAGAGAAGTTTCGAGCTATAGGCACATGATAATAGTCGTCGGTAAGATCGACAGAGGTGGTGACGGCCCCACGGGGAAGTAAGGTCCGTACCTGAGAGATAGTCAACATCCGGAACTTATCGCAGAGAATGTAAGAGTTTAGCTTTGACAAGTCCCGTTCCACTGTCAATGCCGACAAGCCTTTCTTCGGAATTGTGAACAGGCGGCCTTGGAACTTCGGTGATCGGTCCCGTTTGATTGCTTTCTTCTTGAGTAACTCTGTGGTGTACTCTTTCAGGATGGGAGTGGATTTCTGGGAGAAGGTCACTGGTGGAGGAGGAGGACCTTGTGGCCATTTCCACCTCAAACCTTTAGAGATTATGCTATGAGCCCACGGACCGAAGGTCCAATGGTCTTGAAAGTGGTAAAGTCTCTCCCCTACCGGGACCACCTCGTTGTGAGGGAGTGAACCTAGGTCCTTTCCTTCCCCGAGCCCCCTTTTTTCTAGGTCCGCCTTGATGCCGGAACTGTCTTCTACTCCTGTATCTTCCTCTCTGGTGTCCACGAAAGGAACCCGAGGGTTCGGAGCTAGGGCTGTATGCAGGCGAGGGCATCCAAACGGGGTTGGGCTGTGTACCTGGGGAATCAGTGAGGTAGCCCACCTGATGAGGGGGGATCCGGATGCATAGGCGTCGAATCAGAGGAAGTCTGTGATGACGAGTGGGTAACTGACTATTGATGGCAGTGACCCCGGTTCGTTTTGTAGAAGGCAACTCTCTGCTTCTTCTTGAAGAAAGCTTGCTTTTGGTCTTCGACCTTCTTTCTGGCAGTGAGGCCCCGCCTTTCCTGCAATTTTGGTTTGCTCTCGTATCATCTTGTAGAACCTTGTTCACCTCCTCCTGAGGGAAGAGGGTTTTACCCCATCAGGAGGAAACTATCAGCCTGCTCGATTCCTGTCTGATAGAGGCCTCAGACAGAACGTATTTCCTACAACTAACCCGATCAGACCACCAAACGTGTAGGTCGAATTGGAAGGGCAGAGATTGGTTCTTCATGAATATCCGAAACAAAGTCTCAGTGGGATAAATCGAGGCTAGGGTCTCCCCGAGGTGGGGTCCGGCTCTTTAAGAGCTGGCATGGCCAAACCTTCTTTGTCAGCTTGAATAGTAAGACCTGTCCATTTATCCGTAATAGGCAAGGCAACAATGAGAGCAGTTGTAGATATGGCGTATTCCCCATTGTGCGGGGTGAGCTTGGAATTAGCATACCCCCCAGACCAACAACATCCTGGTCCAGACAGATCGGGCCTCCCCTTTAGGAAATAATACCGTTTCCTTCGGTACCTTGTCTAACTTAACCAAGGCATGCTCTTTCAATCGAACGAATCCGTTGAATGGGAATTCTAGTCCCTGAGAGTAAATTCTAGGTCCTCCAGAGGGCGGATGTCTATGCCATCCAGATTTATGGTACCATCTATATATGGAGCATTCCTTCCAAACCTTGATACCCAAGGGCGGAGAGCCGCTCTTGCAGGCCGGAGAGATTCATCATCATCCTGAAAGAAGTGAGGGGATTAGTGATGAAGGAGAAGACCGTTCTCCTCAATAAGCAATGCATACATAAATCCGGATCAAATTAAATCATGGCCAAAGGATACCAAAAAGAAACATATTAGAACCAACTTACATCATGGGTCAGGAGTAGGGAGGACAGCTCGTAGCAGAGCGTGCATGACTCCGGGAACCATACCATGTAGGCGGACCTTCTGTAAAAGAAAGGAGACATAAGTCTGGATGTTCCTTGAAACTCTGGTTAGTGATCCTATTCACAGGCTGGGATCAACCGTATAACTATAACTAATAATAATGTCTATATTTATGCATATATTTAATTATAAATATGTATAAATATGGATAAATATCCATACAACATCGTGTTCAAGTAGAAATAAATTTCTACTCAGTACTTGGGACCGAACGCTAGCCCCTTCTAATGAAAAGCCAGGTCGAAACCAACCATGCCATGAGACGCTATCTACTGTTCCTTGAGACTCTGGTCAGCGAACAGATGAATCAATAGAAAACTAATATCCAGTAACCACGTAACATGTAACTACAGTGGTCCCTCGGTTATCGCGGTTAATGGGGACCGAGACCACCCGCGAAAACTGAAAATCCGCGAAGTAGCGGCGCCTCTTCAAAAATGCTTAAAAAAACGTATATATACCCCCCTGTATATAGTACACCATATAGAATACGGGTAGAGAGAGAGAGAGTGAAATTCATGTTATAACAAAAAAAAAAAAAAAACTGTAAAATATGTTGTCTGTTTACAATAACAATTGAGGGTCTAGAACACTGTTCTACCGAACAATTTACTTGCGAACAACCAATTATCGTTATCAGCTTTCAAAAACAAGCAAACACTACAACTAGCTAACATAATTAGTCCGCCGTTTTGCGCAACAAATTAACATTTATAATTTCTATTTCTGGGGGTTTAAGATTACAGTAAGACATAAATAAAATTGTACCATACCATATAGAAAATGGGTGTAGAGAGAGAGAGAGAGAGAGAGAGAGAGAGAGAGAGAGAGAGAGAGAGAGAGAGAGAGAGAGAGAGAGAGAGAGAGAGAGAGTGAAATTCATGTTATAACAAAAAAAAAAAAAAAACTAAAATATGTTGTGTTTACAATAACAATTGAGGGTCTAGAACACTGTTCTACCGAACAATTTACTTGCGAACAACCAATTATCGTTATCAGCTTTCAAAAACAAGCAAACACTACAACTAGCTAACATAATTAGTCCGTCGTTTTGCGCAACAAATTAACATTTATAATTTCTATTTCTGGGGGTTTAAGATTACAGTTAATACATAAATAAAATTGTACCATACCATATAGAAAATGGGTGTAGAGAGAGAGAGAGAGAGAGAGAGAGAGAGAGAGAGAGAGAGAGAGAGAGAGAGAGAGAGAGAGAGAGAGAGAGAGAGATTCATGTTAAACAATCAAACAATAAAACATTTAACTTACCTCTTACAATAAGTTCTTCTAAGCGTAGTTGATGAAAAGACCTGTGCAGTACGATGAGGTGATAACGATGAATGACTGCACAGGGGCATGAAGAGCTTTACTGCTCCTCGGATGACGCCGCAGACGATGCAGGGGAAGCTGCAGGAGGCAGCGTAGTGGCTGCAGGAGGTGTCGTAATGGATGCAGGAGGAGGCGTAGTGGCTATAGGAGGTGGCGTAGTGGCTATAGGAGGTGGCGTAGGGGATGCAGGAGGATCTTCTTCTGGTTTTTTGCGCGTAAGAAACATCGTTATTGGGAGTTGTGAACGTTGTTTTTTTTTTGTCGATGAAGATGCGCCTATAAACAGCCATGACGTCATCAATACGATTGCTGAATTCGACGGCTCTTACCATGTTGTCATCCATTTCTTTGGCCCTTTTTTGGAGGTCTTTGGCAACATTGAAGAGGTCCTGTAAATTATGCAATGTAAGGCCACCTTCGTCACTAGCAGACTCGTCTTCCTCCTCACTCGCCGATTTGGTCATTTCCTGTAGGTCCTCCTCTGTCAGTGGGTTTGAGTGGCAGTCGATGAGATTGTTAATTTCATCAGCCGTCATATCCGAGAAGCCTTCAGTCTGCACCAACCGAGCCAGCCTGACAGCCTTATCAACGGCAGAGTGATGTATTTCGTTAGGCGTGAAACCCTCATAGTCATGAGTGATTTTGTTTGGCCACAATTTCTTCCAGCTGGAGATGAGTGTCTGTTCTTTCATGTCCTTTAGGGCATTCTGAATATTAGCCAGACACGTAGTTATGTTGTAGTCCTTCCAATAAGCTTTGATGCTGAAGGTCTCGTCGGTCTCTTCAATGGAGGAGATGAGACCCTCCATTGTTGACTTAGTGTAGAGGGCTTTGAAGGCCCTAATAACCCCCTGATCCATGGGCTTTATAAGGGAAGTGGTGTTGGGGGGAAGGAACTCCACCTGTACCCCTTCATAATGCAAATTAGTTGCATGACCTCCTGCACAGTCCATGAAGAGAACCACTTTAAAGGGCAGGCCCTTTTCAGCCAGGTAAAGCTTTACCTGTGGTATGAAAGAGTTAAGGAACCAATCAAGTGTGAGGGCCTTGGTGATCCATGCCTTTTTATTGGCCATCCAGTACACTGGCAGTAAGGCTTTGTTCTTGCTTTTCAATGCTCGAGGATTCTGTGACTTGTAGATAAGGCCGGACTTCAGCATGAATCCTGCAGCATTGCCACACATGAGCAGAGTCACTCGATCCTTGTGAGCTTTGAAACCTGTCTTTTTAAGTTCGTCCTTGAAAAGAAATGTTCGGGACGGCATCCTCTTCCAGAAGAGGCCTGTTTCATCCATATTAAAGACTTGCTCCGGGACATAGCCATTTTCTTCTATTATTTGCGGAAACACATCCTCAACATAATGCCTCGCTGCTGCTTCGTCTGCAGAGGCTGCCTCTCCATACAACGACACACTCTGAAGTCCGAATCGCCTCTTAAACTTATCAAACCAGCCCTTGCTGGCAACGAAAGTCGTACGTGGTTGTCGTGGGCTAGTCTGGCTCTAGGTACCAGGCAGAGGATCATCTTCGTCGCCGTCGTTTTCTTCCTCATCTTGAACGTTGTCGTCGTCACCACCCTCAGGCACCATAGCATCAAACAAAGTTTTAGCCTTACTTCGGATCATGTTTGTATCCAGGGTGATTTTCTTCTCCCTACAATCATGGATCCTAATAGCCAGTGCATTTTCCATTTGCACCATGGTCTTATTCTGGGTGTTTACAACCCTTTTGGCATCTTTCGTGAAAGATATTGCAGCAGTTTTGCGGATGTTCTTCTCTTCCTTCTTTATGTACCGTACCGTGGATTCATTAAGGCCATATTGTCGGGCTACGCTCGCGTAGCTATTTCCCGCTTTCAACTTGTCCAATAAACTCACTTTTTCGTTAATTGTTAACATCTTTCGCTTTTTCTTCGGTTCACTAGATGCACCAAGGGATAAAGAGCGTTTGGGAGGCATCACGAAGGGCTTCACAAAACTTTTACACTTAAAAAATCACCGCGAGACAAAGACTAACTAACCGCGATCTATGGCGAGAAGCGTATACGAGAAAAGCGTGGAGCGATGGGCATCGGGAGAAGCTTGGGCTAGTGAATGGGCCAATGGGGAGTCGAGTTCTCAGCGAGTGCTGGCCAATCAGCTTGCGTTTATGCCCGTGATGCTTAGCGTATACAGACGTGCATTTCTTTTAGTTTTAAAATTTTGTAAAATGATGCAATTACTAATTCTAATTGAATATTTTGTTTTCAAAATTTGTAAAATAATGTAATTTCTAATTTTAATTTAATATTTTTCATTATTATTAATTTTTTAAAAATTTTTGATATTTTTAATTTTTGAATATTTTTTAGACCCGCGAAGCTCTGAACCCGCGAAAGTTGAACCGCGAACTAGCGAGGGACCACTGTATAAACCTCATCGGTAAAATAATGTTAACCCCGGTTCTGAACGTCTGAGTCAGGGGTGGCCAACCTATGGCGCATGCGCCAACAGTGGCGCATTGCATGATTACAAGTGGTGCACTATACCCCAAAGATAGTAAATTGAATGACTTTTCTTTGAAATTGCTAATTATGTTCATATATTTTCATTAGGACTTTCAAGAATAGCTAATGAATATTATCAATGCAAATTCAGTGTCATTAAAGTAAGTACAGTTTACTTTGTATTCATGTTAAATCCTTTCCTTTACAGCTAAAACAAAAGATTGGCCACCCGTGGTCTGAGTGATCTCTGTTGCCACCGGAGATCCGGTGACAAAGGTCCGTCATAGTGAAAACGTGAACATCAGAGGAAAGCTAATATTAACCTCAATGCTGAACGTCTGTGTGATATCCGGTTAAGCCGGAGATTCGATGAAAAAGGACCGTAATAATGAAATTGTGATTATTCATGAAAAAGGGTTCGTACCCTGGTTCTGATCGTCTGGTTGATCTCTGTTTGTCCCGGAGATCCGGTGACAAAGGTCCGTCATCGTGAAATCGTGACCCTCAGCGGTACGATAATATTAACCTCAATGCTGAACGTCTGTGTTATCTCCGGCTAAAGGACCGTAATAATGTAATTGTGATCAATCATGACAAAGGTTCGTGTGCAAAAGGCCTCAGCCGGAGTCTGAGTGCCGGATTTCACCGTTGCACTCCAAATATCTGACTAGTTCTCACCCAATGAGTATCCATTATAGCGGAGTATAACTCAAGGCGGAGCTAAGGGTGTCGGCATAAAGCGATCCCAAATAATGACTCATACACTAACGTAACCTATTAATAGTGCTAGCTCTATTAACAGTAACCACATCAATAAAACGTGAATATCATTAAACGTAATATCATCAACCCGGAGAATAAGAGGAGGCAGGAATAACTCGTGATCGTATAAAACGGAAAACGGGAAATCCACCTCCTCTACTCAAGCTTAATAAAGAAAACGAGAGAAGGGGTATCTCGTAACTGTAGTAACAGAAACGAGCACTCTATGCTCACGCTCTCAAGGTTACATAATACAGAACCAAAATCACACAATAATATAAGAATAATGTTAAAATTGTAATAACCAAGAACGAAGAATAACGACAACGTAACAAATAAACATAGATATAGTCTAAAACGAGCACCTTCCTGAGGCGTGTACATAACTATAACAAAGACTAGATCGATATTCTTCGTCCAAATTGGACTTGCTAGCAAATAAATACCATAGTAAAAACCAATAATAAATAATGATAATAAAAATGGTCATAAAACGTAAGTGATATAACCTAGATGACAGAGTACCAGATGGGCAATATTAACTTGAAAAACTACCGAATCGAACAAAACCAAAATGGCTGCCGTCACTGAGGACGGCCAAGCCTCTTCCAAAATTAAAATCCACATTACTGGAAAGAGAACAAATGCCCGGTACTGAAAAAACTGTCAAAACAAACTATGGTACTTAACATTGGTAAGGGTGAAGTAGCAGCGTCAGTCATGTTGAATTAACGACAATCACTTGCAAAAACACCGAGCACAACAAAATTACGACTTTGCGGGCAAGTCCAAAACAGAAGGATGACCTGGAGAGCGCGAGTAGTAGGTGTCGGTGGGGTAGTCCAACTGTATTCTCTAGGGCCTGTCACGGCCCTCCCCTTTGATGAAGGGATTATCTAAATGGAAGACAGCCTGTGAATAGTGGTTTTCACACGCCCTTGTTATAGACACGACACCCACAAGGTGATCGCGCGAGGGTAGTAACCTCTGCATTCCATGCTTTTATCTTTCTCTAGTATATTTGGAAGATTTATATTAGAAAAGTGTAAAGAAGGACCCTTTTCACCGGCCGTCACAGATCGACCCAGAAATGGGGGAATGTTCATGAATTAGGAGCTTAAGTTCTTCAAATTTCGCCCTTAAACCCTGACAGTTCCATTGCAAAATTGAGGAGAAAACTATGGATTATTTCGGGAAGACATCTTGGAGGAGGTCTTCCCATTAGCAGTTTTTAATCTAACATTATTACCTGTAGGTTTCTTCAGAGATGGCCTTGTTATGTTGGGTTTTACATTGGTGTTTTTCTTTGTATCTTTTTTATCTATTTGTTGAGGGGGATGGTGGACCTCAACTTGAATTTCTGATTTATTTAAATTGTCTTCTGGTTGATCGACAACATCAACAGACAAAACATCATATTTATTTGATGTCATAATTCTAGTATTTCTTATGGAAGGGGGTGAGAGAGATGGAGGTCTCTCTTTTACGATTAATAGGTTGTGAGTTACCAGGTTTTTGTACCTTCCCCACAACAGGTACACCTGATAACTTGGTGTCAGGTGGAATCTCCATTAAATCAGGCAAGGATATGGCCTGGGAGAGGTTAGTACTATCCTTTGTAATGGGGGACAAAGGTTTGATAGTGGTGGGCAATGTCTTTTTGTTGATACTCAATGATAAATCTTTAGGAGGAGATGTTCTTGTCTTATGCAACACTTTATCAATAGATGGTGAATTCCTTTTTCCAGAACTATCTACAGTAGTAGGTGGGTGAGATGATTCCCTAGGAACTTTTTCTCCTGTTTTTAATGTCTTTGCATAAGTATTAGATTTATTTAATAATCTCTTGGCATGCCCCACGCTTACATGTTCAATAATTGATTTATTGAGGGCAGCCTCTTCTAACTTATAAAACTGGCAGCTCCTATCATTAGATTTATGACTAGAGTTGCAGTTTAAGCACCTTGCCTCAAGTGTACATTCCCCATGGTAAATATTGGAGCAGGTATTACAAGTTTTTTCATTATTGCAAACTTTGGAAGGATGTCCAAATTTAAAGCAATTATAACATTACAGTGGCTTCTGCTTAAAAGGTTGAACTCTAATCCTTTCGTTTTCTATGTCTATGTGGAAAGGTACATCAGCATCCTGGAAAGTAAGAACAATCATTGATGTTGCAGGTACTTTATGTACTTTCCACACTGATGGAGGACACATAGCCAATATCTCCTCTTTCGTAAATTCATACAAATCACTATTAAAAACCACTCCCCTTCCATAGCTAAAGTTTAGATGGGGTTTGATGTCCAATTTTATATCATCATTTACAGTCTTCAAATTAGACAGTATAACAGACTGTGTGTATGACTTGGCCTTTATCAAGTAACTTTTCTTCCCGAATCGAGATATATCTCCAGGTGCGATTGTACCTACCTTCCTCTGAAGAAATTTGCAGATCTTGAAATAATTTTCCGTACCTCCTACAGATTGAGCAAGAAGCCACATTGGTGGTTTTGGCTTTCTTTGGGATGGCATATCTGCCTCTATATCTTTATCAGCCCTGTCTGCTGGTCTGTAGACATCCAGATCTTTAGATATTACGGCTTGCATTAAATGCTTCCTCATGCCAATTAAATGATAACCAAGATTCTCAATTATCATCTTGAAGTTTCATTCTAATTTCTTTTATTAATCTGTAACACTCAAATATTTTATGTAGCACATCATAATTAGCTTCTAATGGGATTTAGGTAACGTGCAGGACATTCAGTTTTCCTGTGTTGCCCAAATTACCCTTTTTCCGAGTGCTTAAAGAATAGTCCTTTTTAGTTCCTACGTCGTTAACGGAGTTTTCTTTAAATGAATTACCAGAGGTCGTCAACAGTGCTGGGGGCGAGTCAGCATATCCAGGAGAGGTGGGGTCATTCTCACAAGAATCCATCTGAAAAAAGAAAAGTGATTTTTTGAATAGTTTGATTTACCTGCTTGAGAACATTAAGGCATCACATGTTGGGAAGGAAATTTGCACTCTCCACTACCGGCACAGTGAGAGTATACTTCCCAGATGGTCCACTCCATACCCTACCCGAAGGATAGCATCAAAACAGATATAGAGGCACAGGTGTAAGCTGAACCCGCCTGTTAGGACTGAGGCCAAGAAACTATGGAATCATCCTCCCCATATCTGTAATGACGGGCTTCCGGCCAAAAGCCGAGAGTCCTACACCAAGCATTGGATCCCCCTGGATTCCAAAGACCCAACACTAGAGAATAGTTCCGCCAAAAAGGTCCAAACCATCTTCGGGATGGCTGAGATCATCCAATACTCTCACATATAGCTTTGAGCACAAACACCTCCCAACTGTGACACCTTTCCCATTCATCAAAGCAGGCAGCAATACCGGATGTAGAAACGTCCGCTCAAGTGGCAATAACAGATGTAGAAACATCCATGCCATAAAGAGAGAGAAGAAAAAAATAATAATAAAATGTTATTTTCATTAGTAAAATAAATTTTTGAATATACTTACCCGATGATCATGTAGCTGTCAACTCCGTTGCCCGACAGAAATCTACGGACGGGATACGCCAGCGATCGCTATACAAGAGGGGGGTGTACTCACCAGCGCCATCTGTGGTCAGGTACTCCAGTACTTCTTGTCAACACCACCTCAATTTTTTCCTCGGTCCACTGGTTCTCTATGGGGAGGAAGGGTGGGTCAATTAAATCATGATCATCGGGTAAGTATATTCAAAAATTTATTTTACTAATGAAAATAACATTTTTCAATATTAATCTTACCCGATGATCATGTAGCTGATTCACACCCAGGGAGGTGGGTGAAAACCAGTATACATGTTAATCAAGAAGCTAAGTATCCCGTATTTCATTTTTATTAGTTATTCAAAATAACAAATAAAACGATAAGTACCTGGTAAGGAAGTCGACTTGAACCATTACTCTGCCTTTAATAAGTACGTCTTCCTTACTGAGCGCAGCGGTCCTCTTAGGAGGCTGAACGACTCTTAGGTGCTGAAGTATAAAGGGCTGCAACCCATACTAAAGGACCTCATCACAACCTCTAACCTAGGCGCTTCTCAAGAAAGAATTGACCACCCGCCAAATCAACTAGGATGCGGAAGGCTTCTTAGCCTACCGTACAACCCAAAACAACAATAAAAGCATTCAAGAGAAAGGTTAAAAAGGTTATGGGATTATGGGAATGTAGTGGCTGAGCCCTCACCTACTACTGCACTCGCTGCTACGAATGGTCCCAGGGTGTAGCAGTTCTCGTAAAGAGACTGGACATCTTTGAGATAGAATGATGCAAACACTGACTTGCTCCTCCAATAGGTTGCATCCATAACACTCTGCAGAGAACGGTTCTGTTTGAAGGCCACTGAAGTAGCCACAGCTCTCACTTCATGTGTCCTTACCTTCAGCAAAGCAAGGTCTTCTTCCTTCATATGAGAATGAGCTTCTCTAATCAGAAGCCATATGTAGTAAGAAACTGCGTTCTTAGACATAGGCAGTGAAGGTTTCTTAATAGCACACCATAAGGCCTCCGATTGTCCTCGCAAGGGTTTTGACCTTTTAAGATAGTACTTAAGAGCTCTGACAGGGCAAAGTACTCTCTCCCGTTCGTTACCCACCATGTTGGAAAGGCTAGGTATTTCGAACGATTTAGGCCAAGGACGTGAAGGAAGCTCGTTTTTAGCCAAAAAACCGAGCTGTAAGGAACATGTAGCCGTTTCAGATGTGAAACCTATGTTCCTGCTGAAGGCGTGAATCTCACTTACTCTTTTGGCTGTCGCAAGGCAAACGAGGAAAAGAGTTTTTAGAGTGAGGTCCTTGAAAGAGGCTGACTGGAGAGGTTCAAATCTTGATGACATAAGGAACCTTAGGACTACGTCTAGATTCCAGCCTGGAGTGGACAACCGACGTTCTTTAGAGGTCTCAAAAGACCTAAGGATGTCCTGCAGATCTTTGTTGGTGGAAAGATCCAAGCCTCTGTGGCGGAAAACCGCTGCCAACATACTTCTGTACCCCTTGATCGTAGGAGCTGATAGAGATCTAACATTCCTAAGATGCAACAGGAAGTCAGCAACTTGGGTTACAGTGGTACTGGTAGAGGAAACTGCATTGGCTCTGCACCAGCTTCGGAAGACTTCCCACTTAGATTGATAGACTCTGCGAGTGGATATCCTCCTTGCTCTGGCAATCGCTCTGGCTGCCTCCTTCGAAAAGCCTCTAGCTCTTGAGAGTCTTTCGATAGTCTGAAGGCAGTCAGACGAAGAGCGTGGAGGCTTGGGTGTACCTTCTTTACGTGAGGTTGACGCAGAAGGTCCACTCTTAAAGGGAGAGTCCTGGGAACGTCGACCAGCCATTGCAGTACCTCTGTGAACCATTCTCTTGCAGGCCAAAGGGGAGCAACCAACGTCAGCCGTGTCCCTTTGTGAGAGACGAACTTCTGAAGAACCCTGTTGATGATCTTGAACGGCGGGAATGCATACAGGTCGAGGTGGGACCAGTCCAGCAGAAAGGCATCCACGTGAACTGCTGCCGGGTCTGGAATCGGGGAACAGTACAATGGGAGCCTCTTGGTCATCGAGGTAGCGAACAGATCTATAGTTGGCTGACCCCACAGGGCCCAAAGTCTGTTGCACACGTTCTTGTGAAGGGTCCACTCTGTGGGGATGACTTGACCCTTCCGGCTGAGGCGATCTGCCGTAACATTCATATCGCCCTGAATGAACCTCGTTACCAGCGTGAGCTTTCGACTTTTTGACCAAATGAGGAGGTCCCTTGCGATCTCGAACAGCTTCCTCGAATGAGTCCCTCCCTGCTTGGAGATGTATGCCAAGGCTGTGGTGTTGTCGGAGTTCACCTCCACCACCTTGTTTAGCTGGAGGGACTTGAAGTTCATTAAGGCCAGATGAACTGCCAACAACTCCTTGCAATTGATATGAAGCGTTTCCTATTCCTGGTTCCATGTCCCCGAGCATTCCTGTCCGTCCAATGTCGCGCCCCAGCCCGAGTCTGATGCGTCCGAGTAGAGATGATGGTCGGGGGTCTGAACAGCTAACGAGAGACCTTTCTTGAGAAGAATGCTGTTCTTCCACCACGTTAGAGTAGCCCTCATCTCTTTGGAAACAGGAATAGAGACCGTCTCGAGCGTCATATCCTTGTTCCAGTGAGCTGCCAGATGGTACTGAAGGGGGCGGAGGTGGAGTCTCCCTAACTCGATGAACAGGGCTAGCGATGAAAGAGTCCCTGTTAGACTCATCCACTGCCTCACCGAGCATCGGTTCCTCCTCAGCATGCTCAGGATGCACTCCAGGGCTTGGTTGATTCTTGGGGCCGACGGAAAAGCCCGAAAAGCTCGACTCTGAATCTCCATCCCCAGGTAAACGATGGTTTGGGAAGGAACGAGCTGGGACTTCTCTAAATTGACCAAGAGGCCCAGTTCCTTGGTCAAATCCAAAGTCCATCTGAGACTCTCCAGACAGCGACGACTTGTGGGAGCTCTTAAAAGCCAGTCGTCTAAATAAAGGGAGGCTCTGATGTCTGCCAAGTGAAGGAATTTCGCAATATTCCTCATCAGTTGCGTAAACACAAGAGGTGCCGTGCTCAGGCCAAAGCACAGGGCTTGGAACTGGTACACAACCTCTCCAAAGACGAATCTCAGAAAAGGTTGGGAGTCTGGATGGATGGGAACGTGAAAGTAGGCGTCTTTCAGATCTAACGAGACCATCCAGTCCTCCTGCCTGACCGCTGCTAGGACCGACTTCGTCGTCTCCATTGTGAACGTCTGCTTGGTGACATAAGCATTGAGCGCACTGACGTCCAGCACCGGTCTCCAACCTCCTGTCTTCTTGGCCACCAGGAAGAGACGGTTGTAAAAGCCCGGGGATTGATGGTCCCGGACTATCACCACTGCCTCCTTCTGTAGCAGGAGCGACACCTCTTGATGTAACGCTAGCCTCTTGTCCTTCTCCTTGTAGTTGGGAGAGAGGTTGATGGGAGATGTGGTCAGAGGGGGATTGCGGCAGAACGGAATTCTGTAACCCTCCCTTAGCCACTTGACAGACTGAGCGTCTGCACCTCTGCTCTCCCAGGCTTGCCAGAAGGTCTTGAGTCTGGCTCCTACAGCTGTCTGGAGAGGAAGGAAGTCAAAGCTTGCTTTTCGTGGACTTGGCACCTTTCTTGGACTTGCCCCGGTGACTGTCTGCACGGGTACTTCCTCTACTGGGGGCTCTGCCACGAAAGGGCGGAATGAATCTGGTAGCAGGTGTATCAGCCACAGGGGTGCGGTAAGATCTCGGCACGGAAGGTAAGGTTTTAGCCTTACGTGCTGAAGAGGCCATGAGGTCATGCGTATCTTTCTGGATAAGAGCCGCAGCCATCTCCTTGATTAACTCCTCCGGAAACAGGAACTTGGAGAGAGGAGCAAACAGCAACTGTGACCTCTGGCAAGGGGTGATACCAGTCGATAGGTAGGAGCATAGATGTTCCCTTTTCTTGAGGACTCCTGAGACAAAAATAGACGCAAGTTCGCCAGAACCATCGCGAATTGCTTTGTCCATACTGGACATGATCAGCATGGCCGAGTCTTTGTCAGAAGGGGCAGTCTTCCTGCTTAAGGCCCCCAGGCACCAATCGAGGAAGTTAAAAATTTCGAAGGCGCGAAAGACTCCCTTCATCAAGTGGTCCAGATCAGAAAAAGTCCAGCAGACCTTCGAGCGTCTCATAGCCGACCTGCGGGGAGAGTCAACCAAACTTGAGAAGTCGGCCTGGGCAGAGGCAGGAACCCCCAAGCCAGGTTCCTCTCCCGTGGCATACCAGACGCCCGACTTAGAAGCCAGCTTAGGAGGAGGAAACACAAAAGAGGTCCTTCCCAGTTGCTGCTTGGACTGCAACCAATCCCCTAAAACCCTCAAAGCTCTCTTTGATGATCTGGCGAGGACAAGCTTGGTGTAGGCAGACGTAGTAGGCTGCATGCCTAGAGAAAACTCGGATGGAGGAGAACGAGGGGTTGCAGATACAAAGTGTTCAGGGTATAACTCTCTGAACAGAGCCAGGACCTTGCGAAAGTCTAAGGAAGGCGGCGACGACTTGTGTCCCTCCACATCAGATGTAGGATCATCCAGGTGAGGAGCTTCATCCTCAGAAACCTCATCGCCTGAGAGTTGAGTAGCGAGAGGTAAAGGTAGAGCGGCAGGCTGAATGGCTGAATCCTGCAGAACGGGTGCATGCGCACTAACGGATCCATCATCATGCCTCTGCTGAAGAGACTGAGGGCTGGCAATGACAAAGTCAGGAGGCTGGAGTGAGGGAGGTTCTGCGGTGGTCTGAGGAGCAAGCGTGGACAGAAGCGAATGCTGGAAGGCATGAGGCTCATGCTGCATGGTATGCGGCTCATGCTGTATGGGATGAGGTTCATGCTGCGAAGAATGCGGCTGCTGCATGCGTTGAGGAGGCTGCCTCATAGCATGAGGCTCCTGCCTCAAGGGTTGCGCCTGCCTCAAGGGTTGAGGAGGTTGCTGCGCAGAGTGAGGCTCCTGCCTCAAGGGTGTAGGAGGTTGCCGCATAGCATGAGGCTGCTGCCTCATGGGTAGAGGAGGTTGCCGCATAGCATGAGGCTCCTGCCTCATGGGTAGAGGAGGTTGCCGCATAGCATGAGGCTCCTGCCTCAAGGGTTGAGGAGGTTGCTGCATAGTGCTGGAACCTGGCAACTCCCAATGCGGCAGCTCACGCATGGAAGCAGGAGGAGCATCAAGAACATACGTCTGGCAGGGAGGACTGCGCAGAGGTGGAGGAGCGCTCGCAGGAGGAGGTGTGTTAACCTTCTCTGCCTGATACTCCTGCATCAAAGCCGCAAGCTGAGACTGCATAGTCTGCAGCATAGACCACTTGGGGTCCACAGAAGTTGGAGCAGAGGCCTGTTGAGGCACCGCTTTACCTCTCTTAGGAGGTGTGCAGTCATCAGATGACTGCGGCGAGTCCGAACTGGCCCAGTGGCTACACCTGGGCCGTTGGACTAGCTCGGACGGGACCTTACGTTTGAGAGGTCGTGAGACCTGGGTCCACCGTTTCCTCCTGGAAACCTCTTCCGCAGACGAGGAATTTAAGGGCTCAATCGTCTGGGAGTGGAAGTGACGATCTCTATCAGATACGCCCGCAACCACTGAGGATACAACTGTGCGCCGATCAAGGCCTGCCGAACCCTTTTGCCCTTCGACGTTGCTTCTCCCCTGGGCTTGGGAGCTTGCAAGAGGTCCCGGACTGGGAGGACGACTGGCACGCACAGAAGTATCCTCATGCGCAACACTGACACTGACACTAGGCACAGCACTGGCACTAACACTTCCCACTGCACTCTTCACTTTAAGTTCCTTGACATCTGCCAAGAGAAGATTGTGGTCACTAACTAAAGACTCCACCTTATCACCAAGAGCCTGAATGGCACGCAACATATCCGTCATATCAGGCTGAGCACTCGTAGCAGGTTCGGGGGTCACCACCACAGGGGAAGGAAAAGGTTGAGGGTCATGGGGGGAGGAATAAACCAAAGAGCGAGAAGAACTCCTCCTAACTCTCTCCCTCTCTAACCTAGTTGTATATTTGAGGAATTCATTAAATTCGAATTCCGAAAGCCCAGCACATTCCCCACATCGATCTTCCAACTGACAGGATTTTCCACTACAGTCGGAACAAACGGTGTGAGGATCAACAGAGGCCTTCGGAAGACGCCTATTACAAGTCCTAACACTACATCGCCTAATTTTAGGAGCTTGAGAGTGGTCGGACATCTTGAATTTAGAGAACAGTCAAGGGGGAATTCCAAAGTAAAGCAAAGATCGTTAACCAATAAATCAATTTAATTCCAAAAGCTATCTAAGCTAAGGGAAAAACTTCCTGTACAGCGAAGGCTAAATTTTAGAGCAAATACTTCACCAAAACCGTGAACAAAGATTCCAAAATCAACAGCGTATCCATGTAGGTCTTGCCGGCGGCACGACAGAGGAAAAATTGAGGTGGTGTTGACAAGAAGTACTGGAGTACCTGACCACAGATGGCGCTGGTGAGTACACCCCCCTCTTGTATAGCGATCGCTGGCGTATCCCGTCCGTAGATTTCTGTCGGGCAACGGAGTTGACAGCTACATGATCATCGGGTAAGATTAATATTGAAAACATACATATATATGTAAATATATACACATACATATGGGAAATTTTACTCATAGGGTTGGGACAGCAACATGAAGGAAAGTTTATAATATTAGGAGAAGGTTGAAGCAATATAAAGAGGAAGAAAAAGATAATTAAGAGAGAAATTTAGATTCAAACTGGGGGAGCAATTTCCCCAAGTTCGAGAGCCCTCTTGCCTGTCACCAAGTTTCAACACGGGAATAAAATGCCTTGCTGAAGCTCAATGACTTCATCAAGGCCTTCTCTCATTAAGAGGGCGACGAAGATGAAGACCCGAAGAGAAGGCGCCTCTTAACTCCCTTGTAAGGAGAAGGCAGGCCTCAGCGGCGAAGAGGAGGGCGAGCCTTACGGCGAAGACGACCTCGAGGCAAGGTATCACCGTCGTCAGTCCTCCGAAGAGGAGTCTCTGTTAGTGCACTCCCCCGAGGGGGAGGAACACCCGCAGGAGAGACCGTTGGACCCAGCTTCCCCCTTGAAGGATGTTCGGAGGGGGAACCTGAGCCTTCAGCAACATCGGCAACAGTAACAGCCGGGGTTTGACCCGACCCGTCGGACGCCTCTACCACAACAACGTCGACAATAGCCAGAGGGTCTACCTCTGGTATTACCGGCGACTGTTGGACAGCTGCCACCAACTGGATCAGATCAAACAGGGCTTCCTTGGAGGGCGAGCCCTTAAGCCCCAAGGAAGCCCAAAGCTAGAAAAGATGACAAATTCGTAGATAATTTGTATTTTTCCTAACTATACAAACCTTAGCTATTTACATGGGGTAATTACTTCGGTGTAGCTGAAATGACGAGCCATAAGAATTTTAACGAGGGTTTACTACCCCTCCGCTAGTTAGCGGGGGGTAGGGAGGGGTAGCTTGCTACCCCTCCCCCCTCACACACACAGTGCGCACTCCACTTTACTTAGAGGTAGGACTTATCTTGGGGGACAGGACTGGCGGGCAAATATGTGTAAATAGCTAAGGTTTGTATAGTTAGGAAAAATACAAATTATCTACGAATTTGTCATTTGTTCCGTAACTGAAATATAAACCACGCTATTTACATGGGGTGACTTAACCCTTAGGAAGAGTGGTAAGTCCCTGCCATACTGGCTTTGGCTTGCCCGGGGATTCCATATTCGAGCGTTTAAGTACTCGGACAATAGGGAATCCCTGCTCCTCGCTAGCAGTTGAGAAACTGCCGCGGCCTACATAAGGTGTGTGCGAAGGTGAAAAGTGACTCGTCCTAGGAAGTTGACCTGGAGTTCCTCAGATGGAAATCTAGGCTAGGACTCTCCCAATACCACCTCGTCAGGGTATGGGGACATGCCAGTATTACACTTAATACTAGGAACACAAGGAAGCATGGTCTACCTGCAGTGGTTTGAGGTCAGCTGTGCAGAGATCCCAGGATGCTGCTTTCTCCAAGGGAGGAGAGGATAAAGAAAAGAATAAGGGCCAGACAGATCTTTTCATTCATGCAGACTAACACCAGGTAACAATGCCCTCAACCTTCTGCTACTTGTCCATTAAGGAGCCTGAGGTTTAGACCAGCTGTTGTGCAGCCACCACAGGGCCGATAGAAAACGTAACGAGCCTCCTGTGGGTCACGTCTTGCAGGTAGTGGGCTGTGAAGGTGGTCTGACGTTTCAACACCACAGCTTGCAGGACCTGCGTCACTGAATGATACTTCATGAAGGGCAGGGACGTAGCTGCGCCCCTGAAATCCTGCGCTCTAGGGCGATGTGACGGAGAAGGGTCAGGATTTAAGGCCAGGTGTATTACCTTGCGAATCCAAGCTGAGATGGTATACCTGGTGACCCTTCTCTTTGTTCCCAGTGCCTACGAACCAGGCTTGAACCTGGGGACGAATTGCAGCTGTTCTCTAAAGACACAACCTCAGACTCCTTTACAGGCAAAGTAGGAGATGGTCTGGGTCATCTGTTAAAGGACGGAGACTCGAAACCTGGAAAGAGTCGAACCGCGGGTCCGGCACTCCCGGGTTCTGAGTCTTGGCAACAAAACTCAGGGGAGAACCTGAAAGTTACCTTCCCCTATCCCCTTGAATGGGCGATGTTGTATGAGAGACCATGTGACTCGCTTGGCCGAGGCTAAGGCTAGCAGGAACACTGTCTACCCGGTAAGGTGGTGATCTGGAACTTTACGTAGTGGTTCGTAGGGAGGTCTCTTTAGAGACTTGAGGACTCGAACCACGTTCCAAGGAGGAGGTCTCACTTCCGACTGAGGGCAGGAGAGATCATGGCTCCGTATGAGGAGAGAGAATTCCAGCGAGGAAGAAATGTCTATCCTTTGAGCCTGAAGGCAAGACTTAAGGCTGAGAGATAGCCTTTCACTGCCGAGACTGAAAGGCACATTTCATCCCGCAAATACACGAGGAGCTCCGCTATTGCTGGAAGTGGCATCGAGTGGAGAAATACCCTTTCCACAACACCAACCACAGACAACTCGCCACTTCGCCTGGTAGACTACTGCGGAAGACTTGCGCAGGTGTCCAGACATCCTGTTTGCAACTTGTTGCGAAAATCCTCTCTCTTTGAGGAGATGCTGAATAGTCTTCCGGCGTGAAGTCGAAGCGAAGCTACGGCTTTTTGGAGGATGTTGGTTTGTGGTTGTGTGAGTAACTCGTGACGTGGAGGGAGTTCCCTCGGAGGCTCCGTAAGGAGTTGCAGAAGGTCTGGGGAACCATTCTGCAAGATGCCCTAGCGGAGCTATGGAGGTCATTGAGAGACTGACCGATACTCTGGTCTTGTAGAGTACTCTCCTCATCAGCCAGAACGGGGAAAGGCGTACACATTGATGTTGTCCCACCGTCGTTGGAAGGCATCTTACCAGAGGGCCTTGGGATCCGGGACCGGGGAGCAGCACAGCGGGAGCTTGTAGTTCAGCGCTGTAGCAAACAGGTCCACAGTTGGGGAACCCCTCAAAGTCAGGACTTTGTTGGCTACTTGAGGATCCAAAGACCACTTAGTATGCAGTATATGTGTTGCACTGCTCAGACTGTCGCATAGCACATTCCTTTGCCCGGAATGAAGCGAGCTGCTAGGGTGACCGAGTGGAACTCGGGCCATCTCAGTATCTCTACTGCAAGATGGGATGGCTGTTCTGAAAAAGTACCTCCCTGTCTGAGCAAATAAGCCACAACTGAGGTGTTTTCGCTCCTCACAACCACAGAGTAGTCCGCCAGGCTTGGTGGAGCTACTGAAGTGCCAGGAACACGGTCTTCATCTCTAGCAGGTCTATGAGAAGGTACTTCCCTGGTTCTGACCACCGGTCTGAAGTCCTGTGGTTCAGAACGTGCCCCCCCCCCCCCCCTTTCTTTGATGCGTCCGAAAACAGCATCAAGTCTGGGGGGAGGACGAGAAAATCCACTACCTTCGTAGATTCTCGTCTGCTACCCACCATTGGAGGTCCGTCTGTTCCGGCTGTCCCATAGGGATCAAGGTGTCCGGGGAGTGGTGTCCTTGACTCCACTGCGATCTGAGTCGCCACTGGAGAGAACTCATCCTGAAGCGACTGTTTGGAACCAGACGGGCCAGGGAGGAGAAATGGTCAAGGAGACGTAACTACGTTTGGGTTGGAAGTTCTTCTCGTGTGAGGAAAGGTCTCGCGACCTTCCTCAGCCTTGCTATCCTGTCGTCTGAAGGGAAGGCTTTGTGGAGATTGGTGTCTATGACCATGCCTAGGTATACCAGACTCTGAGAGGGCTGCGGAGAGGACTTCTCGAGGACTACCATGATCCTTAGATCTTGGCAAAGTCCGAGAAACTTGTCCCGATGGCGAGGAAAGGTTGCCTTTGAGTCTGCTAGGATCAGCCAGTCGTCCAGGAAACGGAGGAGACGGATGCCGATCCTGTGAGCCCATGATGAAATCAGAGTGGACACCCCGGTGAACACTTGAGGTGCTGTGGAGAGACCGAAGCACAGCACCTTGAACTGGTATATCTTGTCTTCCAGGCAAAATCCAAAGTACTTCTTCCTTGAAGACGGGTGGACCGGGATTGGAAGTACAGTACGTGTCCTTCAGGTCCAGTGTACACATGAAGTCTTGTGGTCTCACTGCAAGCCTGACCGTGTCTGCTGTCTATATACTGAACGGAGACTGTTTGACAAACCCATTCAGTGTCGAGAGGTCAATGACCGGTCTCCAGCCTCCAGACGCCTTCTCACCAGAAGGAGTCGACTGTAGAAGCCTGGGGGCCCGTTCACAACCTCTTGGAGGGAGCGCCTCTTCAACATGGTCTGGACTTCTGCCCGGAGGGCCTGTCCCTTTACCGATCCCTACCCAGGGAGGAGGGAGGGGCTCGTTACCGGCACTGGATCTATTGAAGGAGGCAAGCTCAGAGAGCTGGCCCTCAGCCTTGTCTCTGGCGCTCTTCATTCCCTGAGACCAAGGCAAAGCTGCACCGGCCCTAGGGAGTTTCTGGGTGGCGTAGATTCGGTCCAGGACCGTATCCTTCCCTTCACGAGGAGGAATCTCTGGGTCTGGGATCCCCTTGAGGTTCCTCCTGAGGGTCAGGACCTGCCAGAGTGCTTGTTCTGACCCCTAGAGCTCTCCTCGCGGAAGAAATAAACGCGGACAATCTTCGGCGTTTACGAACGTACGAAGATCGTCTGCGCTTGCGCGCCTAGCGCGCATCAGAAGATCGTCGGCCAACGATCTTCGACGATCGCGCGTGGTTTCCGACCTCGAAGATCGTGCACGGGAAACCATCCCGCGCGCGGACGATCTTCGGCGCTTACGTGCGAGTGAAGATCGTCGGCCCTTGCGCGTCTAGTGTGCAACAGAAGATCGTCGGCGCAAAAGCGCGCGCGCGTGCGCTAGGTTGAAGGATCAGCTAACTCGTAGATCAGGAACTGGGATGTGTCCCTAAAAAGGAGGGCATCCCCTGAAGAGGACCAAGGCAGGTCTGCTTCAGAAAGCCGACAATCAACTGGAAGTACTGCTTAACACTCCGAGGAGTGGTCTCTGTGAGGGACCTCTCCCGCGAACGGGAGAGGTGTCCTTCGTAGAAGAGACTTGGAGACACCGCAGGCTGAACCGCTGGTGAGCGCCTATGCGCTATCTCAGGAACTCCAACGATGTGCGCTAATCCGCAGAGAACGTTGGTAGAAGGCTCTGGAACAGGATGTCTCTGGAAGGCAGTCTCAGGAACAGCAGGAACAGAAGTCGAGCGCTAGCGCGCAAGAGAACGTTGGCGCGCAGGGAATACCTGGCGCTTAAGGGACTTACTCACGATGTGAGAAAGCCTCTTCTGCCCCGGAGGGATAGGAGCTCGTTGGATAACGGGGAGCGTGGGCGCCAAAAGCGCATCAGCAGCCAGGAACGAATACGGCAGGTCAGCAGGTCCACTGAGGGCACGAGAGACCAAAGGTCTAACGTAGCCTGTGTAGCAAGGCCCCAAAGGGTTGAGTTGTGAGACCCCGAAGGGTCAGCGCAACGAGAAACCGAAGTTTCCCTGTCACTAATCACCGAAGTGTAGTAGTGACTAAAGTTACGAGAGCCTGAGGGATCTGCGTAACTAAAGTTACGGGACCCCGAAGGGTCAGTGTAACGAGAAACCGAAGTTTCCCTGTCACTAAACACCGAAGTGTTAGTGACTGAACAGCAAGCTGTTTCAACAGGAACAAACCTCCGAAGAGGAGTCTCTATGAGTGGCCTCTCTCGCGAACGACAGAGGTGGACACTTCGTAGAATAGACTGGTGATGGTGCCCCCAAGGGCCGTAGGATCAGCTGATGTAAACAGGAACAATCCTCCGGAGAGGAGTCTCTATGAGTGTCCTCTCACGCGAACAGGAGGAGACACTTCGTAGAAGAGACCATAAGGAGCAATCATCCGAAGAGGAGCCCTTAGTGCGGCCTCCCTCGCGAACGAGAGAGGTCACAAGATTGATCCTGCAGCTGCTCAGCCCCTTGAGCATAGCAACAGAAGCGACCGCTCAGCCCCAAGAGCATAGTCGCTGAAGTACCAAGGTCCGGCCTTGCAACCGCTCAGCCCCTTGAGCATAGTTACAAGGGCGGTCGCTCATCCCCAAGAGCATAACCGCCTAAGGACCAGGAAAAAACCGCAAGAAGGGAAGTTAACTAACTACCCTTGGAGGCGAACCTCCTTATCGTTCTAGGATGCACTGAAGAGCTGACAGTTGTCACGGGAGAACTTCTAAGAGAAGGGATAACGCCCAAGACGATGTCCTAGAGAGACGGCAGCGACAGCAGACTCCCCAGGCATAAACAGGACAGCTCTGCTTCGAAGGCCCACTACATTCCACGAAGAAACAGCATCGTAAACTGGGAAATAAAATAAAGAATAATTATTTAACAGGAATTCCCCCGGGTGAAACTCCTTAGAGTAACCCTGAGGGAAAGTAAAACATAAGAACGAAGTTAGGTATGTGCCCTCCTCCCCCACAGACATGCACGGGCGAGGTGGGAGGGCGGAAAACTTAACAAAAACAGAATTATAACAACTATAATTATGTAACTGACTTTGAATTTCCCAAGAATCACAGAACCCCGAAGGGAAGTGTTCCCAGAGCTGAAAAGTTAAAAATACCATTAGATTTCATAAAAATAAGTGAGACAATAAAACAAAATAGCAACTCGGACTGAGAAGCTATTGTAGAAGTCGTAGTACGGAGTAAGAGGTGAACGACCTCGAGAGAGGGGCCGCTCTCCATGAAGGCAACCATGTTGGCCTAGGAGTGGACGGCCGTGACCAAGAAGTGAATCGTGGTGGCCTAGCACTAAGCCGTCGTTACACTCTTGTAGACGTACACTACACACACCGCACAAACACTGAAAAGGAAAACTTACTATATTCTATACACAAGAATACAGTGAACCCTCGTTTATCGCGGTAGATAGGTTCCAGACGCGGCCGCGATAGGTGAAATTCCGCGAAGTAGTGACATCATATTTACCTATTTATTTAACATGTATATTCAGACTTTTAAAACCTTCCCTTGTACGTAGTACTGTTAACAAACCACCCTTTAATGTACAGAACACTTATTGCATGTACTACAGCACCCTAAACTAAAACAGGCACAAATATTAAAGGCGATTTTATATCATGCGTTTCCTAAACACCTAAAAAGCACGATAAAAAATGGCAACCAATGTTTTGTTTACGTTTATCTCTGATTATAATGAAGAAACAAATGCATTCACACATCTGTATATAGGTTAGTTTTTGCATCAATTATATTGATTATTCAGTACAGTATGTTGATTTGGTTATTACTAATGTTTTACTTAATTTTTCTTAGGACTTCCAAATGAAATGTTTTTCTTTATGACACCACCTGAAACGACGGCGTCATAACGTACGTTCAGTTAACAAACTAAGGAATTTAACGCCATGATGAAAGTGATAAATAATGATATTACAGTAAAAGCTTTTATAAAATATGTTATTACAAATATTATTTACCGTATCTATATAAAATCATACATACGTAGCAAAGCAGGAAAACAATCTACGAGAGAGAGAGAGAGAGAGAGAGAGAGAGAGAGAGAGAGAGAGAGAGAGAGAGAGAGAGAGTTGTTTTACATACGTAAATGTAAATTTTAAACAAACAAAAAAAAAGCCCCATTTCATATAAAATAGATTACAAATATTTTACTTTATCATATTACAGTAGTCTGTATAATACTGTAAAGTTCAGTACAGTATGTTGTTGTTATAGTCGTGGTGATGAAATTCTCACGAAACAAAAACACGCCATTTGTTTACAACAGCTGATTCATCTCTCTCTCTCTCTCTCTCTCTCTCTCTCTCTCTCTCTCTCTCTCTCTCTCTCTCTCTCTCTCTCTCTCTCTTCGTGTTATACAATACTTACATTTAGATGAAGAAACTAAAATTAGTTTTCTTAGTGTCAATTAAATACGAAACGAAAAAATTAGGCCGAGTCTACATCCATTTCAATCATAGCTAAAAATAGGCATCCGATTTCATCAGCAAACCACTATTTTTTGGGAAATATCATTTTATTCTAGAAAACTGCCACTCTTTAAATAGTTAATTGCACATTAAGAAAGCGTGTACTTTTGTTTTTAAATTTCGGGTGTGTTTTAAAAATCGAGTATTGTTGACTTCCTTTTGTTTTACTTTTGGCTGTGATTAGATCAGCTGTCATCTAGCTGCCGCTCTTGAGTGTGTACGAATACACTAACAAAGTATCATTTATACCATTTCTTAACTTATTCAAACCGTCTACAGTATACAGTTGATATTACATAAGCACCAATGTGTTATAACCTATCATATTTTTTTGGTTATTACATTTAAACCCCCTCTCTATCTCTCTCTCTCTCTCTCTCTCTCTCTCTCTCTGTCTCTACCTCTCTCTCTCTCTCTCTCTCTCTCTCTCTCTCTCTCTCTCTCTCTCTCTCTCTCTGTGGGCTACTTTTCACTACCTCCCATTCCTTACCTCTCTTTATCTCTCTAACAAATGATATCTTTGTTGCTCCTCAAAGTTTCATTTATATTGAAAATCGATCATGATTCAATTTTCCTTACTTTCTCCAATCTCGCACCATCGGTCACATCGCGGTATTTTCGATATTTCCGGAAAATCCGCAATATATGTATATACATGGGTTATGAAAAAAATCCGCGAAGTGGTGAATCCGCGATGGTCGAACCGCGAAGTAGCGAGGGTTCACTGTATATATAAACATCAATAATGTTTAAATATATTAAGTATAAGAAAAAGTAAGTTAAAAGACAAAACATTAATGGCCGTCAAGCGAGGATGGGAGCGGAGACATCCGCTCGCCATCCAAGCCAAAAGTAAAGTGGAGCACACACTGTGTGTGAGCTACCCCTCCCTACCCCCCGCTAACTAGCGGAGGGGTAGTAAACCCTCGTTAAAATTCTTATGGCTCGTCATTTCAGCTACGCCGAAGTAATTACCCCATGTAAATAGCGTGGTTTGTATTTCAGTTACGGAACAAATCATTGTTAGATACAGTTTGGTCATAATCAACAAAATCAATAATGTCCTCCCCCGGAGGAGGAGGGGGCGCTGCCTCGCTATGGGAGGCAACACCCTCTCCCGAAACCCGGAGATTGGGAAACAAAAGAAGGACCTACGCTACCGCTCGGCGGCCTCTCGCGAGAGACCGAACAAGTGGGAGCTTCGGGCAACAGAAGAAGTGTCCTTGGAGCCTTCCTTCCCCAAGGCAGTCCCTGAAGGAGAACGGTCTCTCTTAGAACTCTTCTTACGCCGCCGGGCAAACCTCTCCCACTGGGAGGTAGGCCACTCCCTACATTCAATACAAACATTATCACTTTCACACCGTTGACCTCGACACTGCGGGCAAAGGGTATGAGGGTCTATATCGACCGCCGACATGAATGTTCCATAGGGGCGGTCGGGGAGTCCAGGGCACTTTTGCATAATGGGAAGAAAAGGTAGAGGCCAACTTCAAACACACAACTGAAAGAAAAAGAAAAACAGATTAAGGCTGTCAAAAATGCGAGGACGCGACAGACACGTCTGTACATCGTCCGAGCCAAAAGTGAAGTGAAGCAGCTCACCGGTGTGGGGGGGAGGGGTAGCTAGCTACCCCTCCCCTACCCCCGTGCTAACTAGCGCGGGGGTAGTTTAACCCTCGTTAAAATCTAATGGCTCGTCATTTCAGCTACGCCGAAAGTAAACCCTATGTAAATAGCGTGGTTTGTATTTCGGTTACGGAACAAATATATTTTCTGTTAAAATGTTTAAATATAATGGGTCTTGTTCTAATAAGGGCTTACTTAGCTCGCAAGAAAACAAAAACACCAAGAACGTATGTATTGGCAAGCGGTAATGTTTAGCTGCGCACGCTAACATTAGCAATGTTACGCTAACATTAGCAACACTAAATATAATGGTTCTTGTTCCGCCATCGGCTCACTCCGCTCGCATGAAAATAAAACATCAAACTCGTATGTACTGGCAAGAGGTAATGCAGAGCTGTGCACGCTAACTTTAGCAATGTTACACTAACATTAGCAACACTAAATATAATTGTTCTTGTTCCGCCATCGGCTCGCTCCGCTCGCATGAAAATAAAACATCAAACTCGTGTGTACTGGTAAGCGGTAATGTTGAGCTGCGCAAGTAAAACTAGCACATTAAAATTAAAGAAATTAATGACTTACTTTTATGACCGCGACAACGAAACTTGTGGGTCATCGGGGTGTTGCGACTGTGACGTCTTAACGTCTGTATATCCACATCGCCGTTTCTTCTTTGTCTTAGATATCTTGGTTTTAGTACTGCACTTGGGACTCTGTAAACGTTGGGCTATTACATTATGAGATTCAAGAAAATTATCAATATTGGAATTCACCGAAAGGCTTTCAAGTATGGAATACTGAAGTCGTTACAAGTTTCTATAACTTCCATCGTAAAATATGCAAAAAGATCTCACTTGAACTAACAAAGACCTGACTTGGACAAAGGTTTCCACGGAAAAGGGTTTGTTTGAAGGTGGGGGTTGGGTAATATTATGCCCCACGTGGGTTAGTGATTGGTTAACGGAAAAACAACAGAGTCTAGAGAGTAAACATAAATGAACCAGAATGTGAAACTTGTCCAGAGCAAGTATTTATGTGAACTCTGGGCGTGACCAGGTAATAGCAAAATGTATAAAAGTAATATAGAAAGATAAAATGGAGTGCATGATAAATAATATTTAATGGGAATATAAAATGAGGCGATTTTATAAGATATCGGATAATAAGACGTGTAATTCTTTGGTTAAACGAAATATGTATACGTGGGTATTACATAAAAGGAATGGTATACAGTAGTTGTACTGGATCAAGTAAAATACTTGAATAAACCGGGTAAAGTAGAATACTTGAATAAACCGGGTAAAGTAGAATACTTGAATTTGGCTGGTAAAACGACGTAGGGGAAAATGGGGAGGGGTTATGAGAGAAGAAGTAATCATATTGGGGGAGGCGGAGTTTATGCGCAGGTGGGAGGAGTTTATGCGCAGAAGGTCGAACAAGAGCGACTACAACCGACCCGTAGAACGTCAACAAATAAATGAAAAATGTACCGTTAGTATAGGATACAGTATAGATAATTAGCGTATTTTTTCATCGGTTTATTATACATCCAAGAAGGTAATGTATACAGAAGAAAAGGTTTGTTTTACGTTTATATATCATTTCCCCAGTATGTTTTCTCCTCCCAAAACCCCGAGTTCCCACTGGGGGTCCCCCATTATTGTAGGATATAGATATATATTTCTGAAACTATTCATTTGCGATGGGAAGAATATCACTTTCAAAGATAGCGCATTTTTTTCTATAAGAACAAGTAGTTTTTTTCCTAGGTTACATTGCCCTGTTATACAGTAAAATAATACCCAAAATTTATGAACGGGTGGTTTGCCCCAATGATCATGGTCAGAAATGCATAAAACACAATATAGCAAGTAGGAAAAATATATGGTTCATGTATTTGGCTAGAAATTGAAGAATCATATATTTGCCTACAAATCTAAGAAAACTAACTACACACCAGTTACTTACCATTGAAAGAATTTCCTTACAGCATAACTTTCTGTACACGTCTAACGCTTCAAGTCACCATTCTAAATAAATTTTGGCACCACCAATGATACAGCACATTTCCACAGGCACATCACCAGGTGAACTCAAAATAAACAGGTGATGCAAATGCAATGCCTAGGCAACTGGCAACACTTTTGTCACATCATAACACTAACATTCTAATATCATCCCGGGAATTTACACACATACATTGATGAAGTGCCTATGCAAAAATTCGTCGAGCCGAAATCACAATTCACAAAAACCTTTAACTATGTGTTAGGGATACACGAACCACATTAATAACAAACTGTCTTTTGCCATCGACTGCCAACTTGCCAAGGATGTCGCAGGTTCAGGTTCTGGGGTGAGGCATAGCCTTTACAACGGCGCCTCTAACGTTTATCTTCTTGTACTGTTTTGTCATTTCTTCCACATTAGATTTAAAACTTCTTTTTTATTTTCTATATTTGTTTCACTAAATAAAAATAATCCTACTATTTTCTTTAGGTCTTCGTCGTATGGTTGTTGTAGCTCAATTACTTCATTCCTTTCCTTTCTATATTCCTGGCAAAATAACAAAAAATGTATCAAATCTTCCTCCTCGTTTTCACAAAAATTACAGTTTATATTCCCTCCATTGTGTCTATTTACAATATTTAGTTTTAACGCATTAGTTCTTGCTCTAAAAAATATCACTGAAGCAAATGTATTGTCATAAATTAACTCTTCTTTAATTTCTTTCTTCCACGTTCTATATATTTCTAAGCTCACTTTACTTTCTATTTCTTCTTTCCACTTTTCAGTATCCCCCTTTCTGGTTTCCGTTTTTATTTCTGTCTTGTTCATTCTTCTTATTTGTTTTATACCTAAACTTAATTCTTCCAAATACTTTGCAGGTTGTTTCTTCTTCTTCTTCCATTTTAGTAGGAGACCTAGTCCACTTCTTGGAGCCAATGTACTCCCCTGTAAACGATAGAATATTAGATCTAATCCATAGTTGACAAATTTTAGTGTTAGATAAGCTTAAACCGAAGATCAAGGTCTGCAATATTGATGAAAATGAAGATGATATAATTGGCAGTATAATGGAGAAGAATGAATGGTTGAATGATATACAGTATGTGAAAATGAAGAGGACTTTAAATTGATCAGGAAGTTTAAATCAAGACAAAGCGGTAAATCACATGTCATTATAAAGTGTAGTCCAACTATCAGGAAAGTTTTCCGTAGAAGGGACGATAGAGTATATACCACGCCTGGAGGATGCTGCAAAATTCATGATTCCTACAATGTATTTCAATGTTATAAATGCCAGGAATTTGGTCATACTGCCGATAATTGTAGTAAGACTCAGGTATATGCCAAGTGTAGCCAAGAACACTGAACCACGGATTGTAGTGTAAATACGTTAAAGTGTCATAACTGCACAATGGGGAATTGCAATGATACGAATCATAAGACATATGATGAAAACTGTAAAGTATACAAAGAGGAGCTTACCAGGATAAAAAATAGAACCGATCATGGAGTCTAGCCCATTAGTCAAGTGTGGTCTGATAAATATTCAATCGGTGGGGAATAAGACCATAAAGATTAGAAATCTTATTAATGAAATGGAATTAGATTTATGCTTATTAACGGAAACTTGGTTGCAGGGAAATATTAGTGATAACTCAAAGATTCAGGAGATGACGCCGTGTACTCACGATTTCTACCACGTACCAAGAGAGGATAAAACTGGAGGAGGAGTGGGTGTCTTCGTGTCAAAAACCTTCTCTAGGGTTTCTATCATGAATGAAATAGTATTTGAAACGTTTGAATATATCTATTTAAAACTGACAAGAAACAGTAAGGTATTGAATATAATATCATTATATAGACCACCAGCGAGTAATATGAGGAAATTCATTGAAGAATTTAGTATTCTTATGAGTGTGGTGGACGATATTAAAAATACATTAATTGGTGGAGATTTTAATTGTTGGGTAGATGATGAAAACGATTATAAGACTAAAGAACTCATGGAAGTATTTGAGATGTTTAATTTGATAAATAGTGTTTCGGTATCAACGTCAGTAGGTGGTCATACACTCGACTTGGTCATGATGTGGGAAAGATTCTGACCTCATAAGAAACCTTGAAGTGGAACCAGACTTTGAGATCTCAAAAACACATAAACTTATCACTTTTAATGTTAATATAAATTCCACCAGAGTATTGAAAAAATGGATCACATATGGGGAACGGGAAAATGTTGATGCTGATAATTTTATTGAAGCTAGTGTAGCGCAAATGTCTTGTGAGAACATACAGTGTGAACATATGGTAGATAGAGAATGTGTTGGGTGTTATACGAAGAAATATAATGAAAATTTTGGAAAAATGTATGATACCATGTGTCCCATAAAGAGCAAACAAATAGTTGTACGCGAAAATGTTAGAAGGTATAATAGTGAGCTATTAAAGGCAAAAAGACATAGACGTAAGATGGAAGGTAGATGAAAAAGAGCCAAATCCTCACAAGCCAGACAGCTATATAATTAGGCCAGAAATGACTATAACATCCTGTTAGAAAAAAAACAAAAAGAAAATTCTACAACGGCGAAAGTAAAAAAAAACTAATAATATGAGGGACTTTCACAAAAACCTTGATGATTTGATGGGATTAAAGAAAAAACATGTCTTGCCTGATAATGTTTGTGCAGAGAAATTTGCTATATTCTTCAATGAAAAAATTGATAAAATTTATAGAGGTTTCCCCCAAAATCACTTGGAAGGACAGTCAGTTATGCCAGCGAAGGAGGGTAAAGGTTATGAGAGAGATGAAGAATACATATTGTGGAAACGACCCTTTCCCAAACAGTTCAATAAGTGAAGCTCCAAACAAGCAAGTTGTATATAATATTTATCTGAACATAATTAATCTAAGTATATCACAATCCTGTTTTCCTAGCTGTGAAAAAACTGCGTTGATCAAACCAATATACAAAGGAAAAGGTGATGTAAACGAGCTAAATTCATATAGGCCCATTTCAAATTTATCCTACATGTCGAAGCTTATTGAAAAAATCATAAGTGAGCAATTATGGGCGCATATTGATGAGTTAGAGGTATTCCCGGAAAATCAATCGGCCTACAGAGCTAATCACTTTACAGAAACTACCTTATGCTCAATAATGAATGATATGATAGGTCTTCTTGATGAGGGAAAGTGTGGAATTTTGATTATGTTAGATCTTAGTGCTGCTTTCGATACTGTTGTGCACGAGTACTTACTTGACGACTTAAAGTCTATTGGAGTGACTGAGGAAGCACTGGAATTTTTGCGAAGTTACTTAATGAATAGGAAGACTATTGTAGAAGTTTCTGGAAACCGATCCAGTGAGAGAATTCTTATGAAATGTGTACCACAGGGTAGTGTTTTAGGCCCTATCTTGTTCAACATATACACTATCGAGCTATCACACATCTTGAAAAAACAAAAAGTGGACTTTAAGCTATATGCAGATGATACTCAGTTCTACCTTTCAGTTTCAACAACACAAGATACAAAGAAGAAAATTGATGAGATAATGACTGAAATAAAAACATGGATGCAGAGGAAAAACCTTAAATTAAATGATGATAAAACAGAATGCATGTTTTTTGGCACAAAGGTGGCTTTGAAGAATTACCAGTTAATTCAAAGTATAAATATTGATGACGCTGATGTTGGGATTGTACCTGTTGTAAAAAATTTGGGTGTACTGATAGACGAAATGGGACAACTCATCGCCGCCATCTCATCGCCAGCCAACTCATCACCGCCAACTCATCTCCGGCCCAACTTATCCCCGGCCCAACTTATCCCCGGCCCAACTTATCTCCGGCCCAGCTCATCTCCAGCCCAACTTATACCGGCCCAACTCATCACCAGTCCAACACACACACACACTGCAAGGCAGTGTAAATAAAAACGAAACAACAGTTACTCAATTACGAATCCTACTATTTGTAAACAAAAATACCGAACTATGAAATCAAAGTTTGTCAACAAAAACGTTAGTAATTTTTAACCTTTCAACGCATGACGACAATTACTCAATTACCAATTACAAACAAAAGTACCCAAGTATGAAATCAGATGTTTGTCAACAAAAACGTTAATAATTATTAACCTTTCGATATATCACTTTCAGTTTTACATTCTTTCAGTAAACCCATTACAATGGAGACAATTTTAAGTCAGAGAGGCAAAGCGAAATTTTCTCATGATGGCTATTTGTTCATTTTCGACAAATTCAGCAAAACGGACAGCAATTTGATGTTCTGGAAATGTGATCAGCTCGGTAGGTGTAAAGCGAAAATACACACAAGATTTGGAAAAGTAGTTAGTCTTGAATACTCACACCCATGACTCTTCACCGATAAAAGTAGAAGTAGAAAGGACAACTACAAAAATTAAAACCAGAGCTGAAGAGACGATGGAAAACCCAAGTGTAGTGATTAATGAAGTTTTATGTAATGTTCCCCAAGCGGTGCAAGGATCACCCCCGAATTCGTCGGCTCTAAAGAAAACTATTCGTCGGAAACGGAATCAGATTAGTGCCTCTCCGCCAAATCCAGTTGACCTAAACCCTTTAGCAATCCCTGACGAATATTCGAGCTACGAAACAGAGCCAAACCAGAGGGAAGATTTTTTATTAAAAGACAGTGGTCCCAGTGAAGATAGAATTTTGCTATTTGGAAGAAGTTGGTTGCAACATTTGGTATCAGCAGAAGTTTGGTATGTAGACGGAACGTTTAAGATTGCTCCCACGCTATTTTCTCAGGTGTATATTGCAATGGCTCAAAAAATCAGAGGTGTCATTCCAGTGCTTTATGCTCTATTACCTAACAAACGGAAAGTTACATATTCAAGGCTATTTAAAATGATAAAAGAATGTCAACCAACAGTAAACCCGAAATCGGTTGTATGTGATTTTGAAATTGCAGCATTTTTGGCAATCAAGGAAAATTTTCCACATGGCGAACTAAAAGGGTGCTTCTTTCACCTTAGCCAAAACAGGCAAAAACACATTGCGGCTTTGGGTCTAAGTTCTCGCTATAATAACGATAGCCAGTTTTCTTTACAAGTAAAGATGATACTGGCACTTGCATTTGTACCTGTCAATCATATTGATTCATATATTGATGTCTTAGCTGATGAATAATCCCCAGAGCATGTGCCAATCTTGAACTGGCTTGAAGACAATTATATAGGTCGGTTAAACAGACGTGGAAATAGCAGACGTGCACCACTCTTTCCATTGAAAATGTGGAATTTGTATTTTCGAACTTTGAATCATGAAGATAAAACAAACAACCATGCAGAAGGAGCGAACAAAAGATTACAAATGGAATTAGGAATGGAACATCCTACACTCTGGAAATTCATAAATGCACTTATAGCAGGCAGTTCACCACCCGCCAAATTAAAAAAGTACAGGGATTCTGCTTCCCGCATTCTTAGAATTGTCCAAAATTTTAATGAAAGGACTCCCATTGAATATTTAAGAGGCATTTCTCATAACATAAAATAATTTTTTTTTCTATATTTTCATGGATTTTTTGTCTTAAATTATATGGTGTTAATTTATTTTTAGTGTCATGAAAGAGTCATACTTGATTCTGAATAAAGGTGTTTTTAATATTTACTGAATTTCATTAATCACTGCCGGGAATGAGTTGGGTCAGGGATGAGTTGGGTCGGGGATGAGTTGGGTCGGGGATGAGTTGGGCCGGGGATGAGTTGGGCCGGGGATGAGTTGGGCCGGGGATGAGTAGGCAGCGATGAGTTGGTGGTGATGAGATGTACCCCATTCTTGATCGATCTACATTGGTTACCTGTTAAGGCTAGAATTGAATTTAAGATTTGCTTGTTGACTCACAAAGCACTTACAAGTGATAAGCCTAAATATCTTCGTGATTGCTTGGTCCCCTACCCTGAAGCTACCAGCGCTGCTGTAAGAGTTAGACATGCCGATGACCCACATAGACTATTCGAAATCAGTGTAAATCATGCAATAGGAGGAAGAACGTTTAGTTATGCTGCACCGAGACTCTTCAATGACTTTCCACTTGATGTCAAGAATAGCAAAAATGTGGCAGCTTTCAAGAAAAACTTGAAGACTTATCTTTTTAGAAAGTGTTATAACAGGGACTTGAAAACTATTAAGCCTGAATACAAATGCTAGCGAAATAACTGATATGATACAGAGCAAAATATTAACTGGAAAGAAATTATTTTCACACACCAAGGCCTGCCTGAACAGACTTTATTTTCTGATGGAGGGCGAGAAATAAACCCGTAAAAGTAAAGTAACTTACCCAAGTCACAAATGCTTCATCAATTACCGATCGTTCGTTTAAGAACGTCTGTGCTATAGCTCCTGTACTCAGGGAGACCGTAAAAATCAATTAACCACCTGGTCTCCAAATAAACAATCAATTATGTTAAAGCAAATAACGTAACCAAGGCCACTTTTTTATAAAAGGCATGTCTTTGATGATTTTTGAACGATGGTATTGTGTTTGTAAGTGATCGGTCCCGGGTTCCTATTTGCTCACTCCGCAAGATACGTTTGAAGGCACTCTTTCGCCTTAAAGATAGGTACAAAGCTTCTAAGCTTGTTCTTATTATTGTAATTAAGTTTATTTTACCTGTACCATAAATGAATTAATAATGAAATTGTCATTCTTTACTTTTATCCCACTCTACTCTGAAATCACATAGGATGTTACCTTGCTATCATAATTTTTAGCAACATATTGTGATCAGTTTGGACTTTTTACATTCTTCTTTCATGTGCATTACCCTACTTATAAATGCAACCAGATCCCTGCTAGGATTTTACAACATACCTATACTTATGTCTAGTTTCATTAACTATACTAATTTTGGTTATGAATATAAAATTGATGGGCACATTTTAGTTTTTGCCTTAAAACTACACTTCCGAAAAGATGTAACTTTGGGATGGAATCTGTGTAGGCCTGATGCTTTATAGGTAGTAGGTTGGCCAGAGCACCAGCCACTCATTGAGATACTACCACTAGAGAGTTATGGGGTCCTTTGACTAGCCAGACAGTGCTCCTTTGAACCCTTCTCTCTGGTTACAGTTCACTTTCCCTTTACATACACCCAATAGTCTGGCCTATTCTTTACAGATTCTCTTCTGTCCTCATACACCTGACAACATTGAGAGTAAAACACAATTCTTCTTCAATCAAGGGGTTAACTACTGCACTGTAATTGTTCAGTGGCTACTTTCCTTTTGGTAAGGGTAGAAGAGACTCTTTAGATATGGCAAGCAGCTCTTCTTGGAGAAGGACACTCCAAAATCAAACCATTGTCCTCTAGTCTTGGGTAGTGCCATAGCCTCTGTGACATGGTCTTCCACTATCTTAGGTTAAAGTTCTCTTGCTTGAGGGTAAACTCGGGCACGCAGTTCTATCTTATTTATCTTCCTCTGGTTTTGTTAAAGTTTTATATAGTTTATATAGGAAATATTTATTTTAATGTTGTTACTGTTCTTAAGATTTTTTTTTCCTTTTTTCCTTTCCTCACTGGGCTATTTTCCCCTGTTGGGGTCCCTGGGCTTATAGCATCCTGCTTTTCCAATTAGGGTTGTAGCTTAGAAAGTAATAATAATAATAATAATAATAATAATAATAATAATAATAATAATAATAATAATAGGCTGTCGATGTAAATATCACTATTGCTGTTTTCTCTTATTTAAGAAAAAAATCATAACTAATGAATTACTCACGCCCACATTATTATTATTATTATTATCATTATTAGCTAAGCTATACCCCTAGATGGAAAAGCACGATATTATAAGCACAAGGAGTCCAACATGGAAAAATAGCGAGGAAAGGAAATATATAAACGATATAAGACGTAATGAACAATTGTAAGAAAATATTCTAGAAACATTAAAAGCATTAAAACAGATATTTCATATACAAACTGTTCAACAAAAACATTTGCTCAAGTTTTAATATATATATATATATATATATATATATATATATATATATATATATAATATATACATATATATATATATATGCACACATGTATACAGTATATATATATATATATATATATATATATATATATATATATATATATGCACACATGTATACAGTATATATATATATATATATATATATATATATATATATATATATATATATATATACTGTATATATAGGTAGGTAGTAGGTTGGTCAGGGTACCAGCCACCCATTCAGACAATGCCGATATAGTCATTGGATCCTTGGAAACTGGGCAGACAGTACAACTACATTGGATCCCTCTCTCTGGTTACTGCTCATGTTTCCTTTCCTACACATACACCGAATAGTCTGACCCGTTCTTTCCACATTCTCCTCTGTCCTCATACACCTGAAAACAATTGAGAATATCAAACAATTCTTCTTCAATCAAGGGGTTAACTACTGTACTGTAATTGTTCAGTTGCTACTTTCCTCTTCGTAGGGGTAGAATATATTCTTTGGCTATGTTAAGCAGTTCATCTAGGAGAAGGACACCCCAAAATCAAACTATTGTTCTCTAGTCTTAAGTAGTTCCATAGCCTCTGTACCATGGTCTTCCACTGTCTTGGGATAGAGTTCTCTTGCTTGAGGGTAAACCCGGGCACACTGTTCTATCTTATTTCCCTTCCTCTGCTTTTTTTAAAGTTTTTATAGGTTATATCTGAAAGATCTAATTTAATGTCATTGTTCTTAAAGTATTTTGCTTTGATTGTTCATTACTTCTTTTGTAGTTTATATATTTTCTTGTTTCCTTTCCTTACTGGGCTATTTTCCCTGTTGGAGCCCTTGGGCTTCTAAGATCCTGCTTTTCCAATTAAGGTTGTAGCTTAGCTTGTAATAATAATAATAATGATAATAATAACAATAAAATAATAACAATAATAATAATAATAATAATAATAATAATAATAATAATAATAATAATAATAATACAGTATACAGTAACAAGATATGCAGCCATTTCTAGTCCGCTGCTAGACAAAGGCCTCATATATGTCCTTTGTCATGTCTTGGGTTTGGCCATTTTTTATCACCACGGTGGCCACTGCGGATTGGTGGGAGACTTTATATGATCTCCCATAACTAACCAAACAAGTAAACTAAATATGGGTGGCCCTGATTAGCACAGCTTGGCTTATCATGGCGACACACAAACCCTTTCACTAAGTTAGGGTATCCCCACTCAGATAGGGATCCCTTTTATCTACACAGACGTATATATATATATATATATAATATATATATATATATATATAATATATATATATATATATAAACGTGTGGGTATTTATGCATATAAGGTATCCCCACTCACATGTGTGTGTAGGCTAATGTTAGATACAAAAAAGAAACATTCTTGAATCTGTAAAATATTTGTGGGAAAAAAAAGGAGCTAAAAGACGCATGAAAAATATCAATGGTAAAAGGTTAGTATTTGTGAAAGGATGAATGAGCGTTTTATGGTGCTTTGGTCTTGAAGTAATGTAGAACGATGGGTTGGTGATAAAAGTACACATTTTCTAAATGGGTTAGAAGTAAAAAGTAAAGGAAGGGGTAAAAAGTTTTTTTTTTTTTTTTTTTTTTTTTTTTTTTTTCAATTATACTTGTAAGTCTTGAAAGTTGTATTTGAGAGCAAGCGTGCGCATAAGACATGGTGAACGACCCAGCATGAATATTGCGTTTGATGCACTACTGATGAACTTTTGGTGTGTGTGTGTGTCTCTGTGTGTGAAACAGCTGACTGAGAAAGTTTTCTGCATAGGGGCTCAGCTACGATTGGACAGCAGAGATTTCCATGGAATAACCTTTGCTGTTTTTAACAAAAGGAAGGCACTTATGTCAATTAAACAAATATGATTCCTATGTCTGCAGGTTTGCAGTGCCACAACAATATCAATTAATTTAAACAAGATATGGGCATTGGGACTATACCACTTGATATACACTTTCAAATGCTGTACGAGTAACCTAGGCGTTTCGTTCGTTCAAATTATTAATCATAATTGGTGTCTTATAAGGATTGGATTTATGGATCTGGGCAATATAACATGAAGCTGGGGCTATTCATCGCCGATGTGCATCTGAAGTAAAACCCGGAGGTAAAAGTTGGAAGAGGTTGGACAGCCAGATAGAAGAAAGAAAGCAAGAACACAGGTAAAATATTAGGATATAAAGCAAGTGCAGCCATGTACTAAACAAACACTACAAAGGCCCTTAATTAATGCCTACAGTGTACAGCATGAGGTGTACCGACGGCATTACTCTCTAATTACAGGGTTTATTGGGATGAGAAAGTGTAATTAACAAGCCTCTTGCAGTGGACTAATGACATTACGAAAACGACTAACTGCATCTACTTTATACTTTTCCTTTGTTCCCGATCTTTTTCTTCTACTTCACAGTCTAACTTATTTTGAATAATTTTACTTCACAGTAAAACTGTGCTTACTAATGCGCTAATGTCTCCCCGGTTCCTGCCCGCCGGTCCAGGCTGCATCTAAATTTTTGATTGTTTTAGTTAAAGTTGCATCCGTGAATTTAAGCGAATATCCGTTATCTAAGAAAAACACACATAATTATAACATTTGTGTATTCGCCAAAACCGCTTGAAATAGCAGATAAGTCTATTAAAAGGAAATGAAAGTCACTGTCCTTTGTGAAATGATTAGTCAAGAAAGGAAAATGCTAATCAGAGAGAGAGAGAGAGAGAGAGAAGGAGAGAGAGAGAGAGAGAGAGAGAGAGAGAGAGAGAGAGAGAGAGAGAGAGAGAAGCTTTATAATAAAGATTTTCGGAAAGATATAGCCAAAACTTGATCTGTGGAGCTGGGATAATCACTCATTAATAAACTGCAAATGCTACGGACCATTAAGGAATGCAACAGAAGAGCTTTCGCTTATTTTGACCCCTCGGCACCACTCTCTCTCTCTCTCTCTCTCTCTCTCTCTTCTCTCCTCTCTCTCTCTCTCTCTCTCTCTCTCTCTCTCTCTCTCTCTCTCCCTCTCTCTCTCTCTCTTCTACACATTAATTAGTTTCAATTCATGTCCATAATTCGGGATTTATATTTATATATATATATATATATATATATATATATATATATATATATATATAGAGAGAGAGAGAGAGAGAGAGAGAGAGAGAGAGAGAGAGAGAGAGAGAGAGAGAGAGAGAGAGAGAGAGAGAGAGAGAGAATATATACATGTATATAAATATATATATATATATAAAAATATATATATATATATATATATATATATATAGAGAGAGAGAGAGAGAGAGAGAGAGAGAGAGAGAGAGAGAGAGAGAGAGAGAGAGAGAGAGAGAGAGAGAGAGAGATGAATGACTGCACGTATGCACACACAGACTCACACACACATACACACACACGCGCGCACACACACACACACACATATATATATATATAAATATATATATATGTGTGTGTGTGTGTGTCCGTGTTTGTGTGTATAATGTACATATGTATATTTATTAAATTAATTATTAATATACACAATAATAAAGGAGGATCACCAAATAACAAATGAAGATATGAAAAGCGTGCCCATGTTGTTATGATTCTCGTTTGACATTTAATAAACGGTGTTATTACAAGTTTCTAACATCCACGTGAAGTAAATACGATATCACGGTACAATACTAGCAAAAAAGTTTCATAACTAAGCTTGTATTTAATGGAAAAGTTTCTCACCCGCAATCTTCGCAAAACTGGATTTGTTCCCAGGTTTTTCTGGATTAATTTTTCTGCAGAACGAAATTATTGTAAGACTGATTATAGAAAAGATTCCGTTATCAAATTCTTTTATGTGAATTAATAAATGACTTTTGACTGTTTTCTTCTCCTAACCCTTAGAAGTAAGGAATTTTTTCATTTGAAATAGAAAAAAAAATAGTTTCAGAAATTACGGTTTTATATGTAAAAAGGAGAACAAAAGGATTAGTTAGTCAGTTTGGAATAGGAAGGACACTTATGGAACCTGAAATCACATTTAGGGGAATAAAATCTGGGTCTCTGAGAATCATTACACAAATCTAACTTTTCACATTCGAAAACTGCCCTGTACGTCTGCCTAAATTTACATCTCTCATTCTTTCAATCCTATTTATTCTACATTTATTTCAACAATTACCTTTCTGTATGCATATTCAACAACATAATTTTAATTCGATAACTAAACGTTGTCTAGACAATTCTGTTATTACTGTACACGTTTATCACAGACAATCCTCTGACCATTGGCTGATTCCATGCTACATTCCTCTCTTCACATATTCTGTGATCTAGCTCATGTCTCATCATTCTCTGCTTGTTACTTATATGCACACATACATATACTGTATATATATATATATATATATATATATATATATATATATATATATATATATATATATATATATATATATAGTGTGTGTGTGCATGTGTGTGTAAAGACAAATAGACATTAATGTTGAATTCCCTTTAATTCTGATATAAATTTCACTGAAAGGACGAGGTTGTAGTCATGGATGTGATAAAGAGTCCCGTGTGAATAACTAACAAAGCTAATATAATTCGTATGAGACGATAAGTGATGCAAACAAACAATATTTTCAAGGATAATTGACTGACGAGAACTTGGGAATTATATACTGTTTTTTAAGTACTATGACATCATCGTGTATTTTTCTAATCTAAGCACACTTCGTTCACCAAGACGAGAGGAAGATTCTAAAGAAGAGAATCTCAAGGTCTGAAGGAATTATGAATTCTGAATTTAGGATTCTCCTTAAGCCGCAAGGGATTTTTAAAGCTATATCCGCCAATGCTTCTTGTCCGACTGCTTTTTTTTTCTTATATATATTTATTCTTTTTGTTCGTTGATGTGTATTTATTCTAGTGGTTTTTTAATCTGTATGTTTTTACAGTCTTCTTATATTGGCTCTGATTTATATATGTGAATACTATACTGGTTCTTTCTGTTCACTTGATCCACATTTTGAACGATGACAATAATAATAATAATAATAATAATAATAATAATAATAATAATAATAACAACAACAACAACAACAACAACAACAACAACAACAACAACAACAACAACAACAATAATAATAATAATAATAATAATAATAATAATAATAATAATAATAAAAAGTTAGATTCCGAGGACATCTCACCACCATCTTGCGTTGGTTACCAAATTTGCCCATAAGTATGCAATGTGCAAAGAAGGATATACTCCAAGATAACGTGTTCGTGGACCATGGGCTATTTACACAACAGCTTGTGTGTTAGGGTTTGCATTGGAAAGTGCGTTTAAATATTCAACCATCGTAAAATGAAACTGGGAAATGCTAATCGTAAAAAAACACCGTTTTCCTGTCTGGGATATTCAATTGTTCATAGCATTTTTTTCAGGTTTCCAACAATTTAGAAAATATTTTTATGCTGTTGTTAAACAAAAAATATATGTTTGATGGAAATGACCTTTGGCCCGGTTGTGCCTTAGCGTCATAGGATGTCGATGATGCCCGAAATTACAACAAAAATAATCTTATAGAATAAAAGCTTAATACACCCAGTTAATTGCCCCTAAGCTATGTAACACCGATGGGATGATATCAATTGTAACACATGCACTAGTTGCTCTCATAAAGTCTTAAGTGTTAAGTAGTTAATAGTCATAGCATAACCATAATTTTGCCCATATAATTTTATAATTCTTAGACTGTTTTGAGACAATCGTATCCTCTTCGGTACTCTTTACAAGATTTATGTGTGTACAGTATACTGTACGCATAAAAGTAAATCATATTGGTTTATTTTCTATACTGTAATAGGGCATCGAGTTTGCGGGTCTACTGGTAACAGTAGACAAAGAAAAAAATAGTAAACTCCAACCTTGGTCTACCTTGGATTAAAAGAAGACATAGAATTTCCTGGAAAGTGTAAAATCTAGAATTATGAGCATCTATTACACCCTCCCCCCTTCATTTCTACTTCTATATCTGCGAGGGTCCTTTGATTAGCATCTTGATAGGGCTTGAAATAGCAGCTAGATAGGTTCCCGTCCCTTTGTAAAAGGGAGGGATGCGACACCAAAGAACCTGGTTCTGGTCCCTTCCATTTCGACATATGGTTTTTCTTTCAAATTGATGAATTCAGTCTTTCGAGAGTTACTCTGTAAGAACTTTCCTTTTCACTTCTTTTCTGTCCCTAATTAATCTGCGGAATCAAAGACCTTTTTGGTAATTATTCTTCTTTCAATGGTTTCTCTTCTTTTAATGTAGAGACATAAGTGAAAATATAAAAGCAATGAAAATTATTCTATTACATTTTTTTTACTCTCCTAATTTGCAATATTCTTGCTGGATAGGCTATCTAAAAATGACATAAACAACTCTTTTAAATACTAGTAAAGATTCTAAAATACTAAACATACGGCAAACCTAAGTAGGAAATTATTTTGAAAAAGGCTAATGATAGCTTAAATGTATTTAGGATTAATCACTGTTACTTCATCTTTATCTTAACTTCTGAAGAAAAAAAAAAAAAACGAAGAAATCTCTTCAATTCAACCATTCATCGAAAAAAAAAAATTGTTTTGGTCTTCTCTTAAACACTTTCACTTTCAGCTTAATTTTGGCTCCTTGGTTTCCAACGTTTGTTTGTGCATTTGCTTCTC
>NC_090746.1:27300605-27305605 GCF_036898095.1 Palaemon carinicauda | reverse complement strand
TAATTCCTTTATTAAAGTAATTCAGTTAATTCTACATTAATCGATTTCTCTTCAATTTCTCTAAAGAGTAGTGGTTTAGAGTCATTTTGGAATGCAAATTCATGTTGAAAAATTCTTGTTTGTATCATCGGCTCGTACTGTCGTGTTTTTTTATAGCTGTCTCGAGAAGCTGATAACACCTTTTATCAAGAAATTAGATTTACAAATATTTTAATCAATTTTCACTTGAAATTCTATCTGCAATATGATAGGAGCCTACAAAGATAATTTCACACTTGATATTTGTGTGGAGTTGATTCTCTAAGGAGGAATTCGTCTCAGGTAATGCTTTCCGATTGAAATGATAGAAATAAGTTTCATCGTTTGATAGAATAAATATTTGATATATTCATTTATTGTTGTATTCAATTAAAAGATATTCTACGGTGATAAGACCTCCGTTAGTCAGTACCCTGTGACTATGGGATTACTTCTTGTCTGTTATTACGTCATTGAAGTCTAATGCGTTATTGCCTGGTGAAATTATGAACAATTACTATATTTTATAAATATCAGCAACTAATATGTTGTTTATATGATCAAAATAATACAAAGTCATTTACACTTATCTCTCTCTCTCTCTCTCTCTCTCTCTCTCTCTCTCTCTCTCTCTCTCTCTCTCTCTCTCTCATCAAGTTACAGCACTCCTCTTCTCGATTTTACGATTGTGATTTATAATTGGTGAAAGTGAAAGGATAGTTTTCAAGAAGACATTGTAAGATGAAGATGGTACTCGTTAAATAAATGAGTCTCCTTAGCATCATGTTTAAATTTTTCTTATGAACTTTTGTAAAGTCATAACCTTTGAAGACCGTATAAGAATTGCCATTATTAATCTTTGCCTTTGCTTTTATGGCTTCCACAATTATGTGAAGGTTAGAATGATTCTGACTTTCTACTGTATGATTTGTGTGTCTTTAATCCTTTCCCTTTTTTTTTTATTAGAGTATCAACAAAAAAAGATATTGTTCCTGGTTACGATGATGACAGGTTAAGCACGCTTGCTTAAATGATAGAATGATTTCATATGGCAAAAGAGGTGCAACAACTTTCACTATCAATTGCCACTGTCATTTCTTGGGTTGTGATGGCCGATGTGGTAACTTCCCTGAGCGCCAGACTGTGGTTCGAGTCCCGCTCAAACTCGTTAGTTCCTTTGGTCGCTGCAACCTCACCATCCTTGTGAGCTAAGGATGGGGGTGTTGGGGGAGCCTATAGGTCTATCTGCTGAGTCATCAGCAGCCATTGCCTGGCTCTCCGTGGTCCTAGATGGGGCTTTGGCACTGATCATGTATATATTTTCAGTCTCTATGGCATTGTCCTGATTGATAGGGCAATGACACTGTCTCTTACCTCTGCCATTCATGAGGGGCCTTTAAACCTTTAAACCAAAACGGTTTGCGTAATCTTGAAAGGTGGACTGTGAAGGAAACCTTTTTAATAAGTTACAGTTTCTTTAACGTGTTGTTTATGTGATGTTTCCTGTTTGTATGTTTATATCCTTTCACTCCATTTTTCTTATACTTTTTAATTCTATGCTATATGTGGTGATATTTTAAGGTTTCTCTGTAGACAGTACCACTTTTATGTACGTAAGTTTCAGTTTTGCAATATAAAGAACGTAAGCCAATTTCAATATTTCTATTAAAACTATTCTAAAAAAAGAAATAATTCAATACGATATTCATTCATGTGAAAAATGTAGTATCAGAAACCCTCTGGAGAGAGAGAGAGAGAGAGAGAGAGGAGAGAGAGAGAGAGAGAGAGAGAGAGAGAGAGAGAGAGAGAGAGAGAGAGAGATTCTAGGCAGATTTTTCACAAAAATACTCAAACTCAGAAATATCTACTTGTTTGTTTTTAGGGTGTCAATACCGACAGCAGAAGTCAAGGACTGAACATTCTCTTTGAAAGACTTTAAAACGAACAAAAGATGTTTATCAAAAGATAGAATATAAAGTCTTTTCCTAAAAGATAAACGTGTCTAATAAAGCTCCCGGATGCTGCAAATGCCTATATTTAGAAATCTGTTAAAAAGTGAATGAAATTGCCTATTGAAAAAGGATAAATATCAAGTTGTAATAGTATAGCGTTGGAGTACCATAAGATAACTTATCATTACTTTATTGCGTGATGACAAATACAAAATATTTAGTTTCTGTTTCAATATTGCGTTTGACTTGAAAGGCTGATTAAAAGCAAGTGTAATAGGTTATCAATATTTTCTTTAATAAGGACCTTCGCAAAACGTAGTGTTATTATTATTATTATTATTATTATTATTATTATTATTATTATTATTATTATTACTAGCCAAGCTACAACCCTAGTTGGAAAAGCAAGATGCTATAAGCCCAAGGGCTCCAACAGGGAAAAATAGCCCAGTGAGGAAAGGAAAAAAGGAAATAAATAAATGATGAGAATATATTAACAATATATCATTCTAAAAACAGTAACAGCGTTACAATAATAAATCATTTGCAATACCATACAACAGTTTATCATTATACGCAATCTAATAATTGATAACATTTATGGCAAAGCCTTGATTTTTTTCATACTTTTATTATCTCAATGTTTTAACGCGAATAAAAAGAACTAAATTTATTGAGCAATCTTAGACGTTCAAAGTTTATTGAGTTGGATTTCTGACTTTTGAAGTTACTCTCTTACGATGTAACAAAACTTAAAATGTACCTTGGGAAGAAGAAGAGAAACAGAGATAAGATCGACAGACTGTTTGTTCTTCCTTAAGAACCTTCACTGTTACCTCTTTTATCAGCTGGACAATGTTATGTTCGCATTTATCTAGCATTGTCTGCCAGTTTTCCTTTTATTTGTTATTGCTATTTGCTTCCACTAACAAAAGAGAGAGAGAGAGAGAGAGAGAGAGAGAGAGAGAGAGAGAGAGAGAGAGAGAGAGAGAGAGAGAGAGAGAGAGAGAAATAATTTACTATTGGTACACAAAAATTCTTTTGTATAAAAATTTTTATGAAAATATTCAATCATCTGGTTGTGGAGTGGAAGTCTCTCTCTCTCTCTCTCTCTCTCTCTCTCTCTCTCTCTCTCTCTCTATATATATATATATATATACATATATATATATATATATATATATATATATATATATATATATATATATATATATATATATATATATATATACTAAGGCACTTCCCTCAAGTTTAGAGGGTAGCCGACATCAGACAAATGAAAACAGGGGGATCTTTCCTCTTCCCTTCGTTCCTCCCAGCCTGACAAGGGACTCAACCGAGTTTGGCTGGTACTGCTAGGGTGCCACAGCTCACCCTACCCCGTTAGGGCCCTTTCACACTATGCGATTTAAATCCGCCTCCGCCAGCGGAACGGCACCGCGCTTACAAGTTGACTGATAAAACTAATGGAGCCTTTCACACTATAACGGCGCGGATTTTTTGCCGTCGCGGTGCCGCTTTGCATGAGCGGTATTCCACTGGCTTGAGGCGGCCCCGCACCCGTTGACGGTTGTAGTTGGTCATTAAGTTCAATGAACGACTTCACATCAGGCGGCTTTTTTCCGCCTTTACAAGCGGTGAGCATCAATAGGACATGCTTTTCGTCATGAAAACATATAAATTATATGGATATGGATCAAGATATTGATACAGAATTCTCATTTTTTTAGTCGAAACGAATCCAGTTTTATGAGATGAAAGTATGGACAAGTATGAAAGTCGTAATTTAGTTACATCTGCTTGAAGAGAAGTATGCTATGATTTAAATGAATGATTTAAGAATCTTAATGATAAGGAGAAATATGAATATGGTGAGCTTTTTATTATTTATTTATCTTTGATTTTGCAATCGTTTTTATTAAGTAAAACATGGCGAACCATTTGTTACCATTTTAAGAATACTGCGTGCATAAGATAATGGGCGCATAGATAATGCGCATGTTTGGTACTAAAGGCACTCACTACTAGATAAGAAAAAGTTTTCATACTTTTTCAATGTCACATTTTAATATATTGCCAACTCTAAACCCCTAGTTCACTCACGTAACAATAAGCAAACGTGTTTCTGATGCCATCTGCTGCTAGTCCAGCCCGTATATTTATAAGATGTTCAAGCTCTTCTAATCCATTTATTGTTAAAGTATTTTCAAAATGAAAACCATCGCGTTCTCTAGCCATGTTAAGAAGAATATTTGCCAACATTCATAGATACGACAAGGGGACGACGGGAAATCCTCCATTTGTTTCTTAATATTCCAAATGCACATTCAACATGCTTTCTTCCTCTACTTAAATGATTATTAAATATTCTCTTTTTTTCACTTAATTTTCATCCTCCATATGGCCATATTACAATTTCATGCAGTCCAAATTTTCCCCTAAAATACACAAGACACACATGGTTCCTGAAAACCGGGCAATAGTTTTGGTTGGGGTAGAGGAAAGAAATTTTGGTCAAAAAATCTCTAGAAAGGTTAGCTTCAGAAGTGGTTGAATCCCAATCTTTCTCATGCACACCAATGTTCTTCAGTTGTTAGTTTAGACATTTTAGAATATTAGAAAAATTATTATCATCCTTCTTTAGTTTTCAAAAGAGAGAAGCATATGCGCCTGGCAGATCTCTTTGTGCATTGGATTCTTGTTCGTCTCTTTCATAATAGATAAAGGTACAGCAGGACCCTCCTCTTATCCATCTTGTGGCACACTGCATATTGTTTTCAATATCTTAAAAGATAATCGATCTCTGTAGGCGGAGACAGCGCAAATAAGCGATGTCGTCGGCAGTAAAAGCGGTGCGGAGACCGCCTCGACTGGGGGAAAAAATCGCATAGTGTGAAAGGGTCCTTATCCACCACAGATGAAGCTTCATGACGCTTAATCCCCTACTGCTGCTACCTCCGCGGTCATCCAAGGCAACCGGGGGAAGCAGCAGGGCCTACCGGAACTGCGTCACAATCGCTCACCATTCAT
>NC_090746.1:27230605-27295605 GCF_036898095.1 Palaemon carinicauda | reverse complement strand
GGAGTTAATATTTGAATAACTACCTTTGTTTTGTGATACAATCGTTATTCTTGAATGTAAGTTGTAGGCTATAACTCTTACACATAAACAGTATAGGTACACTTTTGAAAAGAACTTTTTTTACAGCTGTATAAGATGTTTATTTTCACAAAATTATACAATTTACATATCACATACATAAAATCAAACCGTCGTACACCACGTTTGAATAGCAAGCTTTGAATGAAGATGGGAAAAAATAGAATGATGAAAAGATTTAGGATGAATCACCGTGCAAACAAAGCTATTTTAGTTCACCCCAAAGCTTTCTGATACCCCATTACCAAAGCAAAAACACCATGGCAATAAAAAAAAAAGGAAGATCAATCAATGTCAGGTAATAGAGAGAACCCAAAAAAGTATTGGTCGAATAAGAAAAATAACTTTGAGGATAGAAGAACTTAAGGACTTAGCATAGTCATAACTGACTTTTCTTTTTTCCAAAGATGATGGAGGCAAGTCTGTAACACTGATAGCGAATGTACTATATGGTTATAATATCTAGCTTCTACATGAATTTATGATAACGCGTTTGTTGAATATACATTATATGAAATTACTTTCTATTTGCATTAGCAAGGGGATTTATGTATTCCTAAATTAGAGAAAAATAATTACATCATTTTCAGACATGGGAGATAATTAGCAATGTATTTTTTGTATATTTACATAACCCACAACATGAAAACATTCAATTATGTGCAAAAGCAACGTAATTGCAGAAATGATAGAATTCGTTAACGCTATTACACAAGAGTGTAATCTCTAACTCTTAATTTGTGTTTATACAAATTGAAGAAGAGAAAATTTTGATGTTACATAAATGAAAAATTGCATTACTCCTCCATTTTCACCTTCTGTAACTATTAGCATGCAAGCATTGACTATGAACGTACTATGTGAGGAATAAACAAAGCTAACTTCAGTATTAATACCAGTCCCTTAAAAAAATGTAGCTAAGATCAGACTTAGAGATTAAAACAGATGACTATTGTGATCAAGGTTCATAGAATAAATTGATTGTGATAGTGATATATGAAGCAAAATATAGGAAAGATCTCTTCAAGAAATGCGCGAATACGATATGAAAAAATGGGAGAAATGTCAAAACAAAAAAGATACGTGTTTCGTTGTGACGCAAAAGTCCGTTGGGTTTGTAAATGGTTGAATCCTAAATTTGGTTGAATCTAGAACAAACATACAATATCCAAGCAAGTCATGGCTTTGGCCTCGACTTGTATCTTAATCCTCGTCGGGAATCTTTCCGAAGTCAGCGTTAGAGGAATCATACAGAGAAGTAGCCTCAGAGCAGGGTACAGATGCGTCAGGGGACGCACAGGTTAGACTCTCCTGGTTGAATATGGTTTGGTTTCCACAGACGAAGGAGAAATGCGCCGTTTCAAGGGTCTCCCCTTCTTCGTCCACAACGGGGACACATACGTGGAATACCTGGTGGAAAATCCAGAATAGTGAGGAATAAGATACGCCAACTTTATGAAGAGGATGGGACGATGTAATTGTAAAGGACAATACAGGGTTGGAAGGAATAATGCAATAAAGAATGAGAGGATATTTCACAGAAGAATGCAATGCTTAAAAACAAAGAACAACTTCACCAAGAAAAGCTGAATTTACATGTTGGCTAGCATCCGGATAGCCAAGGGCCTGCTCATAATTTTTCGCTTTCCATCCAGCTTCTTAATCCACACACACACACACATACACATACACACACACACACACACACACACACACATATATATATATATATATATATATATACATATACTAATTAAATTCTCCTACAATACTTGAACCTTTGTACAGTATGCTACCTAACATCCTGTTCATTTTAAGAGCATCCATGTGACACTAGGTCTTAAAATAATGCATGAAACTTAAACTTCATAATCTCTTGAAATGCCCATACAACTGAATCTCCATGTAGTGTTACTTAGGTGAATTTCCATACAATTTTTAAATTCTCCTATATTACTTGAATTTCCTTAGTTGTATTCTATCATACAGCACTTACATTACTTGGGTCTCCAAAATATCCCAGAATCCTCCTCTACCGTTATATATTTAAAAATTCATGCAATATCCTAATCCACACACACAGTAATTCAACTTCATTACCTGACAGCCGTTATCTACATCAGCGTAGTATCCATAAGAGCGGGAGTCGCAAGAGAAGGTGGTTTGAAGACCTGCCGAGAGAAGGGCCTCAGCGCCGTCAGGAAATTCGTACGCCATACGGGCAGCGGCTGCTGCTACGAGAGCCAACACGATGACAGCTTTCATTCTAAACAAAAAATGAATCACTATTACACTCATGTTTTTTTAATGAGGCGCATTTGCACTGACTGGCAGCGGTGCCCCTTTAGCTCGGAAAAGTTTCCTGATCGATAATTGGTTAGTCATCTTGTCCAACCAATCAGCGATCAGGAAACTTTTCCGAGCTAAAAGGGCACTCTTGCGATTCGGTGCAAATCTGCCTCACTAAAAAGAATTGACTATAGATAGACAGGTGAGATCATTGTATTAATCTTATCGTTTGTCACCACGAACTCGTGCTCATTTCAGCTAGACGTGCAGTAGACAGATAAATAGTTTTGTTAGACTAAGTCGGCCTTATGATAGCATGAACTGTTGCTCATGTGAGCAGGTTTTATGTCTCTGTGTGTGTGACAGAGAGAGAGAGAGAGAGAGAGAGAGAGAGAGAGAGAGAGACAGACAGACAGAGGGAGAGGGAGAGAGAGAGATGCCTTCAGCACGGGAGGTATATTTACCAATAAATTAATTCTACCTTTAATTTAGTGTTGGAGAAATGCAATTATGCAGTCAGTGATGGAAATAATTGAAACAAAGAAAAGTAAATGGATAATGCATAGTGACTGAGATACTCGAGTATCATACGATGAAATGAAAGTCTTCTAACAATATAATTCAATTTACATACTATAATAGTTGATATGCTTACTTCTGTGTTTAAAAGAAATACGCGCGTTCTATCGTTCTTGATGAGAGGTTTTAAAGAAATACAAATTTTCCTATTGTGGTACAATCTTATAGTTGTTTTTTATGAAATTTTACGAGTCGTCTCAATTTGCACTCATCGCCGGAAAAAAACATATGTTCTTTATTTGACTTAGTTGACTAGTTAATGTCTGCATGAGGTAAAAGTAGTAAAATTTACAGGATAAGACACAAATTTTAAAACAAATGTTATATTCTGGCATTATTAAGTCAATTGAACTATTAATGATTTTATTATATATTTCTGTTTGAATATAGATATATATATCTTTTTGTATTTCATAGCATTTCTTTTTCGTTGTTTAATTTGAAAATATTACATGAGTTTGAGAAAAAACACTTAATGAATGTTGCAAAAATGAAATTATCTTCAGTTTCCTGATTAACAAAATATATGTGAAATATATAAAAAAAAGTGTGCCATGTATGAAACGTATAAGACGGGTTCATTGGTGCTTTTGAAATTTATAAATATAACAGCTTTAACCTTATGTAAACTATGGATGGCTTAGCTGCCACGGAGAGCGCGATTGTACCGTACCTGTTCGCTGGACTGAAGGACTTATGGCACAGCTTCCATAAAGTCCAAGCAATTTATACTAGGACTGGTGAAAGGACGAAGGTATCCTGACCCCCTTTGCTCTCTCTCTCTCTCTCCTCTCTCTCTCTCTCTCTCTCTCTCTCTCTCTCTCTCTCTCTCTCTCTCTCTCTGTTGTAAGCCCGTAGGGTATCCTTTCGATATCCTTCTTTACATGAAACGCTGCTCTCTCTCTCTCTCTCTCTCTCTCTCTCTCTCTCCTCTCTCTCTCTCTCTCTCTCTCTCTCTCTCTCTCTCTCTCTCTCTCTCGGTATATATATACATATATTTATATATGTATTTATACATGTATATACATATATCTATATATGTATATATATATATATATACATACATACACACACATAATATATATACATATATATATATATATATATATATATATATATATATATATATATATATATATATATGTTGTAAGCCCATAGGGTATCCTTTCGATGTTCTTCTTTTCATGAAACGCTGCTCACTCCTCTCTCTCTCTCTCTCTCTCTCTCTCTCTCTCTCTCTCTCTCTCTCTCTCTCTCTCTCTCTCTCTCTCTCTCTCTCTCTCTCTCTCTTTATATATATATATATATATATATATATATATATATATATATATATATGGTGCATACAAGTACAATGTTGTATTTCCTTTTTATCTTGATAAGGTTCAACAATGATGTAAGACATGTATGAAAACTAGGTGTATATTTGTAATATCTACAAATATACACCTAGTTTTCATAGACGTCTTACATCATTGTGGAACCTTATCAAGTTATATATATAAATATATGTATATATATATATATATATATATATATATATATATATATATATTTATATAAATATATATATATTTATATAAATATATATATATATTTATATATATATATGTATATATATGTATATATATATATAGATAGATAGATAGATAGATATATAGATAGATAGATAGATAGATAGATAGATAGATATAAATGTTGTAAGCCCGTAGGGTATCCTTTCGATATCATTCTTTACATAAAACACTCTCTCTCTCTCTCCTCTCTCTCTCTCTCTCTCTCTCTCTCTCTCTCTCTCTCTCTCTCTCTCTCTCTCTCTCGTTAGAATTCCTTCAGATTAGCCTATATATTCTTTTACATTTATACGCAAGACATCTCACGTTTGTGCACACTTCCTTTGCTCTTATTTCTGTGATAGTTAAAGTGGTAATCGTAAACGTAAAACTCGTATTTATTTTGAAGTTAATATGTTCTTTTTCTTAAAAGAACAAACCCCTGAAGCACATAGACACTTCATTTATTCATATTTTGGCTTTTAAAGGTAGTGAAATTGCTTAACCTTGTGCTGTTTGGCGAGGGTTTTAGCTTTGCTGTTTGATTTTTCTTTTTTTTTTTTTTACTTTCCCTTTTTTTCCAATGATAAGGATATTTTCATGTGAAGAATGGCACACATACATACATACATACATACATACATACATACATACATACATACATATGATGACTAGGCTATATGTAAATATATTAACTTTAAGCGAGAAATCGCTGAAAAGTGCAATGTCTCAATATGACGGCTGACCGACACACACACATATATATATATATATATATATATATATATATATATATATATATATATATATATATATATATATATATATATATTATATATGTATATATATATATATATAGAGAGAGAGAGAGAGAGAGAGAGAGAGAGAGAGAGAGAGAGAGAGAGAGAGAGAGAGAGAGAGAGAGAGACCAAGGTACAAAAGAACAGAATGTCTCTATTAGTAAAAGTTATGATATTACTATTATTATCACCACACGTATAAAAGTAAATGCAATTCTATTCATGATTAGAATACTTAACTAACTTTCTGAGTTGATAACAAAATAAGCCAGTAAAAGGTCCATCACATGACAAAAGAAAGTTGAAAGAGAAAATTACTATGAGATAAAAACATTAAAGATTACTTAAAGAACAATAAAAAGAATAAGGATTGTTTAAAGAAACAATGTAATCTAAAAACTGATGAATGTAACCTACTGATCTACAGACAAGAAAAGTAGCATCTACAATAGGCTATATATCAACGTCCTATCATCGTGAACCTTGTAATACAACCAATCGAAAACATAACTGATGTCTTTCACAAATGTGGGTTTGTGATGGCTTATGGGAAATGTCCCTGCCAGGTGATAAGCTCCAGAGTTTTTTGTAGCGTCCGCAACTTGACCATCCTTGTGAGCCAAGGATGTGATATTTGGGGGAGTATATATATATATATATATATATATATATATATATATATATATATATATATATATATATATATATATATATACGTGTGTGTGTGTGTTTCCTGCTGAATCATCAGCAGCCGTTGCCTGGACCTCCCTGGTTTAGGTTGGGTGGAAAAGGTGCGTGGGCCCTAATCATATGCGTCAGTTTTTAGGGCATTGTCTCTGTATTCACTCATACCGCACTTCTTAACGATAGCTCAATCATTATTAACTTCTAAAATAAAACTTTCACTGGGAGGGATTGCAAAAGTTGATTGAAGATTTGAATAGAAAAAGCATAAATGTAGGACTGAAAATTAATATGACTAATACCAATATAATGTTCAATGAAAATGCAGAGGCAAAAAATAAGGATTATAGACGAACATCTAGAGGTTGTTCATAAATATATGTAGGCCTACTCAGGACAGACACTAAGTTTTCCTCCAGGGGACGAGACTAAATTTAAAAGAATTATTAGCATGTGATGGAGAGTTTTTGGGAAACAAAATAAGATTATGAAATGTAAATTGTCACTTTCTCTAAAAGGGAAAGTATTTAATCAGATGGTCCTACAAGTATTAACTTATGCATCAGAAACTTATGACATAAGCTAGTTACAACGCAAAGAAGTATGGAAAGAATAATGATGGGAATAGCACAAAAAAGAGCAACTGGATAAGAGAGCAAACTAAAGTAGAGATACTCTAACATGAAAAAAAAATGGACATGTGCTGCAGGACATAGAATGAAAATGGCAGATATCAGATGGACATTAAGAGCAAACGATTGATTGATGAACTAAGAAAACTTGCGGGTATAAACTAGCATAGAAAGACCTTAAAGGTTTAAACAGATGCGAGTGGAGGGACATGTCTTCTGAAACATTTGTTCTACAGTGGACTGGTAACGTCTGATGATCATCATGATCATGATATATATATATATATATATATATATATATATATATATATATATATATATATATCAGTCGTTATAAATATAGCCTTGCGGCTCCAAGACTATAGGCCTACAAGCTCCCACTGGACATCCCTTTAGTAAAATAAAGATTGTATGCGTGTGTTAGCATAATATTAATGAAAATTATGATAATAACCAAAAGAGAAAAACGCAACAGCTGCAATTTCTCTTGAGATTTGACTAGAGACTAGTAGATTGGTTTAAGGTTAGTCTTGGCGTAAGATCGTGGGTCCAGGTTTATAGAATTCATTGCATCAGCAGGCCGCAGTTTTTAGGAAACGAAGTTGCTAGACACACCCTTTTTCTGATAAGAATATTAAACAGCAACATAAACTTCACGGATATATAAATCACTATTTAGAAAATGTAATTAATTATTTGTAATTGCGATTATTTAAATGATTTTCCAAAGTATATTTACAATGCAGCGGCAGTAGTTTGTTCATCAGTCTATCATCCTTGAGGGAAGACACAATCTTCAACATTTTGGCAAGGGATAAATATTTTTATAAAATGGCCATCTGGTCACATGTATCTTTTTTTCTATTTAAGTTGACCAACTCAATGTTGAATTATCGAAATTCTTGCACTGGGGCAAAGACTCTTTGGCACTGGAGATAGTATGATAAAGAAAAGAGATAGTATTGGAACCATTAAAAGCCATCATTTCAGTTTCATTTTGCATTGTGTTGTGTTTAAACCCGCGCGGTAACGTCAGACGGATAATTATATATCCTTCAGCCCATATTGATATCAGGTGACGGTAATCAATAAGTTAAGATATTTATCTGACGTAGTACTGTATGATACCTAATCCTGGTTTTCTAATATACCTTCAGTATGAAGAATGTGTGGCAATCCATCATGGGGTACAAAGTTTATGCTGTTGTGTATGGCACTGACTTGCCAGACCTTTTAAATTTTTTTTATCGATATCGGTGAAAACTTCCTGGTAGGTTATAATTTCTGATAATTAAGACATTTACGCCTCATTTTGTTGCACTTCCTAAATATTGCCAGTAAATTAATTTTCCATACTAGCGTATGTATTGATTAACGAAGAAAACAATTAGCACTAGTCCTATGCCTATTTATTTTGTTGCTAGCCTTGGTTATTTGGTAGATGATCATCTGGTTAAATCTCAGGCACATTTATAGAAGAACACGGAGCAACATTTCTAAGAGGAAAAAAACTTCCTACAGGAAATAACGTGCTTTGAACGAGTCTGATCTTTATTCCCACTGCAAATAAGCTGTTGTATCGTTAGGCCTATGGACCCCACTTTCCCTAGGGACACGGGTGAGAACCTGTGATTTTGTGTGTGCAAAAACAAGAAAAAGCATGATTATTTAACATTTTTAAGATTGTAAAAGGGTACAGAACCTAACAAACCCACCTAACCTAACCTACCCTTGTAGTTCCCAGGTCACAGCCCCTAGCCAGGGGCAAGCCTGGACTTCCCTTCCCAGATCACAAAACGTGATTATTTAACACTTGCGGTTTGTAAAAGAGTACAGAACGTACCAAACTCACCTAACCTAACCTAGTTGTTCCCAGGTCACAGCCCCTAGCCGGGGCTCTTGCTTCCGGAATCCCCTTCCCAGGTCACAAAAAATATTAAATCACAATAGCCTAAATGTGTAAAATTAAAGGTAAATAACAATTAATTTCTGACATTATGATTGAGACGTGGAAAGTTGGGGTTCATTGGAATCCTCTGCCACCTGGTGTTGTGGAAGGTAGAGGCGACTGGCAGTGATGAGGAATTGGTGCATTAATGATACTTTTTGGCAGTGGTGAATGAAAAAACCTGGCAAAATACTGATGGAAATACTCTGATTTCTTACCAGGTCTTTTGATCCACTCCACTTCGTTTACAGGCGTTTGATATTCTGAGTAAGGGTGCCTGGGTCTAAGGGATCGACGAAACGGTTAGTGATTAATAGTCCTGTGCTCGTACCCCAGCTCTCCCAATGACTATATGCACCCCACTTGTCACTTATATTAATGCTACCTACCTTAATATATTTTTTCTATTAAGGGAATAAGGGTAGCAGCATCCCTTTTCTGAGGTACAGGCTTATGTAAGGGAAGTAAAAAAAAAAACTTTTGGACACTCGTTCGATTCCCCAAAACACTCATATCGAACTCGAATACCTGCCACGGTTTACGAAAAGAATAAATTTCCACGGCTCGACGTTGGCCTCATCAAGGAATGTTCCTTTAAAAGCACTTACACTATACCCACACCTACCTCTCCTTTTAGTCTTTGCAATCTTCACAGAAGCGTTGCAGTAAAAAATGTGCTGGTCTTACCTAAACGCCATCTGAGAATCGCACCTAATGCACTTTAAATTTTGCGGATAACAATGTGGTTTTAAAAATGCAAACACTACACTAGAAACTTCAAACACGTAACACAAGTACAAAGGGACTAATCAGCAGCTTTCCTTCAGTTTTGGAAGTATTCAGTCAAACACGGATACAAGAGGACGTTAGGCAGTAACTGTATTAGTCTGTTGGAATCCTTGTAAATCTTGATTTGTTCCGTAACCGAAATACAAACCACGCTATTTACAAAGGGGGTTACCTTTTAGCGTAGCTGAAATGGCGAGCCATTAGAATTTAACGAGGGTGTATTACCCCCGCGCTAGTTAGCGGGGGGGTAGGGGAGTGGTAGCTAGCTACCCCTCCTCCCCCTCACACACAGGTGAATACTCACTTTCACTTTTGGCTCGGACTGTGACAGACGTCTCTGTCTTGGTCCTCTCTTGGCAGCCATTGTTTGTTTGTTTTGTCTTTACTTAATCGCTTACTTTTCATTTACTCAAAATATATGTAAACATGTTTTCATGTTTGTATATATATTTGAGTATAGAAATAAGTAAGTTTCCTTTTCAGATTTGTGTGTGTAGTGTACGATATCTACGTGGAGTCCTCGGCAGTTAGGCCACCACGGCGTAATTTTATGGGTGGCGATTGAGTTTGACTTATGTCTTTCTCTCTCTCTCTCTTGAGGTCGTTCACCCTTTTACTACGTTTTACTACGCCCTTGTAGCTTCCTTTCCGTGTGGGGGGGTTGCTACGCCGTACGTTTGTCTCAATTAGTTATGAATCTAATTGTAGTTGTTTTTTGTAGAACGATTCCTTTCGGGGTTTTCGTTCTTTCTTTAGTGATCATTCATTTTTAAATTACATTATTACATAGTTACATAATTATAATTGTTATAATTCTGTTTTGGTTACAGCTCTCCTTCCGTGAGTGTAAGTGGTTGTGAGGGCATGTGCCTGTTGTGTAATTCTTGTTCCTTTCCCTCGGGATTCCTCTTCGGAGCCTTCCCGGGGGAATGAATGTGAACTAATATTATTTTTTTTATTTTTTTACAGTTACCGATCTAGTTTGCTTCTGTAATATGGCAACGGTGTGAGCTGTCTTGTTGAGTCCTGGGGATTCGGCTGTTGCTGCCTCCCCCCTTGTTTTTTCGTCAGGGGCGTGTCTCCTTCCACTGGAAGTACTCCCGTGTCGACGGACAGCTCTCCAGTTCATTTTAGAACTCTAAGGAGGCTTGCCTCCTTGGGCGGGTAACTTTCCTTCCGAGGGAAGTTTTTCCTGTCCAGGCTTGAGTTTTTCCCCTTTTGGGGGGTTCTTCTCTTGCCTTTTTTTCGTGCGACTATGCTCTTGGTGCTGAGCGGTCGCACCTGCAGTTTTGCTCAAGGGGCTGGGCAACTGCAGGAGCTCCTCTTCGGAGGATTGCTCCTTTTAGGTCACTGGCTGACCAGTCTCTTCCACGAAGTGTTTCTCTTTCGTTCGCGAGAGAGTACACTCATAGAGACTCCTATTCGGAGGTTTCTTCTGTTGTGGTTGCTGTTGGCCTCCCTCGCCGTAGGCCCACCGTCTGCCTCGTCGTAAGGGCCTCTCATCTCCCTATAAGGGTGCTAAGAGGCGCCTTTTTGGATCTCCGTTTGCAGCCTACAACTCCTTTTTCTCGATCTTCCGCCTTGGTGCAGATGGACAGCAGTCTGATCTCGTCTTCCGACGGGCAACGGTCTTCCCGACGGACAGCGGTCTTCCGACGGACATCAGTCTCCCGGCGGACAACGATCCCTTCGGGGCAAAGGGTTGCCCCCACGGGGGTTCTTCCCTTGCGTGTCAGGGTTTCCCTGCGCGCCCTTCTGCTGTGTTCTCTCCTGCTCCTGCTCAGTGTTAACACACAGGCGCTCTTCTGCTCATCAGCGCTCTCCTGTTCGTCAGCGCTTTCAAGATGATCATCCCTGCTGTTCCTGTTGGTTCCTGTTACGCGCCCTGTGCGCCCACGTTCGCCCTCACGATCTAGAACTTCGGTTCAGGTCGGGGTCAAGGACTCTTTTTCTATGCACAGGCTTCCACGCGTAGCCTTCTGCTCGTCAGCGATCATCAGCTCGCTAGCGATCACCTGTCTCTCGGTGATCTCCGGATCGCCTGCGTGTGTTACAGCCGGCACGCCAACGTTCTCCAACACTTCTGAAGGAACATGGTTCGCCAGCTACTAGCTCACCTGCACATGCTGATCGCCATCGCGCGACCCTCGACTGCGGATGCTGATCGCCATCGCGCGACCCTCGACTGCGGATGCTGATCGCCATCGCTCGACCCTCGACTGCGGATGCTGATCGCCATCGCGCGACCCTCGACTGCGGATGCTGATCGCCATCGCGCGACCCTCGACTGCGGATGCTGATCGCCATCGCGCGACCCTCGACTGCGGATGCTGATCGCCATCGCGCGACCCTCGACTGCGGATGCTGATCGCCATCGCGCGACCCTCGACTGCGGATGCTGATCGCCATCGCGCGACCCTCGACTGCGGATGCTGATCGCCATCGCGCGACCCTCGACTGCGGATGCTGATCGCCATCGCGCGACCCTCGACTGCGGATGCTGATCGCCATCGCGCGACCCTCGACTGCGGATGCTGATCGCCATCGCGCGACCCTCGACTGCGGATGCTGATCGCCATCGCGCGACCCTCGACTGCGGATGCTGATCGCCATCGCGCGACCCTCGACTGCGGATGCTGATCGCCATCGCGCGACCCTCGACTGCGGATGCTGATCGCCATCGCGCGACCCTCGACTGCGGATGCTGATCGCCATCGCGCGACCCTCGACTGCGGATGCTGATCGCCATCGCGCGACCCTCGACTGCGGATGCTGATCGCCATCGCGCGACCCTCAACTGCGGATGCTGATCGCCATCGCGGATGCTGCTTGCCATCGCGCAACCACCCACCTGCGCATGCTGATCGCCATCGCGCGACCCTGGCATGCTGATCACCATCGCGCGACCCTGCGCATACTGATCACCAGGCGCATGCTGATCACCATCGCACGATCGCCCTCCTGCACATGCTGCTCGCGATCGCTCACTTTCGCATACTGCTCACCAATGCACGATCGCTCACCTGCGCATGCTGCTCGACCATCGCGTCGGCATAACACAACGCGCCATCGCCAACCTGCGCGTTAGCGCTCACCAGCTCACCACCGATCGCTTGTTGATCCATATCGCCAGCGGTCTTCCTCGCCCACGCGGCAGCGCGTTTCCTCGCCATCGCGCTAACGCTTGCGTTCGCCGCCTCGGACTCGCTCTCATCCACCTGCCCACCCTCACGACCGCGCGACCGCTTGCCTGTGCGCCTGCGCAGGCGAGTGCGGCCACTCGCCTGCGCGCCCACACGCCCACGTGCCTGCACGTCTACGCTCATGCGCGTCCGCGCCCATGCTCTCCAATGTTCGCTCACGCGTGAACCAACGGTTTTTCCATCGCGCGGACGGATGGTGTTCCGTCGCGCGAACCTACAGTGTTTCTTCGCACAAACGTCGGCTTATTTCTTGCAGTATCCATTGCTCGTCTATGGGTTATCGCTCGCCGACCACCAGCTCTCGCCCTTCCTAGCACGCTCGCCCTCCTTCTGCGCTCCTTCGCTCACCTTCGTTTGCGTTACCGCGCATGGGCGCTTCCACGTTCGCCCACGCGAAAATCTTTGAATTTCCGTCGCGCGAGCTCCAGGGCGATTGCGACCACGATTCCCAATGGGGTTTTTCGCAGCCTGGCGAGTTCTTCTGGAGCGTATTTCCAGAACACGGCCTCACCCCCTAAACGCAGAGCATGGCACTTGCAAGAATAGGAGAAACTTAAGGGAGATCTGAGCAACACTCCTCTTTCCTGAACCTGGGTTAGCCCTTCCCCGTCATTCCCTGGAAGGATTTTTGGCGGGGGGGCTTTCCGTTCGAGATTTCTCCATCGGACAAGGGGTGACTGCTTACCTCTTCCTCTGGGAGCTTACCAGGTTCTTTCCCTCCTCGGTTACGGCCCGAGGTTTGGTTCAAGGAAGCTACAGGAAGATCAGGGGTACTTTCCTCCTCTCGAGCTCAGGCACCTTGGCCTTTCGTCGTTAAGTATCTAACTTGCGGACAAGCTCGATGTTGTACCATCTGGACGCGCTGACTGAGGGCTTCCTTCGGGTGTCTCATCTGTGGAGGTCGACGACCTCAGACACCCTTCCTTCCTTCCTTGAGAAGAGTTTGTTTGTGCCCAAGGACAGAAACTTAGACAGCTGCTGTGCGGAGGAAATCGACTTCCGGTTTCACTCCTCCAAGGCGCTTTCTTCCAGACTCTGCAGGGCTCCAGCGCCCTTTTCTTTCAACCACGTCGGCCTAAGTTATCGGCTACGACAACTGGGACAAGGTGTCCAATTGCAGTTTCCTCCTGTCAGGAACAGATGGCACGGGAGACTCCCCCGGGGGGGCATAGTCCTAAAAGGAGTTCGAGAAACTCTAGGATTGCAGGTTTTTCGCTGGAAGGATGCTTAAGGTTACTCATCCGAATGACAGCTTCCCGATGCCCATTCCCGCACAATCTCTGTGATTAGCCAAGGATATCGCGCCTGCCGTCTCTGTCTGCGAATTCAGTGTCTCTGAACCTCTATGCCATAGCGTCAGCAGAGTTGCCCGGTTGGGCAGAATGATCCATATCTTAGGCGAAGGTCTTCCTTAGGATCATCGACGGCTTCACCCCCGGCCCCCTCAGTCGATCCTTTCTTGTAAGGAAGGATCTGAGAGGGGATGTCCGTAGTCGCCCTCTCAGCCCTGATCAAGTTTGTCGAACAAACTTCGGCCAGCGTAGACCAGCAGAATCGATCAGACTGGTAACGAGGCGACAGGACTCCTTAAACCCTGGATCGGAAGGACGGGTACTTTCAGTTTCCATTCCATCCATCTTTCAGGGTGCTCGTCGAATTCAGCCTAGACTGCAAGTATTCCTGCTTATGATGCAGTGTGGCTATCCCGTCGTGGCATAGCAGGTTTGTTTCCCCAGAGAACTCTCCCTGCCTTCCTCTTGGCCGCTCAGGTGCAGGCTTCCGCCTCCTCTGCTGTTTGGAGGGCTGGTCAACTCCGGTAGGCTCGGGTTCGACCTTCTTTAGCACCGGGACAAGCTTCCGGATGCTTACCATGAGTGTGGGCTCATGGTATTTTACTTGGAGCCTTCTCTTCCTCTGCCTCAACATCTGGAGTATCTGGCCATGATATTGAGTCAACGGCCTTACCACGTTGGAAACCCCGCTTCTGGAGAGGGAGGTCTCAACCTTCCGGACTCACCAGTGGTAGCTTATACACCCCCCCCCTGGAACCCCCCCAAGCGGCGGCGCGAGCCCTAAACCACGCCCCCTTGGGCGGAGTTACCAGAGACGAGCGGGTTGACTCGGCAATGGAAGTCACATTTCTGAAGTTGACTTCGGCACAGAACGTTCTCCTCTTTTTCCCTCCCGCTGCTCCCAACATTTGCTGATTTTCATTATCCTGCACTCAGCAACCAGAGTAATATCTCAGCCCACGGCTTAATTATGTCTAGGCGAATTCTTACCTCCGCGGAGGTGCATCGGCTTAGCGAAGACTCCAGCGGAGAGGAGAACGTAATCAGTAACGAAAAACGCACACAATCGACTGCAGATAGTGATATGCCTTCTAATTCTGATATCGTAAATATGTTACTACAACAGAATCAAACTCTTATGCAAATCATCCAGAAAAGGTAAGGTTTTAAATTCTGTTTACAACGAAAACGTCATATGGAAAGCAGCTGATTTAGACTAATGACGTCACAAATGCAAATGGCGGCCCCCATACGTAAGCTTGTTATGATTTGAATGCTTAGAGCAGGCACTTCCGAACATAGCGTAAGTAGCTTAAGCAAAGCATGTGCATGATTACTACACGATTAATCGGTATAAACAAACTAAATACTCCAATTTTTATATATTACAAAATTATAATTAAGCACAAAACAAATTGCTTGCCTGACACGTTAAAAGCACGCGCTTAATAGGCAGTAGGCTAGACCACAGGTAAGTTCGAGCTTACATTTCTCGCTTTAAACCTATCGACACTAGCCTAGGCCCTGGGGGGCTATCTGATAAGGGTTACATATGAGGCAGGTCTAGTTTATTAATAATAACTGATTTAAACTTATCATTCACTTAAATATGGCACTGAATTAACCTAAGAGGGCTATTTGAGTCGTGAACCCCATTGCCTGACTTCAGCCTTCTAGGTCCGCTGCTGTCCATATTTACTATACCTGTTGAACAAAATTTCAATTATTCTATGGTAAATAAATCACTGATATTAAACATTCATCTCGGCAGAAGTGGTTCACCTGCTAAGAAGAATGAGGCTCCCCCTCCTACTAAGCGCTCAAGACGATCACCTGAATTACCTGAAAGTGCAAATTTAGACCTCTTTTCCTTTTATAATAATGGAGACGAAAGTGATTACGAAGATTTCAACCTTCTTACATTCAATAAACCCATTCCTTCATATATTTCCACCAATTTCAAAGCTGAACCATCTTTTCATAGAGAAGGGAAAATTCAATTGAATAATTCACTAGTAGCATTAACTTTCAGTGAAGGCCATAGTGATAACCGGGATAAATTCTTTGTTAGTAGTCAAAATAAGGAGTTCTCAGACTTTTTTAAATTAATTAATACTCCAAAGTTGAATTTCTGGCCTGAAGGTAAGGTATTTGATGACAGTTATAAGAGAAAATTTTTTTATGACATTGAAAATATTAAAATGAGTATTTCTGCCTTTCAAGGGCATGCAGCACTGGCACACATTGTATACCCCTCCAAAGTAAATGACATTGATTTTTTGTCCAAAATTATTATTGGTCCCCTAAGGAGGAGCATAGACCTCATACAAAATTTGATAAGAAATTTCAGAAGCAGAGCACTTCCTAGATACCTCAAGGAAGAAGTAAGAGATCTTATAATCAAAGCAGACATTAAAGAAGTTTGGAATTTAACTGAAGACCAAAAATCAGCCATTGCTGCCTGCTTTCACAAAGGTCCCCTCCTCAGAGGAGGGGCAGCAAACTTCAGGGGTAGGAAATTCAACTTCGGGGGCAGATTTCAGGGAAGAAGGTTCAGCTTCCTCAAAGGTAACCCTAACTTTAGATTCAAGTCTCAGCCACTTAGAAGAGGTAATAGGCGAGGTGGGTACAGGGGGGGGAGGTCACAAAATGGACAAGCTAATAGTTCAGGAGCCAGAGAAAAGAAAGACCCTAGAAATTGAGCCATGCTCCGCACCAGTTCAAAGAAAAATTTTTTCAGCACCAGTATTCTATGCACCAGTTGATAACGATGTTTACTCTGCACCAGTTAATAATGAGCTTTGCTCAGCACCAGTTAATGAGCTTTGCTCAGCACCAGTTAATTACGAGCTTTGCTCAGCACCAGTGGTTAATGAGCTTTGCTCAGCACCAGATAATAACGAGCTTTGCTCAGCACCAGATAATAACGAGCTTTGCTCCGCACCAGACCATCATGACATAGGGCCAAATGCTATAAATCAAGATAGAAGTAAAGAGACCTCGCCTTTGGCCTCAAAACCAATGAATAACTCCTCCCAGAGCCCCCCAGAGAATAGGATAGGTAAGTCATTATTGATGAATATTGATAGTTGGAGAAAGCTTCCTAATGCCTCTTTTGCTTGTAAAATTATCAATGAAGGGGTGAGAAATCCGTTTAATAATAAACTTAAAGCCCAGAGGTCATTAAAAAGAACAGGTAAAGATAGATTTTATTCAATTAATAAGCGTAAAATATTGGAAAGTGAATGTGACAGACTGCTAAAACTAGGTGTCATAGAGCAGATCCCCAGAACTTCCTTTTACTACTCCAACCACATATTTTATAAATTCAAACCAGATGGAACAGTACGACTAATCTTTGACATGAAAGTGCTGAACACCATGATTAAAAAACCTTCTTTTACCATGCTCAAGGCCAATACTATATTTCCCTATCTACATCTAAACTCTTGGGCCTGCAAACTAGATTTAAAAGATGCTTATTGGCACATTCCATTACATGCAAGTAGCCAGAAATTTCTAACCTTCAAACTAGGTAAAAGGAAGTTCAAATGGACTGTGATACCCTTTGGACTAAAGACAGCACCTTATATTTTTTCAAAAATAATGTACACAGTGATCAAGTATATTAGAACCTCATATAACATCTTAATATTCAACTATCTTGATGACATTCTCATATTAGCAAAAGATTATGTAAAATGTAAAAATCACATTCAGCTAGTCATTAAGATCTTGTCAGACTTAGGATGGAATATCTCACTTAAAAAATCTACAATTGAACCGACTCAAAGAATTGAATTTTTAGGAGTGCATTACAATATGATTAAGAAAACTATGAATCCCAGTGGGAAAAATATAGAGAAGTGTGTCGAATTGGCCAAAGCTTTCTCCAACTCTGTTAAATCCGACCTGCATTCCTATCAAATGTTAATCGGAGCTTTAAATTTTAGTGCATCCTATACAAGCTTGGGAAGATTCCATCTTAAATATCTCCACAGGTACCACAGTTATTTTAATTCAGGGTACAAAATCATTCCCCACACCTTCAAAAAATACCTAAAGCCATGGGAACAGAGACAAATGTACAGAGAGATTAACATTCCAAAACCACAGATAGATGCAGAACTTTTCACTGACGCTTCCAACCAGGGTTGGGGAGGTGCATTAGTAATAGCGGGTAATATGCTCTCAATAAATGGAACTTGGACAAATGAAGAATCCTCCCTTCACATCAATGTAAGAGAGTTATTAGCTTGCTTCTATTCCTTGGAACACTTCATCACAAGGTTATACAACAAGGTAGTCTTAATACATGTTGATTCAAAGGTTACTAATTGTTGGATAAAGAAACAGGGTAGTATCAGAAACAAGTTAGCCCATGAACTAGTCAGGAAAATACTTAGTACCATGAAGGATCACAACATACAGATAAATTCCAGATGGATCAGGGGAGTAAGTAACACCATCGCAGACTCACTTTCCAGGGACCTGGGTTCCATTCACACAGAAACTTCCCTCAGTGACAGTCTATTCTCCTTAATCTGCTCTGACTTCAATTTCACCCCAGAAATAGATCTGTTCTCAAATGGTTTCAATACTAAGTGCAAAAAGTTCTGTTCATCTCTTCCAAATCAAAAAGCCATCAGCAATAATGCACTTACGATTAGCTGGAAGGGATCAACACCCCTCTATGCCTTTCCACCAGGATTCTTACTACACAAAGTAGCTTTTAAAATCAATAAAGAATGCAATAATAATATGCTTTTCTGCACCATATCGCAGGGGACGGAACCATGGATTCCATTAGTGAAGTCAGTCGCGAAGCAGCACAAACGATATATTGTGAAGATCGAAGACTACCAGATAGTTCTCAAGGATTGTATCTCACCCTCAGCAAAGCGCCAATCAACTTTGATCGCCTTCAAAATTTAAAGGATCAGCTCCCTAACGTCTTTCCTCCTGAGGTTTGCTCCAAAATTGCTGTCAGCTTGAGGGACAGCTCCTTGCACAAGTATGAAAACCTATACAACATTTTTAAAAGTTTCATTCACAAGGAGTATGGAAGAGACAACAAATTTCCCCTGTTAGCAATTATTTTATTTTTCAATCACCTGATAGACAAGGGTCTGTCTTACAACACCCTGAAGAGCTACAGAGCAGCTTTAGGTCCTATCTTGTCAGGCTATTTCCCAGGTTACTGTCTTGCAGAGGACAAATATGTCAAAGCAATGATATCGGGAGTTAATAGAAGGAAACCTAGAAATTCTCACCAGTTCCCTGGCTGGGATCTAGACAAAGTAATTTCATTTCTCAACACCACGAAAGATAACTCTACCTTACTACTGACACAGAAAACCTTGTTCCTAGTAGCCTTAGCTTGCCCTTTAAGAGCTAATCAATTTAACAATCTCAGCATTTCCAGGAGCACCTTCACCCCAGAACACATTGTCTTACGGAACCACCCTTCCTTCATGGCCAAAAACCAAAAGAACAACTACACGCCAATAGAGATCAGCTTTAGGAAGCTTCCTAACAGACCAAAAATATGTCCAGTCAGACAATTGAACTTCTATTTGGAATACACCAACAAAGTCTGTATGGAAAGAAACATAGACAGGAAAGACCACATATGGCTAGATGAACACTTCAAGATAATGTCTCTACAAAAAATGAGACAACTTTTTAGGGAGTGCATTTTCAGAGCCGACCCAAATGCAACTAAACAGTCAACGAATTTTCACTCTATAAGGGGGCAAGCTTCATCAAGACTGCTATACAATGGAGTATCGATACAAGAAATCATGTCCAGAATGAATTGGAGAAGCGACTCTGTCTTCAGCTCTTACTATGCTCTCCTCGGCTTACAGGGAGCTTTCGATGCTGTGGTCGCTGGACTTCATCTTCAAGCCCCCTGAAGCATCTGCCTAGCTACCACTGGTGAGTCCGGAAGGTTGAGACCTCCCTCTCCAGAACTGTAAGTTTACTTGTGAACGAAGGTTCTGGAGTGGGAGGTGAGACCTTCCGGACTCAAAGTCTGGGTCACCCTCCAACCCTTCCCCCGTGAGCCGAGGAGACCATGTACAGTACTTTGGAGGGAATATTCTAACAACTTCATAATTCAACAGAGTAGGCTATATACAAGAACACACACATACAATCACTATTATTCCACAGAAAACAAACTAACTGGAATCTTTCAATATTCATATCAACCAAGAGAGCACAAGAAGATTGAATTTACTAGTAAAAAGACCTTTATGTCCAACAATTTGCACCTTCACAGTAATTCCTTCATAACTTGCACTACCAAGGTAAGCTCAACCACTTCTGTGTTATTTTTTGTTCTATTACAACTTCAAAAATGTGACTTCCATTGCCGAGTCAACCCGCTCGTCTCTGGTAACTCCGCCCAAGGGGGCGTGGTTTAGGGCTCGCGCCGCCGCTTGGGGGGGTTCCAGGGGGGGGGTGTATAAGCTACCACTGGTGAGTCCGGAAGGTCTCACCTCCCACTCCAGAACCTTCGTTCACAAGTAAACTTACAGTTCTCGTCCGTCCAGCGAGGTTATGCAACGTCGGTACTTGGATGGGTGACCACCTGGGGACGCCAGATTCTGTTACCACATCCTCTGAGCCTTCCTTTCGGTTGACTGTGGCAAGACTGAGGAGAGTCGCAGCACCTGTTCTCAGTCAAGCAGAGCTTTCAGTCCTACCTTGGAACGTTTCCTAATTCTCCTTTCCTCATTGACCCGTCTATAGTCCGAACGGTCGCCTCAGGATAAGTTCCATGTGGGGCGATCCAAGTTCCGGTGGCTTCAGGCAATGTTTAACCGGACTCCCTGGCCCTATGGGACCAGCGGAACTATTAGACCTGCGATGGGTGTTGACCTATGGAGCCTCTTGATGGTAGTGGATATTCTCGTCCTTTCCCCACATTCTTGATGCGGTTCTCGGACTCGTCAAAGGAAAGGGGGGGGGGGGGGGCATGTTCCGGTCCAGGCCTATGGTCAAGACCTGAAGGATACCTCTCCATCATTCAGGCAGGCTTGGGGGCCTTAGTCTGGCCCCTCTACAGATCCTACAGCTCCTGCCGAGTCGCCCCGTGCGCGTCGACTTCATGATTCTGGCGTATTCTAACCAGCAGGGGACGCATTTTCACACCTTCACATCTTGCAGTAGAGATACCGGGATGATTGAGATTCTCTCAATACCACCATCGGCTCTCTCGTTCCAGGCAGGGGAATGTTCTCTCAGACTATCCGACCAGAGCCTCGTAGAGAGAGTGTACCTGGGGGCCTTTGACCTTGGGTAACCAGCAACTGCTGGTCTGGGGGACCTGATCGCGACAGCTTGGAACCTCAAGCTTCCACTATTTTTCCCCCCCAGTCTCAGACCCCGAGACTCTGGCAAGATGCATTCCGGTGATGGTGGGACAACTTCGACGCCTGCGTCTTCCCTCCTTTTTGTCTGTGGACAATGGGTCTCAACAAGACCAGGTTGTCTGTCAACCTTTCAATGTGAGAGCTCCACTGGGACTATGCGCAGAACGGTTTCTGGACCCTCTGCTTCCCCTGACGGAACTCCCGGGAGAGCTTCTCCCACGGCGCAAACTACTCAAGCATCCACACTGCGACATCTGTCCCGAACCGGGGCGTCGCTTCGGTTTCATGCCTGGAGACACTACGCTTCCTCCTCAAGAGGAGACAACCCGCTACAGTCGCGGTACGGAGGTCGCGTCATCTGCGATAGTCATCCACAGGGGTCTCCCAGGCAAAGTGAAGAGTCTAAGGTGGTTGGTGCCGTGGGAGATATACCTCTTCCCTTGAGGCCTCTTCTCCAGCAATAACGGTCTTATTGCCTTTCGGCGGGAGGAAACTCCTTTCCGCTCTCGGCAATGAAGCCTGTCGCTCAGCCTTTCCCTGACCTTCAGGCTTAAAGGAATAACTTTTTCCTGCCCGCTGGATCTATCCTCGCTCATGCGAAGCTACGATCGTCCCTGCCCTAGTCGGAGGAAGACCTCCAACTTGGCGCATGGCTCGGACTTTTAGTCCTTTAAGAGATCTTCTCAAGACCCTTTACGACAGGCCTCGGATTGTATTCCGCCTTGGGTCTCCTGCTCACTCTGGCCACGGCCAGTGTGTAAGCAATCTTCTTGGTCTCTTACGACTCCCCCCTTTCTAAGGAAGAGGGGAAGGCAACATTCAGGCTCGCTCCTGAGTTGTTGGCTAGACTCAGAATCTGGGGGTCCCGGCCCTTCGGTCCGATTCATTCAAGATTTCGAGTCTCCATTCTGTATCTGATGTCCCAAGACCTTCTCTTTCTTGCCAGTAAAGGAATCAAGAGGTTAGCGCTGGGAACAGCTGCAGTTTGTCCTCAGTTGCAGCCGATTTGGGAGCACAAGGAGGACATGGGGGGAGAGTCACCAGTATACCTCTTCAGCCCGGACTCAAGGACATTCATCTCGACCTGTCTCCAGACCCTCCCCCGTCACGTCGCCCTACAGCACGATGTTGGATACATCGCAACGTCCCTCGCCTTCGAGTGATACTACTCAGTGATGCAGGTGCTACAAGCTGGAGTCTGGAAGCGTCTAATGACCTTCGCAGCCCGCTTCCTGCAGGGCGTGACCCACAGGAGTCTCGATACGTTTTCTATCGCTCTGTGGTGGCTACACAACAGCTGGTCTAACCTCAGGCTCCTTTTTGGACAGGTAGCAGAAGGTTGAGGGCATTGTTATCAGGTTTTAGTCTGCATGAACGAAAGAAGTATGTCTGGCCCTTACTTCTTTCTTCATCATCCCCTCTACGGGGAAGCAGCATCCTGGTCTCTGCATAGCTGACCTCGAACCTCTGCAGGTAAACCATGCTTCCTTGTGTTCCGAGTATTGAGTCAATACTGTCGCGTCCCCCATACCCTGACGAGGTGGTATTGGGAACGTCCTAACCCAGAGTTCCTTCTGGAACTCCAGGTCAACTGCCTAGGACGGGTCACACTTCTTCCTTCACACACAAGCTTACGTAGGCCACATGGTTCCTTGCGGAGCAAGGAACTTGTGAGGTGCAGGGACTCCTTTTCTCGAGTGCGACTCACTCGGATTCTGAGTCCCCGGGTAAAGCCAAAGCCAGTATGGCTGGGGACTTTCCACCCTTCCTAAGGGGTAAGTCACCCTTTGTAAATAGCGTGGTTTGTATTTCGTTTACGGAACAAATGACAAATTCGAAGATAATTTGTATTTTTCCTAACCATACAAACCTTAGCTATTTACACATATTTGCCCGCCAGCCCTGTCCCCCAAGACAAGTCCTACCTCTAAGTGAAAGTGAGTATTCACCTGTGTGTGAAGGGAAGGAGGGGTAGCTAGCTACCACTCCCCTACCCCCCCCCCCCCCCCCGCTAACTAGCGCGGGGGTAATACACCCTCGTTAAATTCTAATGGCTCTCCATTTCAGCTACGCTAAAAGGTAACCCCCTTTGTAAATAGCTAAGGTTTGTATGGTTAGGAAAAATACAAATTATCTTTGAATTTGTCATTTTCGAATGAAGTCGTTCGTAATTAGTTATGAAACCATCGCCTTATAATGATGTCAGAGCTTTCAGTCAATAAACTTTAATTGGAACTGATTGTACTTGTGTAAGAAAGTGAGTTAAAGGGCTCATTAAAAGTAAACATTACCGTAAAGGAAACGTCTCTCCCGAATTAGAAAAAAATTGAGGTAAAAACTTACCAACATTTAATTCCACCTTGTTCAATCTCATCTAAAAACTATACTTTTTATATAGCTTTTCATACGCTTTTTCAATGCAAGTGATTATTATTTTTTAATATCGAGTGTCGTGTTTCTGAAGTTTTACCTAGGATTAAAATATTTTGCACAAATTTTTTCAATATTAAACTTACCCGATAATCATGTAGCTGTCAACTCCGTTGCCCGACAGAATTCTACGGGAGGGATACGCCAGCTATCACTATACTAGAAGGGGGTGTACTCACAAGCGCCACCTGTGGCCAGGTACTACAGTACTTGTTGTTGACGCCACCTCACTTTTTCCTCTGTCGTGCTTCCGGCAAGACGTTCTTGGATACGCTTATGATTTTGGAGTATTGTTCACGGTTTGGTGAAGTATTTCTCTAAAATTTGCAGCTATTCGCTAATCTAGAAACTTCTATATTAGCTTAGTTAGCTTTTGGAATTAATTTAATTATGGTGACGAAGAGAGTATGAACTCTCTTTCACCTTTAAATGGCCGACCCTTCCCTTAGACGGAAGTGTTGGTGTCTAAGAGAGTATAGACTCTCTTTCTTAATTTTGCTTAACAAAAGTTATAGATTTATTTTATATCTCTCCGCCTTTTATAGGCCTCTTCGATTAACTTCCTTTTATTATAAAATTATTAAATTAATTTTTATATATTCGACCTTTCCTAATGGTAGGCGGTCTTTTCTTGTACCGAAGTTAATTAACATTGAGCCCGTCATTTCGGTTTTACCTGTTAACATTTTATGCTATTTTAATGTTTTTGAAAGAATTTCTTTGATAGTCTCGTACTGTTTTCAAAGTTGAACTAACGTTTTGTTTTGTCTCTGCAGTTGTTGACGTTTCAGAACGTTCAACTTGCGCTCTATCGTTACGATAGAGAGAGAATTTTCACGGTGTCACGTTGCAGTAAGAGTAACCGTGTCTAGCGTTTTGTTCATTCTTTCTTAACTTAATGGTTTTAATTCTACAAAGGAACTTTTCATTTTGGGAAATATTTTCCTTTAACAATAATATGTTTTAACGATATATATGATTGGGCTCTTCTCTCAGGTTCTAAGTCAAGAGAGAGAGAGAGAGAGAGATAGAGACGGAGGGAGAAAGAGGAGGATAAACGTTTCGTTCAAGCGAGTAACGTTGTTATCGTTTTTGCTCTTCTCCCTAGTCTCTTTAGGGGAAGAAGGTAAACGTTTCTAGAGTTTTTCTTGTTCTCAAGCTTTATGCGGTGAGAGATTTTAAACGTAGTTTATTTGATCTAGTGTTTAGTCTCTTTCCAGCCACTGAATTATTTATCTTTCATTAGATTTTTCTGTTACATTGTAATTCTGTTTTCGCAATTACTAACTTTTGAGAAAGGATAGAATTGCGTGTTTCAGGTACAAACCACTTAAAGTTTCGAGTTCAGTGAAATAAGTGCAAACAGAAAATCAAAGTGATAAGTGATTAGCGCAAAGTGTGTCAGTGTTGTGCGTGAGGGTACTTCTGTGCGTGCCAGTCGTCCTCCCAGTCCGGGACCTCTTGCAAGCTCCCAAGCCCAGGGGAGAAGCAATGTCGAAGGGCAAAAGGGTTCGGCAGGCCTTGATCGGCGCACAGAAGTATCCTCGGTGGTTGCGGGCGTGTCTTAAGAGACCGTCACTCCCACCCGCAGACGATTGAGCCCTTATTTTGCTCGTCTGCAGAAGAAATTTCGGGGAGAAAACGCTGGTCTCAGGTCTCAAGACCTCTTAAACGTAAAGTCCAGACCTATGCCAGACGTACGAAGTTAGAGTTCAACAACCCGGATGCAGTCATTGGGTTAGCTCTGACTCTCCTCAGTCTCAGGTGACTGCACACCTCCTAAGAGAGGTAAGGCGATGCCACAACAGACCTTATCGTCTGTTGATCCCAAGACGACTTTGCTGCAGTCCATGCAGTCGCAGCTTGGGGTCTTAATGCGTGAGTTTCAGGCTGAGAAGGTTACATGCGAACGCTCCGCCTCTCCGCAGTCCAGTCTGCCAGGCGTACGAAGTTGAGGTTCCTCAGGCTACCTTACCGCGTTCTGAGTTGCCAGTTACCAGCGGTGTGCAGCAACCTCCGCCTCCTCCTGCGAGAGCTCCGCCTCACCGCAGTCCAGTCTGCCAGGCGTACGAAGTTGAGGTTCCTCAGGCTACCTTACCGCGTTCTGAGTTGCCAGTTACCAGCGTTGTGCAGCAACCTTAACCTTCCTTAAGGCAACCTCAGCAATGGGAGCAGGAGTCTTATGCCTTACTTCCTCCGCTTCCGCTTGCGGTTCCACCAGCGAGGCAACAATCTCTTGAGGTACGACAACCTCTTCCATCAATGAGGCAGCCACCTCAGCACTCGCTGCAGCTTAGGCTAGCTCCTCAGGAACCTCAACTCGCGAGACAAGAACTGCGTTCTGCGCAGCCGCTATCTCAACTCTCGCAGCTCACACCTCAGGAACCTTAACTCGTTCCTCAGGAACCTGCTACTGCGCATCCGCAACCCTTACAGCAAGCGCAACTCTTGAGGCAGCAACCTCATGCTATGAGTCAGCCACCTCAACGCATGCATCTGCCACTTTCTCCTCAACTTGAGAAATAACAAATGACAATAATAACACCTCATTACTTTCATAACTTGCATTTGTAATCATATACATGTATGCCTACACAAACATTATGATAATGGAGGTTATTTGTCTTACTTATATAAAAATATATATGTATTCCTTGCAATATATTTTTAACAATATCGCAAAATATGGCAAAAATATCTTCAAAACAAAAATGAATCATGAGTTATGAATGTAAGGTAAATATTATGTTGATATTAAAACCCCATGCAAGCATGCATGAAGCACTCTAGCACTGGTCATGGAATTTCTGAGAAATGTTAAACGCCATGCAACACGCTCTGCTTACCTTACAGCATGCTCTACATACAGCATGCTCTGCATACAGCATGCTCTGCATACAACATGCTCTGCATACAGCATGCTCTGCATTCAGCATGCTCTGCATACAACATGCTCTACATACAGCATGCTCTGCATACAACATGCTCTGCATACAGCATGCTCTGCATTCAGCATGCTCTGCATACAACATGCTCTGCATACAGCATGCTCTGCATACAACATGCTCTACATACAGCATGCTCTGCATACAGCATGCTCTGCATACAACATGCTCTGCATACCTTACCGCATGCTTCTCAGTCATACATCTTTGGTTGTTGCCAACTCACTAGACTGTCAAGCAGTTTCATAATGTTGCCTTCTAGTCTGCTGCTTTTGCACCATTGAAACCCTCACTGAGAGAACTTAACTTTTCTCGGATATGGTCCCTGTAGATGAGAAAGTGCTTTTCTCCCTCCTTCTGATATTCCCTTGAGGACTCTGTCATTTGGAGAGGAGCCTTTAGCTGCGTAGCCTCCTATGGACTTTTATTTAAGCATAACATGCTTCCAGGGAAGGTAATGGTTCCACTTCAGTCACTAACCCCGTCTGTTACCACACCTGCTCCCATAGACCTTGAGCTGTGTTGCAAGACATACAGTCCAAGCTTAGTCCTTGTTAAAGGATTTTTTGTTTACGGAGTCAGTGTGTCACTGGGAAGACGTTCAACAACCAGCAGAAGTGACTTGTTGTGACGCAGTGCGGCAACCTCAGCAACCCGATAAGGAGTTGTCTGTACGACCCAGACAGTCTAGACAGCTTCGGGTTGTCACTGTACTTCCTTGCTTCCCCATGGTTGACAGTTCACAGACTGTGCAGCAGTACCATGATCTTGTGTCCGGCTCCGTCAGACGACTGGCTTTTAAGAGCTCCCACAAGTCGTCGCTGTCTGGAGATTCTCAGATGGACTATGGATCTGACCAAGGAACTGGGCCTCCTGGTCAATTTTGAGGAGTCTCAGCTCATCCCATCCCAGACCATTGTCTCCCTGGGTATGGATCTTCAGAGTCGAGCTTTTCGGGCTTTTCCGTCGGCCCCAAGGATCTTCCAAGCCCTAGAATGCATCCAGAGCATGCTGAGAAGGAACCGATGCTCAGTCAGGTAGTGGATGAGTCTAACAGGGACACTTTCATCGCTGGCCCTGTTCATCGTGTTAGGGAGAATCCACCTCCCCCCCTTCAGTATCATCTAGCTGCTCACTGGATAAAGGACATGACGCTAGAGACGGTCTCAGTTCCTGTTTCCGAAGAGAGGAGGTCTTCTCTCGCGTGGTGTAAGAACAGCTTTCTTCTCAAGGAAGTCTACCTTTGGCTGTTCAGAAACCCGACCGCCGTCTCCTCTCGGACACATCAGACACGGGCTGGGGTGCGACTTTGGACGGACAGGAATGATCGAGAACATGGAATCAGGAGCAAAGGACACTTCACATCAATTGCAGGAGTTGTTGGCGGTTCTTCTGGCCTTGATAAACTTCAAGTCCCTCCAGCTTAACAAAGTGGTGGAGGTGGACTCTGACAACACCACAGCCCTGGCTTACACCTTCAAGCAGGGAGGGACTCTTTCGTGAAGTTGTTCTAGATCGCAAGGGACCTCCTCATCTGGTCTAAAGATCGAAAGCTCACGCTGGTAACGAGGTTCATTCAGGGCGGTATGAATGTCATGGCAGATCACCTCAGCCGGAAGGGTCAGGTCATCCCCACAGAGTGGACCCTTCACAAGAATGTTTGCAGCAGACTTTGGGCCCTGTGGGGTCAGCCAACCATAGATCTGTTCGCTACCTCGATAACCTAGAGACTCCTATTGTATTGTTCTCTGATTCCAGACCCAGCAGCAGTTCACGTGGATGCTTTTCTGCTGGATTGGTTCCATCTCGACCTGTATGCATTCCCGCCGTTCAAGATTGTCAACAGGGTACTTCAGAAGTTCTCCTCTCGCAAAGGGACACGGCTGACGTTGGTTGGCTCCGCTCTGGCCCGCGAGAGAATGGTTCTTAGAGGTACTGCAATGGCTGGTCGACATTCCCAGGACTCTTCCTCTAGGAGTGAACCTTCTACGTCTACCTCACGTAAAGAAGGTACACCCGAACCTCCACGCTCTTCGTCTGACTGCCTTCAGACTTTCGAAAGACTCTCAAGAGCTAGGGGCTTTTCGAAGGAGGCAGCCAGAGCGATTGCCAAAGCTAGGAGAACATCCACTCTCAGAATCTATCAGTCTCAAGGGGAAGTCTTCCGTAGCTGGTACAAGACCAATGCAGTTTCCTCAACCAGTACCACTGTAACCCAGATTGCTGACTTCCTGTTATATCTAAGGAAAGTAAGATCCCTTTCAGCTCCTACGATCAAGGGTTACAGAAGTATGTTGGCAGCGGTTTTCCGCCACAGAGGCTTGGATCTTTCCACCAACAAAGATCTACAGGACCTCCCTAGGTCTTTTGAGACCTCAAAGGAACGTCGGTTGTCCACTCCAGGCTGGAATCTAGACGTGGTCCTAAGGTTCCTTATGTCATCAAGATTTGAACCTCTCCAATCAGCCTCTTTTTAGGACCTCACATTAAAAACTCTTTTCCTCGTGTGCTTGACAACAGCTAAAAGAGTAAGTGAGATCCACGCCTTCAGCAGGATCATTGTTTTCACATCTGAAACGGCTACATGTTCCTTGCAGCTCGGTTTTTGCTAAACGAGCTTCCTTCACGTCCTTGGCCTAAGTCGTTCGAGATCCCAAGCCTGTCCAACTTGGTGGGGAATGAACTGGAGAGAGTACTTTGCCCAGTTAGAGCTCTTAGGTACTATCTAAAAAGGTCTTAACCTTTACAAGGACAATCAGAAGCCTTATAGTGTGCTATCAAGAAACCTTCTTTTCCAAGTTCTAAGAACTCAGTTTCTTACTATTCAGGCTTCTGATTAGAGAAACACATTCTCATCTGAAGGAAGAAGACCTTGCTTTGCTGAAGGTAAGGACACATGAAGTGGGAGCTGTGGCTACTTCAGTGGCCTTCAAACAGAGCCATTCTCTGCAGAGTGTTATGGATGCAACCTATTGGAGAAGCAAGTCAGTGTTCGCATCATTCTATCTCAAAGATGTCCAGTCTCTTTACGAGTACTGCTACACCCTGGGACCATTCGTAGCAACGAATGCAGTAGTAGGCGAGGGCTCAGCCACTACATTCCCATAATCCCATAACCTTTTAACCTTTCTCTTGAATACTTTTTATGGGTTGTACGGTCGGCTAAGAAGCCTTCCACATCCTTGTTGATTTGGCGGGTGGTCAATTCTTTCTTGAGAAGCGCCGAGGTTAAAGGTTGTGATGAGGTCCTTTAGTATGGGTTGCAGCCCTGTATACTTTAGCACCTTTGAGTTGATTCAGCCTTCCAAGAGGAACGCTGCGCTCAGTAAGGAAGACGATCTTATTAAAGGCAGAGTAACGGTTCAAGTCGACTTCCTTACCAGGTACTTATTATTTCATTGTTATTGTGGATAACTGATTATATGAAATACGGGATACTTAGCTATCCTTTAGTCTTGTACACTGGTTTTTCACCCACCCCCCTGGGTGTGAATCAGCTACATGATTATCGGGTAAGTTTAATATTGAAAAATGTTATTTTCATTAGTAAAATAAATTTTTGAATATACTTACCCGATAATCATGATTTAATTGACCCACCCTTCCTCCCCATAGAGAACCAGTGGACCGAGGAAAAAGTGAGGTGGCGTCAACAACAAGTACTGTAGTACCTGGCCACAGGTGGCGCTTGTGAGTACACCCCCTTCTAGTATAGTGATAGCTGGCGTATCCCTCCCGTAGAATTCTGTCGGGCAACGGAGTTGACAGCTACATGATTATCGGGTAAGTATATTCAAAAATTTATTTTACTAATGAAAATAACATTTCATTGATTTATTATACATCCCAGAGAATAATGTGTAGAGAAGAAAAGGTTAGTTTTACCATTATTTACCGATTAGCTAGTAAATTTCCCCCACCCAAAACCCTGTTCCCACTGAAGGCTCCCGTTACCGTAGGATATATTAGGTTATATCGTATTAACTATTTATTTGCAACAGAAATAAAGGTAATTTTCGAAGAAAATGCAGGTTTTTCTATATATACCCCAATTTTTTTTATAAGTAAAGTTTGCCCCGTGTTTCAATATAATAATAACAAATCTCTTATAATAACATTTGAATAGCTTGTTATCCCAGTTCTTCAAACAAGACAGCCTAAATGTGCTGTTCCTCCATCACTTAGCTATTAAACTTAGTCTCTCTTATCTCCCAGGATACCGTTTCCTGACCTAGAACATTGTGTTCTTACTCATTGAATGTTTTTTTATTATTTCATCTATGAATGGTGCAAGGGTAAACACATGCATCTCGATACCTTCACGTAAAGGGGTCTGGGGTTGTTACCGTTGTCAAAAGCAAAAAGTTACTCTAGCCAGTAATTCAAGGAAAGAGCAACTGGACATGCATTGCCTTTAGTAACAATCTCGGAAAACCATACTGTATAGCCTTTGGTACAAATGTAGGTTTGTGAATGGGTGTGGATTGGATGCATAGAAAAAAGGAATTCCAACCCCATTTTCTATGCAACAGCTGACTTAGATTTCTATGTCCTTACTTACCGGGGGGTGAGTGTTGGGGAGCTATAATCTCCTTTACATTTACATACCAGCACTGAGATGGCAGGTTAAAGGTCTCCGTTATGTTTTAATGTTTTACGAGCTTGATATTTTGACTTTAAACTCAAGTTGTTCCGTAACCGAAATACAAACCACGCTATTTACATTGGGTTTACCTTTTAGCGCAGCTGAAATGGCGAGCCATTAGAATTTAACGAGGGTGTATTACCCCCCGCGCTAGTTAGCGGGGGGGGGGGGGGTGGTAGCTAGCTACCCCTCCCCCCACACAGACACAGGTGAATGCTCACTTTCACTTTTGGCTCGGACTGGGACAGACGTCTATGTCTTAGTCCTCGCTTGGCAGCCATTGTTTGTTTTGTCTTTACTTGATCACTTACTATTCTTTTACTCAATATATATCTAAACATGTTTTCATGATTGTATATATATTTGAGTATAGAAATCAGTAAGTTTCCTTTTCAGAGTTGTGTGTGTAGTGTACGATATCTCCGTGGGTCCTGGGCAGTTAGGCCACCACGGCGTAATTTTATGGGTTGCGATCGAGTTTGACTTATGTCTTTCTCTCTCTCTCTCTCTTGAGGTCATTCACCCTTTTACTACGTTTTACTACGCCCCTTGTAGCTTCCTTCCCGTGTGGGGGGGGGGGGGTGGTGCTACGCCGTACGTTTTGTCTCAATTAGTTTATGAATCTAATTGTAGTTGTTAATTTTTCAGCTTGTAGAACGATTCCTTTCGGGGTTTTCGTTCTTTCTTTAGTGTTCATTCATTTTTAAATTACATAATTACATAGTTTCATAATTATAATTGTTATAATTCTGTTTTGGTTACAGCACTTCTTCCGTGAGTGTAAGTGGTTGTGAGGGCACGTGCCTGTTGTGTAATTCTTGTTTCCTTTCCCTCGGGATTCCTCTTCGGAGCCTTCCCGGGGGAATGAATGTGTACTAATGATTTTTGTTTTATTTTTTTTTTTTTTACAGTTACCAATCTAGTTCATTTCTGTAATATGGCAACGGTGTGAGCTGTCTTGTTGAGGCCTGGGGATTCGGCTGTTGCTGCCTCCCCTTTGGATTTTCGTCAGGGGCGTGTCTCCTTCTACTGGAAGTACTCCCGTGACGATGACAGCTCTCCAGTTCATTTTAGAACTCAGGAGGCTTGCCTCCTTGGGTGGGTACTTTCCTTCCGAGGGAAGTTTTTCCTGTCCAGGCTTGAGTTTTTCTCCTTTTGGGGGGTTCTTCTCTTGCCTTTTTTTCGTGCGACTATGCTCTTTGTGCTGAGCGGTCACACCTGCAGTTTCGCTCAAGGGGCTGGGCAACTGCAGGAGCCCCTCTTCGGAGGATTGCTCCTTTTAGGTCACTGGCTGACCAGTCTCTTCTACGAAGTGTTTCTCTTTCGTTCGCGAGAGAGTACACTCATAGAGACTCCTCTTCGGAGGATTCTTCTGCTGTTGTTGCTGTTGGCCTCCTTCGCCGTAAGGCTCACCGTCCGCCTCGTCATAAGGGCCTCTCATCTCCCTATAAGGGTGCTAAGAGGCGCCTTTTTGAATCTCCGTTTGCAGCCTACAACTCCTTCATCCCCCTGGTGCAGATGGACAGCAGTCTGACCTCGTCTTCCGACGGGCAATGGTCTTCCCGACGGACAACAGTCTTCCCGACGGATAACGGTCTTCCCGACGGACAACGGTCTTCCGACGGACAGCAGTCTCCCAGCGGACAGGCAATGGTCTTCCGACGGACATCTGTCTCCTGACGGACAACGATCCCTTCGGGGCAAAGGGTGGCCTCCCACGGGGGTTATTCCCTTGCGTGTCAGGGTTCCCCTGCGCGCCCTTCTGCTGTGTTCTCTCCTGCTCCTGCTCAGTGTTAGCGCACAGGCGCTCTCCTGCTCATCAGCGCTTCCTGATCGCTAGCGCTCTCCTGTTCGCCAACGCTCTCCTGTTTGTCAGCGCTCTCATGATGATCATCTCTGCTGTTCCTGTTGGTTCCTGTTACGCGCCCACGTTCGCCCTCGCGATCTAGAACTTCGGTTCAGGTCTGGGCCAAGGACTCTTCTTCTATGCGCAGGCTTCCACGCGTTGCCTTCTGCTCGTCAGCGATCATCAGCTCGCCAGCGACCTTAGACGCGTCAACGTTCACCTGCTCGCCAGCGATCTCCTACGCGTCAACGATCGCCATCGATCTGCCACGCGTGTCAGTTCCCCTGACCACCATCAGTAGCGATCTAGCGCTCGCCTGCTGTGGACCACGATCTCCGGTAGCTGAGTCATGCCGTAGATCTTCCTCCTGCTCGCCAGCGCTCACCTTTTCTTCTGTCCTTCTGTGCGCCAGCTTTCTTCATTTGCCAGCGCACATCTGCGCGCCCTTCTTTGCCACGCACCAATGGGCGCCAACAGTTTTCTGACCGTCTAGGATCGCCTGATTAACAGCTTGCTTCAGCGCTCACCTTCCTGATGCACCTGCGCGCCTTCTGTTAGCGCGATGCGCGCTAACCATCACTAGTCTCTCTCGCGTTGGCAATCGCCTATGCACCCACGCGATTCTTCATCTGCTCGCTAGCATTTTGTTAACGCACCACCGCTTGCCGACGCGCCATCGCTTGCCAACGCTCTGTCACTCTCCTGCTGGCTATCGCCTCGCCAGAACGCGCCATCGCTCGTCAAAGCGCCATCACTTGCCGACGCGCCATCGGTCTCCCGACCGCCTGTGCTCACCCGCGCGGCCACACGCCCACGATCCTGCGCGATTGCACGTCTACGCTCATGCGCGACCGCGCACATGCTCTCCAATGTTCGCCCGCGCGAACCAACGGTATTCCATCGCGCGAACGGACGGTTTCCGTCGTGCGGACGGACGGTTTCCGTCGTGCGGACGGACGGTTTCCGTCGCGCGGACGGACGGTTTCCGTCGCGCGGACGGACGGTTTCCGTCGCGCGGACGGACGGTTTCCGTCGCGCGGACGGACGGTGTTCCGTCGCGCGGACGGACGGTGTTCCGTCACGAGAACCTACAGTGTTTCTTCGCACGAACGTCGGCTTAATTCTTGCAGTATCCATTGCTCGCCTATGGGTTATCACTTGCCGACCACCAGCTCTCGCCCTTCCTACCACGCTCGCCCTCCTGCGCTCCTTCGCTCACCTTCGTTTGCGTTCCTGCGTGACCGCGCATGGGCGCTTCCCTGTTCGCCCACGCGCAAATCATTGATTTACCATCGCGCGAGCTCCAGGGCGATTGCGACCACGATTCCCATTGGGGTTTTCGCAGCATGGCCAGCTTGGCGAGTTCTTCTGGAGCGTATTTCCAGAACACGGCCTCACCCCGTAAACGCAGAGCATGGCACATGCAAGAATAAGAAGAATCTTCAGGGAGGTCTGAGCAACACTCCTCTTTCCAGAACCCGGGTTAGCCCTTCCCCGTCATTCCCTGGAAGGATTTTTGGCGGGGGCTTTCCGTTCGATATTTCTCCATCGGCCAAGGGGTGACTGCTTACCCCTTCCTCTTCTCCATCTCGTGTAAGGTGCTTACCAGGTCCTTTCCCTCCTCGGTTATGGCCCGAGGTTTGGTTCAAGGAAGCTACAGGAAGGTCATGGGTACTTTCCTCCTCTCGGGCTCAGGCACCTTGGCGTTTCGTCATTAAGTATCTAACTTGCGGGCAAGCTCGATGTTGGACCATCTGGACGCGCTGACCGAGGGCTTCCTTTCGGGTGTCTCATCCGTGGATGTCGACAACCTCAGACACCCTTCCATCCTTGAGAAGAGTTTGTTTGTGCCCAAGGACAGAAACATAGACAGCTGTGCGGAGGAAGTCGACTTCCGTTTTCACTCCTCCTAGGCTCTTTCTTCCAGACTCTGCAGGGCTCCAGCGCCTTTTTCTTTCAACCACGTCGGCCTAAGTTATCGGCTACGACAACTGAGACAAGGTGTCCAATTGCAGTTTCCTCCTGTCAGGAACATATGGCAAGGGAGGCTCCCCTGGGGTGGGGGGGCGGGGTAGGGGGGGGCATAGTCCTAAAGGGAGCGGCAGAGTTCACGAACTCTAGGATTGGCACTCCCCCCCTTGCAGGTTTCACGCTGGGAGGATGCCTAAGGTTACTCATCCGGATGACAGCTTCCCGATGCCCATTCCCGCACGATCTCTGTGATCAGCCAAGGAATATCGCGTCTGCCGTCTCTGTCAGCGAATTCAGTGTCTCTGAACCTCTATGCCATAGGGTCGGCAAGAGTCTGCCCATTTGGGCAGACTGATCCATACCTTAGGAGAATGTCCTCCATAGGATCATCGACGGCTTCACCCCCGGCTTCTTCAGTCGATCCTTTCTTGTAAGGAAGTATCTGAGACGTGAGTTCCGTAGTCGACCTCTCAGCCCTGATCAAGTTTGTCGAACAAACTTCGTCCAGCGTAGAACAGCAGAATCGATCAGACTGATAACGAGGCGACAGGACTCCTTAAACCCTGGATCGGACGGACGGGTACTTTCAGCTTCCATTCCATCCATCTTCCAGGAAGCTCGTGGAATTCAGCCTAGACTGCAGGTATTCCTGCTTATGATACAGTGTGGCGATCCCGCCGTGGCATCGCAGGTTTTTTCCCCAGAGAACTCTCCCTGCTTTCCTCATGGCCGCTCAGGTGCAGGCTTCCGCCTCCTTCGCTTTTTGCAGGTCTGGTCAACTCCGGTAGGCTCGGGTTCGAACTTCTTCAGCGCCGGGACAAGCTTCCGGATGCTTACCATGAGTGTGGGTTCATGGTATTTTGCTAGGAGCCTTCTCTTCTTCTGCCTCAACATCTGGAGTATCTGGCCATGATATTGAGTCAACGGCCTTACCACATTGGAAACCCCGCTTCTCGTCCGTCCAACGAGGTTAAGCAACGTCGGTTCTGGTCGGTACTTGGATGGGTGACCACCTGGGGACGCCAGATTCTGTTGCCACCTCCTCCGAGCCTTCCCTTCAGTTGACTGTGGCATGGCTGAGGAGAGTCGCAGTACCTGTTCTCAGTCAAGCAGAGCTTTCAGCCTTACCTTGGAACGTTTTCCTAGTTTTTCCTAGTTCTCCTTTCCTCATTGACCTGTCTATAGTTCCAAACGGTTGGCTCAGGATAAGTTCCATGTGGGGCGGTCCAAGTTCCGGTGGTTTCAGGTAACGATTAACTGGACTTTCTGGCCCCTATGGGATCAGCGGAACTATTAGACCTGCAATGGGTGCTGACCTATGGAACCTCTTGATGGGAGTGGATATTCTCGTCCTTTCCCCACATTCTTGATGCTGTTCTCGGACTCGTCAAAGAAAAGAGGGGGGGGGCGCATGTTCCGGTCCAGGCCTATGGTCAGGACCTGAAGGATACCTCTCCATCATTCAGGCAGGCTTGGGGGCCGTATTCTGGCCCCTCTACAGATCCTACAGCTCCTGCCGAGTCGCTCCGTGCGCGTCGACTTCATGATTCTGGCGTGTTCTAACCAGCAGGGGACGCATTTTTACACCTTCACATCTTGCAGTAGAGATACCGAGATGATTGAGATACTCTCAATACCACCATCAGCTCTCTCATTCCAGGCAGAGGAATGTTCTCTCCGACTATCCGAGCAGAGCCTCGTAGAGAGAGTGTACCTGGGGGTCTTTGGCCTTGAGTAACCAGCAAGTCCTGGCCTGGGGGACCTGATCGCGACAGCTTGGAACCTCAAGCTTCCGCTGTTCTTCCCCCCAGTCTCAGACCCCGAGACTCTGGCAAGATGCATTCCGGTGATGGTGGGACAACTTTGACGCCTGCGTCTTCACTCCTTCTTGTCTGTGGAGAATGGGTCTCAACAAGACCAGGTTGTCTGTCAACCTTTCAATGGGAGAGCTCCACTGTGACTATGTGCAGAACGGTTTCTGGACCCTCTGCTTCCTCTGATGGAACTCCCAGGAGAGCTTCTCCCACGATACAGACTACTCAAACAACCACACTGCAACATCTTTCACGAACTGGGGCGTCGCTTCGGTTTCATGCCTGGAGACACTGCGCCGCCTCCTCAAGAAGAGACAACCCGCTACAGTCGCGGTACGGAGGTCGCGTCATCTGCGATAGTCATCCGCAGAGGTCTTCCAGGCGAAGTGAAGAGTCTTGGGTGGTTGGTGCCGTGGGAGATATACCTCTTCCCTTGAGGCCTCTTCTCCAGCAATAACGGTCTTATTGCCTTTCGGCGGGAGGAAACTCCTTTCCGCTCTCGGCAATGAAGCCTGTCGCTCAGCCTTTCCCTGACCTTCAGGCTTAAAGGAATAACTTTTTCCTGCCCGCTGGATCTTTCCTCGCTCATGCGAAGCTACGAACGTCCCTGCCCTAGTCGGAGTGAGACCTCCAACTTGGAGCATAGCTCGGACTTTTTAGTCCCTTAAGAGATCTTCTCAAGACCCTTTACGACAGGCCTCTGATTGTATTCCGTCTTGGGTCTCCTGCTCACTCTGGCCGCGGCCAGTGTGTAAGCAATCTTCTTGGTCTCGTACGACTCCGCCCTTTCTAAGGAAGGGGGGAAGGCAACATTCAGGTTTGCTCCTGAGTTGTTGGCTAGACTCAGAATCTTAGGGTTCCGGCCCTTTGGTCCAATTCCTTCAAGATTTCGAGTCTCCATTCTGTATCTGATGTTCCAAAACCTTCTCCTTCTTGCCAGTAAAGGAATCGAGAGGTTAGCTGTGGGAACAGCTGCAGTTTGTCCTCAGTTGCAGCCAATTTGGGAGCACAAGGAGGACACGGGGGAGAGTCACCAGTATACCTCTTCAGCTCGGACTCAAGGACATTCATCTCGACCTGTCTCCAGACCCTCCCCCGTCACGTCGCCCTACAGCACGATGTTGGATACATCGCAACGTCCCTCGCCTTCGAGTAATACTACTCTGTGACGCAGGTGCTACAAGCTGGAGTCTGGAAGCGTCTAATGACCTTCGCAGCCCGCTTCCTGCAGGGCGTGACCCACAGGAGTCTCGATACGTTTTCTATCGCTCTGTGGTGGCTACACAACAGCTGGTCTAACCTCAGGCTCCTTTTTGGACAGGTAGCAGAAGGTTGAGGGCATTGTTATCAGGTTTTAGTCTGCATGAACGAAAGAAGTATGTCTGGCCCTTACTTCTTTCTTCATCATCCCCTCTACGGGGAAGCAGCATCCGGGTCTCTGCATAGCTGACCTCGAACCTCTGCAGGTAAACCATGCTTCCTTGTGTTCCGAGTATTGAGTCAATACTGTCGCGTCCCCCATACCCTGACGAGGTGGTATTGGGAACGTCCTAACCCAGAGTTCCTTCTACATCTCCAGGTCAACTGCCTAGGACGGGTCACACTTCTTCCTTCACACACAAGCTTATGTAGGCCACACGGTTCCTTGCAGAGCAAGGAACTTGTGAGGTGCAGGGACTCCTTTTCTCGAGTGCGACTCACTCGGATTCTGAGTCCCCGGGTAAAGCCAAAGCCAGTATGGCTAGGGACTTTCCACCCTACCTAAGGGGTAAGGCACCCAATGTAAATAGCGTGGTTTGTATTTCGGTTACGGAACAAATGACAAATTCGAAGATAATTTGTATTTTTCCTAACCATACAAACCTTAGCTATTTACACATATTTGCCCGCCAGCCCTGTCCCCCAAGACAAGTCCTACCTCTAAGTGAAAGTGAGCATTCTCCTGTGTGTGAAGTGGGGGGGAGGGGTAGCTAGCTACCACTCCCTACCCACCCGCTAACTAGCGCGGGGATAATACACCCTCGTTAAATTCTAAAGGCTCGCCATTTCAGCTGCACTAAAAGGTAAACCCAATGTAAATAGCTAAGGGTTGTATGGTTAGGAAAAATACAAATTATCTTCGAATTTGTCATTTTTGAATCTGTCAGGTATGTTAATTTTTTGAGGTTTTGGAATTGCTGAGCAACTTTTATTCCTTAGAATTTTCACCTAATTTTCCATGTGGTTGGAATTATGATGAGACAAACAGCCCCTATACAAGTCAACATTGTTCCCATACTAACAAACCTTCCACTATTTATTTGGATGTTAAATTTTAAGTGTGAGATGGCAACCTTACCTAACCCCTACAGTTGGTAGGAAGGGGAGTTGCTGGGGCTACCCAGCCACCTATATCTACTCATGGTTCAGTGACCCACACCACTTCTTACCTTTTGCTGGTAGAGAGAGGACGTCTCCCTCTCTCCCTTCAAGGTTTCACTATTTTAAACATAAAACTTACCCGCTGGTTATATAAGAATGGCTATAGTCCCTAGACGCCCGGCAGGAATTAAAAAACTCGTAGCAATCGCATATATGCCAGGTGTACACTAGCTCCCTGGCGGTAGACAGGCCGAACTATTCCAATCACTTCAGACCTTCCTGGTCGGCTCACGCAGGCACAAGTATTGGAATTCACTCGTTATTAACCTGGATTTTTAGCAGTGTTTTGGTGATTTACTCCTATTTTTTGGGTTCTAGCATTCGCTTATTCGTTTGTTTGATCTGTGATCACGTGTTTATAACTTAAAAGGTAGAATTAGAAATTTTTCAACCGTTTTTTAAACATAACGAAAGCTTATGATGGTATGTAAACATCTCGCCATTGTCTATGACGTCACAGCCATATAACGTAAGCTTAAGTCTGTTTTGCTTTTTTCAAAGAAGATAAGTGAATACTTTTTTATGGAGTATTTAGTTATAAATTAAAAGGATTATATTATTTTGAGAAAATGTTTGTCCTTTTAATAGGTTTTCTTTGGATAATATCCGATCTGTTTTCAAAGAGTAACTAGCGTTCAGTTTGTTTATGCTACGCAGTTATCAGTCTATCGTCACGATATTACGTTTTCTCTTTGTTTCGATTTTTATGAATAGTACATTCTTTTTACAAACTCAAGTTTTTAAGTTGTACTGGACAAAAGGAAAATGTTATTTTACAGTTAATTGCTCCTTTTAGTATTTTACTTTTTTCAATATTAATCTTACCCGATGATCATGTAGCTGCAACTCTGTTGCCCGACAGAAAAAACCTAAGGTCGGGATACGCCAGCGATCGCTATACAGGTGGGGGTGTACAACAACAGCGCCATCTGTCGAGTAGGTACTCAGGTACTTCTTGTCAACAAGAACCAATTTTTCCTCTGTCGTGCCACCGGCAAGACCTACTTGGATACGCTGTTGTTTCTGGAGTTGATTTCACGCTTTTTGGTGATGTATTCTCTCTAGATATTAGCTTTCGCTGTACAGGAGTTATTATCATTAACTTATCAAGCTTTTTTGATTAGTTTTGGATTAATTGTTGACGACTTTGATAGATTTTGGATTCCCCCCTTGGCTAATTCAAGATGTCTGACCATTCTCAAGTCCCTAAGTACAGGCAGTGTAGCGCTAGGGACTGTTCTAGGCGTCTTCCGAAGGCCTCTATAGATCCTCACACCGTTTGTTCCAATTGTAGGGGTAAATCCTGTCAATTGGAAGATCGATGTGAGGAATGCGCTGGGCTTTCGGAATTCGATTTTAATGAATTCCTTAAGAATGCACGTAGGCTAGAGAAGGATAGGATCAGGAGGAGTTCGTCTCGCTCTTTTGATTTTTCCTCTCCCCATGCCCCTCAACCTATTCCTTCCCCTGTAGTGGTGACTCCCGACCCTTCTACTAGTGCTCAACCCTCGATGGCGGACATGATGCGTGCCATTCAGGCTCTTGGTGACAGAGTGGAGTCATTAGCTAATGACCGCAATCAACTCTTGGCCGATGTCAAAGAGTTGAAAGAGAAAAGTGCAGTGGGAAGTGTAGTGAGTGCAAGTGCGGTGAAAAGTGTCAGTGTCAGTGTTACGCATGAGGGTGCATCTGTTCGTGCCAGTCGTCCTCCCAGTCCGGGACCTCTTGCAAGTTCCCAAGCCCAGGGGAGAAGCAATGTCGAAGGACCAAAGGGTTCGACAGGCCTTGATCAGCGTACGGATGTACCCTCAGTGGTTGCGGACGTATCTTCCAGAGATCGTCCCATCCACAAACAGACGAGTGAGCCCATTCATTCCTCGTCTGTGGAAGAAGTTTCTAGGCAGAAACGTTGGACCAAGGTCTCACGACCTCTCAAGCGCAAGGTCCCTTCCGAGCGAGTCCAACGGCCCAGGTGTAGCCACTGGGTCAGTTCGGACTCGCCGCAGTCTTCCGAAGACTGCACACCTCCCAAGAGAGGTAGAGTGGTTTCGCAGCAGGCAATCACTCCGTCTGTTGCCGCACCAACCACGGTAGACCCTAAGTGGTCTATGCTGCAGTCTATGCAGTCTCAGCTTGCTTCCTTCATGCAGGAGTATCGTGCTGAGAAGGTTGACACTGCACCTGTTAACCTACAACCTGCCACGGTTGTGCGCTCAGCAGATACTGCGGCTGCCTGCTCCCACACTCCGCCTGTGAGAGCTCCACCACCGATGCGCAGTCGACCCTGCCAGACGCATGTTGACGTTAGCCGACGTGCGGCACCCTCCGTTGACATGCGTGAGCTACCGCATCAGCAGTGGGAAGGTGCTGTCAAGCTGCCGTGTTTTGACGCAATGTGGCAGTCTCCGCAACCCACGGCAGTCCCCACCACGCACCATCACTCCGCTTTGGTTGTTGCCAGCTCTCAGACTGACCAGCAGCGTCATGATGTTGGATCCAGTGCAGCTACGCATGCACCCGTGCTGCCGGATTCAGCCGTTCAGCTTTCTTCTCCACCTTTGCCGCTTCCTCCTCAGCATTCGGATGAAGGAGTATCTGATGACGACGAAGCTGCGCATTTGGACGATCCGCACTCCGACATAGAAGAACCCAAGACTGCGCCTCCCTCCTTAGACTTTAGGAAAGTCCTTGCCCTGTTTAGGGAGTTGTATCCGGACCAGTTTGTGTCTGCAACCCCGCGCTCACCTCCCTCTGAGTTCGCTTTAGGCATGCAGTCAACAGCTCCTGCCTTTACGAAACTCGTACTCGCGCGCTCATCCAAGAGAGCTTTAAGGGTACTGGGAGAGTGGTTGCAGTCCAAGAAGCAACTTGGGAAGACAGCCTTCATCTTTCCACTGACCAAGCTTGCTTCCAAATCTAGCGTCTGGTATGCCACGGGAGAAGATCCCGGCTTGGGAGTTCCTGCCTCTGCCCAGGGCGACTTCTCAAGTCTGGTTGACTCTCCCCGCAGGCTGGCTATGAGACGCTCCAAGATTTGCTGGACCTTTTCAGACATGGACCATCTGTTGAAGGGAGTTTTTCGTGCTTTTGAGATCTTCAACTTCCTGGACTGGTGTTTGGGAGCGTTAAGCAGAAAGACCTCCCCTTCGGATAAGGACTCTGCCATGCTCATCATGTCATGCATGGATAAAGCCATTCGGGATGGGTCTGGCGAGCTTGCGGCTTCGTACGTGTCTGGAGTGCTTAAGAAGCGAGATCACCTTTGCTCCTTCTTGTCTGCGGGGATCACTCCATGTCAGAAGTCGGAGTTGATGTTTGCTCCGCTTTCCAAGTGTCTCTTTCCGGAAGAGCTGATCAAGGGGATTGCCGCCTCGTTGATCCAGAAGGATACCCATGACCTGGTGGCTTCATCCGCACGTAAAGTCACAGCTGTACCTTCCGTGCCTAGACCTAGGATGGACACACCAGCGTCTAGGTTCATTCCGCCCTTTCGTGGCAGAACCTCCAGCAGAGGAGGTACCCGTGCCGACAGTCAACGTGGCAAAAAGAAGAAGGGTTCCAAGTCATCAAAAGGCAGAGTTTGACTGCCTACCTCTCCAGACAGCAGTGGGAGCCAGGCTCAAGAACTACTGGCAGGCCTGGGAGAACAGGGGTGCAGACGCACAGTCTGTGAAGTTGCTAAGAGAGGGGTACAGGATTCCATTCTTGCGCAAGCCCCCTCTAGCAACTACTCCCATCGACCTCTCTCCCAGGTACAAAGAGGAGGACAAGAGGCTAGCTTTACAGCAAGAGGTGTCTCTCTTGCTACAAAAGGGAGCGGTAGTCATAGTCCGGGACCATCAATCCCCGGGCTTCTACAACCGTCTCTTCTTGGTAGCGAAGAAGACAGGAGGGTGGAGACCGGTGCTGGACGTCAGTGCTCTCAATGCTTTTGTCACCAAGCAGACGTTCACCATGGAGACGACGAAGTCGGTGCTAGCATCGGTCAGGAAGGAAGACTGGATGGTCTCGTTGGACCTAAAGGACGCGTACTTTCACGTCCCCGTCCATCCAGACTCCCAACCTTTCCTAAGGTTCGTCTTTGGAAAGGTCGTTTACCAGTTCCAAGCCCTGTGCTTTGGCCTAAGCATGGCACCTCTTGTGTTTACCAAACTGATGAGGAATATTGCCATTTTCAATATTAATCTTACCCGATGATCATGTAGCTGCAACTCTGTTACCCGACAGAAAAAACCTAAGGTCGGGATACGCCAGCGATCGCTATACAGGTGGGGGTGTACAACAACAGCGCCATCTGTCGAGTAGGTACTCAGGTACTTCTTGTCAACAAGAACCAATTTTTCCTCTGTCGTGCCACCGGCAAGACCTACTTGGATACGCTGTTGTTTCTGGAGTTGATTTCACGCTTTTTGGTGATGTATTCTCTCTAGATATTAGCTTTCGCTGTACAGGAGTTATTATCATTAACTTATCAAGCTTTTTTGATTAGTTTTGGATTAATTGTTGACGACTTTGATAGATTTTGGATTCCCCCCTTGGCTAATTCAAGATGTCTGACCATTCTCAAGTCCCTAAGTACAGGCAGTGTAGCGCTAGGGACTGTTTTAGGCGTCTTCTGAAGGCCTCTATAGATCCTCACACCGTTTGTTCCAATTGTAGGGGTAAATCCTGTCAATTGGAAGATCGATGTGAGGAATGCGCTGGGCTTTCGGAATTCGATTTTAATGAATTCCTTAAGAATGCACGTAGGCTAGAGAAGGATAGGATCAAGAGGAGTTCGTCTCGCTCTTTTGATTTTTCCTCTCCCCATGCCCCTCAACCTATTCCTTCCCCTGTAGTGGTGACTCCCGACCCTTCTACTAGTGCTCAACCCTCGATGGCGGACATGATGCGTGCCATTCAGGCTCTTGGTGACAGAGTGGAGTCATTAGCTAATGACCGCAATCAACTCTTGGCCGATGTCAAAGAATTGAAAGAGAAAAGTGCAGTGGGAAGTGTAGTGAGTGCAAGTGCGGTGAAAAGTGTCAGTGTCAGTGTTACGCATGAGGGTGCATCTGTTCGTGCCAGTCGTCCTCCCAGTCCGGGACCTCTTGCAAGCTCCCAAGCCCAGGGGAGAAGCAATGTCGAAGGACCAAAGGGTTCGACAGGCCTTGATCAGCGTACGGATGTACCCTCAGTGGTTGCGGACGTATCTTCCAGAGATCGTCCCATCCACAAACAGACGAGTGAGCCCATTCATTCCTCGTCTGTGGAAGAAGTTTCTAGGCAGAAACGTTGGACCAAGGTCTCACGACCTCTCAAGCGCAAGGTCCCTTCCGAGCGAGTCCAACGGCCCAGGTGTAGCCACTGGGTCAGTTCGGACTCGCCGCAGTCTTCCGAAGACTGCACACCTCCCAAGAGAGGTAGAGTGGTTTCGCAGCAGGCAATCACTCCGTCTGTTGCCGCACCAACCACGGTAGACCCTAAGTGGTCTATGCTGCAGTCTATGCAGTCTCAGCTTGCTTCCTTCATGCAGGAGTATCGTGCTGAGAAGGTTGACACTGCACCTGTTAACCTACAACCTGCCACGGTTGTGCGCTCAGCAGATACTGCGGCTGCCTGCTCCCACACTCCGCCTGTGAGAGCTCCACCACCGATGCGCAGTCGACCCTGCCAGACGCATGTTGACGTTAGCCGACGTGCGGCACCCTCCGTTGACATGCGTGAGCTACCGCATCAGCAGTGGGAAGGTGCTGTCAAGCTGCCGTGTTTTGACGCAATGCGGCAGTCTCCGCAACCCACGGCAGTCCCCACCACGCACCATCACTCCGCTTTGGTTGTTGCCAGCTCTCAGACTGACCAGCAGCGGCATGATGTTGGATCCAGTGCAGCTACGCATGCACCCGTGCTGCCGGATTCAGCCGTTCAGCTTTCTTCTCCACCTTTGCCGCTTCCTCCTCAGCATTCGGATGAAGGAGTATCTGATGACGACGAAGCTGCGCATTTGGACGATCCGCACTCCGACATAGAAGAACCCAAGACTGCGCCTCCCTCCTTAGACTTTAGGAAAGTCCTTGCCCTGTTTAGGGAGTTGTATCCGGACCAGTTTGTGTCTGCAACCCCGCGCTCACCTCCCTCTTGAGTTCGCTTTAGGCATGCAGTCAACAGCTCCTGCCTTTACGAAACTCGTACTCGCGCGCTCATCCAAGAGAGCTTTAAGGGTACTGGGAGAGTGGTTGCAGTCCAAGAAGCAACTTGGGAAGACAGCCTTCATCTTTCCACCGACCAAGCTTGCTTCCAAATCTAGCGTCTGGTATGCCACGGGAGAAGATCCCGGCTTGGGAGTTCCTGCCTCTGCCCAGGGCGACTTCTCAAGTCTGGTTGACTCTCCCCGCAGGCTGGCTATGAGACGCTCCAAGATTTGCTGGACCTTTTCAGACATGGACCATCTGTTGAAGGGAGTTTTTCGTGCTTTTGAGATCTTCAACTTCCTGGACTGGTGTTTGGGAGCGTTAAGCAGAAAGACCTCCCCTTCGGATAAGGACTCTGCCATGCTCATCATGTCATGCATGGATAAAGCCATTCGGGATGGGTCTGGCGAGCTTGCGGCTTCGTACGTGTCTGGAGTGCTTAAGAAGCGAGATCACCTTTGCTCCTTCTTGTCTGCGGGGATCACTCAATGTCAGAAGTCGGAGTTGATGTTTGCTCCGCTTTCCAAGTGTCTCTTTCCGGAAGAGCTGATCAAGGGGATTGCCGCCTCGTTGATCCAGAAGGATACCCATGACCTGGTGGCTTCATCCGCACGTAAAGTCACAGCTGTACCTTCCGTGCCTAGACCTAGGATGGACACACCAGCGTCTAGGTTCATTCCGCCCTTTCGTGGCAGAACCTCCAGCAGAGGAGGTACCCGTGCCGACAGTCAACGTGGCAAAAAGAAGAAGGGTTCCAAGTCATCAAAAGGCAGAGTTTGACTGCCTACCTCTCCAGACAGCAGTGGGAGCCAGGCTCAAGAACTACTGGCAGGCCTGGGAGAACAGGGGTGCAGACGCACAGTCTGTGAAGTTGCTAAGAGAGGGGTACAGGATTCCATTCTTGCGCAAGCCCCCTCTAGCAACTACTCCCATCGACCTCTCTCCCAGGTACAAAGAGGAGGACAAGAGGCTAGCTTTACAGCAAGAGGTGTCTCTCTTGCTACAAAAGGGAGCGGTAGTCATAGTGCGGGACCATCAATCCCCGGGCTTCTACAACTGTCTCTTCTTGGTAGCGAAGAAGACAGGAGGGTGGAGACCGGTGCTGGACGTCAGTGCTCTCAATGCTTTTGTCACCAAGCAGACGTTCACCATGGAGACGACGAAGTCGGTGCTAGCATCGGTCAGGAAGGAAGACTGGATGGTCTCGTTGGACCTAAAGGACGCGTACTTTCACGTCCCCGTCCATCTAGACTCCCAACCTTTCCTAAGGTTCGTCTTTGGAAAGGTCGTTTACCAGTTCCAAGCCCTGTGCTTTGGCCTAAGCACGGCACCTCTTGTGTTTACCAAACTGATGAGGAATATTGCCAAATTCCTGCATTTGGCAGACATCAGAGCCTCCCTCTATTTGGACGACTGGCTTTTAAGAGCTCCGTCAAGTCGTCGCTGTCTGGAGAATCTCAAATGGACTATGGATCTGACCAAGGAATTGGGTCTCCTGGTCAATATAGAAAAGTCCCAACTCGTCCCATCCCAAACTATAGTCTATCTAGGTATGGAGATTCAGAGTCGAGCTTTTCGGGCTTTTCCGTCGGCCCCCAGAATCAGTCAAGCCCAAGAATGCATCCAGAGCATGCTGAAAAGGAACCGATGTTCAGTCAGACAGTGGATGAGTCTAACAGGGACGCTGTCATCCCTGGCCCAGTTCATCGCGTTAGGGAGACTCCACCTCCGACCCCTTCAGTTTCATCTAGCTGCTCACTGGAGAAAGGACATGACGCTAGAAGCGGTCTCAGTTCCTATATCCGAAGAGATGAAGTCTGCACTGACCTGGTGGAAGAACAGCATTCTTCTCAAGGAAGGTCTACCATTGGCTGTTCAGACCCCCGACCACCTTCTCTTCTCGGACGCATCGGACACGGGCTGGGGTGCGACACTGGACGGACGGGAATGCTCGGGCACGTGGAATCCGGATCAAAGAGCACTTCACATCAACTGCAAGGAGCTACTGGCAGTTCATCTGGCCTTGAGAAGCTTCAAATCCCTCCTTCTAGGCAAGGTGGTGGAGGTGAACTCCGACAACACCGCAGCCTTGGCGTACATCTCCAAGCAAGGAGGGACTCATTCGAGGAAGTTGTTCGAGATCGCAAGGGACCTCCTCACCTGGTCAAGAGATCGAAAGATATCGCTTGTTACGAGGTTCATTCAAGGCGACATGAATGTCATGGCAGACCGCCTCAGCCGGAAGGGTCAGGTCATCCCCACAGAGTGGACCCTTCACAAGAATGTTTGCAGCAGACTATGGGCCCTGTGGGGTCAGCCCACCATAGATCTGTTCGCTACCTCGATGACCAAGAAGCTCCCAAATTATTGCTCACCGATTCCGGACCCAGCAGCAGTTCATGTAGATGCCTTTCTTCTGGATTGGTCCCATCTAGACCTGTATGCATTCCCCCCGTTCAAGATTGTCAACAAGGTACTGCAGAAGTTCGCATCTCACGAAGGGACACGGTTGACGTTGGTTGCTCCCCTCTGGCCCGCGAGAGAATGGTTCACCGAGGTACTGCAATGGCTAGTAGACGTTCCCAGGACTCTTCCTCTAAGAGTGGACCTTCTGCGTCAGCCGCACGTAAAGAAGGTACACCCAAGCCTCCACGCTCTTCGTCTGTCTGCCTTCAGACTATCGAAAGACTCTCAAGAGCTAGAGGCTTTTCGAAGGAGGCAGCCAGAGCGATTGCCAGAGCAAGGAGGACATCCACTCTCAAGGTCTACCAGTCAAAATGGGAAGTCTTCCGAAGCTGGTGCAAGGCGAATTCAGTTTCCTCAACCAGTACCTCTGTAACGCAGATAGCTGACTTCCTTTTACATCTAAAGAATGTGAGATCCCTATCAGCTCCTACGATCAAAGGTTACAGAAGCATGTTGGCAGCAGTCTTCCGCCACAGAGGCTTAGATCTTTCCACCAACAAAGATCTACAGGACCTCCTTAAGTCTTTTGAGACCTCAAAGGAGCGTCGGTTAGCCACACCAGGTTGGAACTTAGACGTGGTTTTAAGGTTCCTGATGTCAGCAAGGTTCGAACTGCTTCAATCAGCCTCTTTTAAAGATCTCACTTTGAAGACTCTTTTCCTCGTTTGTTTAGCAACAGCTAAAAGAGTCAGTGAGATACACGCCTTCAGCAGGAACATAGGTTTTACATCTGAAACGGCTACATGTTCCTTACAGCTTGGTTTTTTAGCTAAAAACGAGCTCCCTTCTCGTCCTTGGCCCAAATCGTTCGAGATCCCAAGCCTGTCCAATTTGGTTGGAAACGAACAAGAGAGAGTACTATGCCCAGTAAGAGCTCTTAAGTACTATTTAAGACGTACAAAGCCATTACGAGGACAATCAGAAGCTTTATGGTGTTCTATTAAGAAACCTGCTTTACCGATGTCGAAGAACGCAGTTTCTTATTACATCAGGCTTTTGATTAGAGAAGCCCATTCTCATCTGAATGAGGAAGACCATGCTTTGCTGAAGGTAAGGACACATGAAGTTAGAGCTGTCGCTACTTCAGTGGCCTTCAAACAGAACCGTTCTCTGCAGAGTGTAATGGATGCAACCTATTGGAGAAGCAAGTCAGTGTTCGCATCATTTTACCTTAAAGATGTCCAGTCTCTTTACGAGAACTGCTACACCCTGGGACCATTCGTAGCAGCGAGTGCAGTAGTAGGTGAGGGCTCAACCACTACATTCCCATAATCCCATAACCTTTTTTAATCTTTCTCTTGAAATGCTTTTTATTGTTGTTTTTGGGTTGTACGGAAGGCTAAGAAGCCTTTCGCATCCTGGTTGATTTGGCGGGTGGTCAAATTCTTTCTTGAGAAGCGCCTAGATTAGAGGTTGTGATGAGGTCCTTTAGTATGGGTTGCAGCCCTTCATACTTCAGCACCTAGGAGTCGCTCAGCATCCTAAGAGGATCGCTAGGCTCAGTAAGGAAGACGTACTTAAAAAGGCAGAGTAATGGTTCAAGTCGACTTCCTTACCAGGTACTTATTTATTTTATGTTTGTTATTTTGAATAACTGCTAAAATGAAATACGGGATACTTAGCTTCTAATGTTAACATGTATGCTGGTCTCCACCCACCCCCCTGGGTGTGAATCAGCTACATGATCATCGGGTAAGATTAATATTGAAAAATTTTATTTTCCTTAGTAAAATAAATTTTTTAATATACTTACCCGATGATCATGAATTTAAGGACCCTCCCTTCCTCCCCATAGAGACCCAGTGGACCGAGGAGAAAATTGGTTCTTGTTGACAAGAAGTACCTGAGTACCTACTCGACAGATGGCGCTGTTGTTGTACACCCCCACCTGTATAGCGATCGCTGGCGTATCCCGACCTTAGGTTTTTTCTGTCGGGCAACAGAGTTGCAGCTACATGATCATCGGGTAAGTATATTCAAAAATTTATTTTACTAAGGAAAATAACATTATTCAAAGATTAAAGAAAGTTACGATTCAGTTATTGTTTATACGACTTAGTATTCTTGACAATCGATGTAGCTCACGATTCTGTGTATCGTTGTTTGCTTGTTGGGTTTTGGAATACCAAAAATTTGTCATATATTATTGTAGATGTTCCAATTGTTACGGGTAATAATTCGCCTTTCATTGGAACCCCTTAATTTAAGGGTTAGTTTATAGATATATTCCCTTACTTTATACATTCAAGTAATATATTTTATTTGTTCCGTAACTGACATTCAAACCACGCTATTTAATAGGGGTTATTGCTTGTGGCGTAGCTGAAATGATGAGCCATTAGAATTTTAATGAGGGTTTATTGTAGGGAGGGTAGCTTGCTACCCGCCCCCCTCCACACCTGTGCTTGAGCTCACTTTGCTCTCGGCTCGGGTGGTAGTCGGACGTGTCCGCTCTCACCCTCTCCTCTCTGACAGCCATTAATGTCTTTTTGCTTTCCCTCCTACAGGTTTGGGTATGAAGTTGGCCTCTGCGAACATGCGCAAATGTCCTGGATTACCCGACCGCCCTTGTGGTACATTTATGTCGGTGGTCGAGACAGACCCTCACACCCTTTGTCCTTACTGTAGGGGCCAACGGTGTGATAGTAGTAATAAGTGGGGTGAGTGTAGGGAGTGGTCTACCTCCCAGTGGGAGAGGTTTTCTCGGTGACGGAAGAAGTCCAGGCGGGATATTTCTCCTTCGAAGATTTCTTTGAAAGGAGAAAATCCCAAGGTATCTTCTTCCGTTACCCAAACCTCCTCCGAAGCTCCCACTCGATCGGTTTCTTTCGTGAGACTGTCGAGTGGTAGCGTAGACCGTGGTTCTGTTTCCTGATCTCAGGGTTCGAGAGATGGCGTTGCCTCCCCTAGCGAGGTAGCTCCACCTCTTCCCCCGGGGTAGGATTTAAATGTTAATGTAACTGATTTATTCCAGCTTTGGTCTTCCTTGGTGCTCGAGGGTTCGCCCTCCAAGGAATCCTTGATTGACATCATCCGGTTGGGTGCCGCTGTCAAGCAATTGCCGACTTAGGCAGAGGTTGATCCTCTGTCTATTGTCGACGTCGTGGTGTCAGAGGTATCCAATGCGGTATCTCATGCCTCTGCAACTTCTCAACCCGCAGTAGCTGAAGGCTTAGTTTCTCCCGTTCCTGCTCGACCTACGAGGGAGAAACTTAAGTCCAACAGTCTCTCCTGCCGGTGATTCTCCCCCTCGGGGGAGTTCACTCACAGAGACTCCTCTTCGGAGGACTGCTGAAGGTCAGCTTGCTGACCCAACGGCCCCCAGAGGTTGTATACGTCGTAAGGCTCGCCTTCCTCTTCGCCGGAGAGGCCTTCCTTCACCTTATAAGTCGGTGAGGAGGCGCCTCTTCGGTTCATCATCGTCGTTGCAGTCCACCACAAAGGAGCCTCGTCATCGATCTCCGACTTTTCCTGCTACGACCCTGGATCTCTCTGCGGATTGTTCGCGATCCCCTTCGGTGGAAGGTCGTCCTTACAAAGGGCACGCCGACCTTCCACCCAACAGACCTGTTGACCTGCCGTCGCCGTTCCTGGCAGTTGATGTGCTTTATGCGCCAACCAAACCTGATTTTAAAAAACAGGCACCGGTCCCTTGAGGGCAAAAAGGGCTTACGCACCAATTAGCTCACACGTCCCTTACGCGCCATGCCAAGCATGCGCGCCAACGTTCTCGTGACCTCATTGAGGTTTCGGAGATAGCGCGTCAGCGCTCTCCTGCTGCTGCTGTTCCTGATATAGCGCGCCAGTGCTCACCTGCGTACCAGCGCTCACCTGCTGCGGATGTTCCTGATAAAGCGCGCCAGCACTCCCATGCGCGCCTTCAACCTACTGCACGCCAGCACTCACCAACGCGCCAGTGCTCTCCTGTGCGCCAACGATCTCCTGCGCGCCCACAATCTTCGGATCTGGGTGCGGTAGGGAAGTTTAGGACTTCTCCTACTCGCCCGTGCTCGCCAATGCGCCATCTGCTTTCGCCTGCACGCCATCCCTCGCCAGCGTGCAATCGCGCGCATTCACCTACACGCGCCCACGAGGATGCGCGCCCACACCCATCTCCTACAGCAGCTACGCATCGCCAGCCTGATGTGCATCCACAAGAGGCGCGCCAACGAACGCAGGTTCCGGCTGCGCCCCCGCGCGCAGGAGACTTCGCTGCTAGTCCATCCGGAGGAGAGCTGCAGGAGTCAGAACGTGCAATTTGGCAGGTTCTGACCCTTATGAGGACTCTCAATGGGTTTGCTGACCCAGAGATTCCTCCTCGAGAGGGCAAAGACACGGTCTAGGACTGAGTATTTGGGACTCAAAAACCCTCTAAGGCCAATGCAGCTTTGCCCTGGTCTCAAGGGGTTAAGAGTACTAGGGACAAGATCGCGGTCCAGCTCTCTGAGCTAGCCTCCTCCAGCCGATCCAGTGCCGGCAACAAGCTACTCCCACCTCCTCGTGTGCAGCAGAGGAGGTACTTTGAGATCGTAGAGGAGCCTTGTTTAGCTCTTCCCCTTCACCATTCATTGGAAGAGCTTACCAGGGGAGTCCCTTTTGCGAGACTCTCCAACCAGCAGGTCTCATTCTCGGCGACTGAGATCCTTAATCAGGAGAAGGTTGCGAAGTGTGCTATGCAGGCCACTTCATGGCTGGATATCTGGTTAGGGACCTTAGGTATCCTGATACGTTCGGAGGATTTATCCAAAGAACGTACCAGGAAAGCTATGGAGACCTTTCTACTCTCAGGCACTCGCATGATCGAGTTTCTGGCCCACCAATTCTCGAACTTGTGAGCAAACACCATCCTGAAACGTCGGGATGCGGTGTCTGAGAGGTTCCGTCAGAAGGTCCTTAGCACCGAGATTAGCAAGCTCAGACATTCTTCCGTGATGGGAACGAACCTGTTTGAGCCTAAGGACGTGGAGCATGCTGCAGAGAGGTGGAGGAAGTCCCACCAAGACTCCCTCCTACATAGGGCTTTGACATCCAAGCCCTATAAGCCTCCAGCACCCCAGCAGCCCCGTCCTACCAAGACCACGAAACCGACAACGGCAGCGAAGACAGTGGTGTCTAAGCCCTAGAAGGAGCAGCCGAGGCCGCAAACGCTAGGATTGGCAGTCCCCCTGCATGTCCACCAGTGGGGGGATGCCTACAAAGTTGCGCAGACAGGTGGCAGCAACTCGTGGCCGATTCCAGGATGATTTCCGTAATCAGTCAGGGATATCGCGTCCCGTTCACAACATCTCTACCGCCCCTGACGACGAATCCAGTGTCATTGAGCTCCCTTGCCATAGGATCAGCAAGGGGACAGGCCCTTTGGGCAGAAGTCCAGACCATGTTGAAGAAGGGCGCTCTCCAGGAGGTCCTCGACTGGTCCCCGGGCTTCTTCAGTCTACTCTATCTTGTAAAAAAGGCTTCTGGAGGCTGGAGACCAGTCATCGACCTCTCGGCTCTGAACAGGTTTGTCAAGCAAACTCCGTTCAGCATGGAGACCGCAGATACGGTCAGACTTGCAGTGAGACCTCAAAACTTCATGTGTACACTGGATCTGAAGGACACGCACTTCCAGATCCCAATCCATCCGTCTTCAAGGAAGTGCTTAATATTCAGCCTAGACAACAAGGAGTACCAGTTCAAGGTGCTGTGTTTCGGTCTCTCCACAGCACCACAGGTTTTCACCAGAGTGTTCACCCTAATATCGTCGTGGGCACACAGGATCGGCATCCATCTCCTCCGTTATCTGGACGACTGGCTGATCCTAGCAGACTCGGAGTCATCCCTTCTTCAACACCGAGACAAACTTCTGGGACTTTGCCAGGATCTGGGGATCTTGGTAAATCTCGAGATCTCCCCTCTGCTTCCCATTCAAAGACTGGTATACCTAGGCATGATTATAGACACCAATCTCCACAAAGCCTTCCCATCAGACGACAGGATAGCAAGGCTGAGGAAGGTCGCAAGCCTTTTTCTCAGACGAGAAGAGCCTCCAGCCCAATCGTGGTTACGTCTCCTCGGTCACCTTTCATCTTTGGCTCGTCTAGTTCCCAACAGTCGCCTCAGAATGAGATCCCTCCAGTGGTGACTCAAGTCCCGGTGGAATCAAGGTTACGATTCCCCGGACGTCATGATCCCTATGGGACCTGCGGAACGGACGGACCTCCAGTGGTGAGTGACAGACGAGAACCTACGAAGAGGAGTGGATCTTCTCATCCTCCCCCCGGATTTGATGCTGTTTTCAGACGCCTCAAAGAGGACCCCACGTTCTACACCAAAGGACCTCAGGTCTGTGGTCAGAATCAGAAAAGTGCCTCCATATAAATCTGCTAGAAATGAAGGCCGTATTCCTGGCCCTCCAACAGTTCCAATAATATCTGGCGGGTCACTCTGTGGTGGTGATGAGCGACAACACCACAGTAGTGGCTTACATCAACAAGCAAGGAGATACCTTTTCGAAGCAGCTATCCCATCTTGTAGTAGAGATATTGAGATGGACTGAAGTCCACTCGATTCCACTATCGGCATGTTTCATTCCAGGCAAGAGGAACGTGCTCGCCGACAATCTGAGCAGAGCGTCTCAGATAGTGAGTACCGAGTGGTCTTTGTATCATCTAGTAGCCAACAAAGTCGTGACTTTGTGGGGTTCCCCGACTGTGGATCTGTTCGCGACAGCGTTGAACTTCAAGCTTCCACTATACTGCTCCCCAGTCCCAGATCCCAAGGCGCTCTGGCAAGATATCTTCCAACAACGGTGAGACAACATCGATGTGTACGCCTTTCCCCCATTCTGTCTGATGAGGAAGATGCTCAACAAGACCAGAATATCGGTCAATCTTTCAATGACCTTAATAGCTCCGCTATGGCATCACGCGGAATGGTTTCCGGACCTTCTGCAACTCCTAACGGAACTTCCGAGAGAACTCCCTCCACGACACGATCTACTCAGACAACCACATGCCAACATGTTCCACAAAGTCGTAGCATCGCTACGACTTCACGCCTGGAGACTATACAGCATCTCCTCGCTGAAAGAGGATTTGTTCCGTAACCGAAATACAAACCACGCTATTTACAGAGGGTTTACCTTTTAGCGCAGCTGAAATGGCGAGCCATTAGAATTTAACGAGGGTGTATTACCCCCGCGCTAGTTAGCGGGGGGTTAGGGGAGTGGTAGCTAGCTACCCCTCCCCCCTCTCACACACACAGATGAATGGTTCACTTTCACCTTTGGCTCGGACTGTGACAGACGTCTCTGTCTTGGTCCTCTCTTGGCAGCCATTGTTTGTTTTGTCTTTACTTAATCGCTTACTTTTCATTTACTCAATATACATGTAAACATGTTTTCATGTTTGTATATATATTTGAGTATAGAAATCAGTAAGTTTCCTTTTCAGAGTTGTGTGTGTAGTGTACGATATCTACGTGGAGTCCTGGGCTGTTAGGCCACCACGGCGTAATTTTATGGGTTGCGATCGAGTTTGACTTATGTCTTTCTCTCTCTCTCTCTCGCCGTACGTTTGTCTCAATTAGTTTATGAATCTAATTGTAGTTGTTTTTTTTTTTTCAGCTTGTAGAACGATTCCTTTCGGGGTTTCGTTCTTTCTTTAGTGTTCATTCATTACATAATTACATAATTACATAATTATAATTGTTATAATTCTGTTTTGGTTACAGCTCTCCTTCCGTGAGTGTAAGTGGTTGTGAGGGCACGTGCCTGTTGTGTAATTCTTGTTTCCTTTCCCTCGGGATTCCTCTTCGGAGCCTTCCCGGGAGAATGAATGTGTACTAATGTTTTTTGTTTTATTTTTTTACAGTTACCGATCTAGTTCATTTCTGTAATATGGCAACGGTGTGAGCTGTCTTGTAGAGGCCTGGGGGATTCGGCTGTTGCTGCCTCCCCCCTTGTATTTTCGTCACGGGCGTGTCTCCTACTGGAAGTACTCCCGTGACGACGGACAGCTCTCCAGTTCATTTTAGAACTCTCAGGAGGCTTGCTTCCTTGGGCGGGTAACTTTCCTTCCAAGGGAAGTTTTTCCTGTCCAGGCTTGAGTTTTTCCCCTTTTTGGGGGGTTCTTCTCTTGCCTTTTTTTTCGTGCGACTATGCTCTTGGTGCTGAGCGATCACACCTGCAGTTTCGCTCAAGGGGCTGGGCAACTGCAGGAGCTCCTCTTCGGAGGATTGCTCCTTTTAGGTCACTGGCTGACCAGTCTCTTCTACGAAGTGTTTCTCTTTCGTTCGTGAGAGAGTACACTCATAGAGACTCCTCTTCAGAGGATTCTTCTGTTGCTGTTGGCCTCCCTCGCCGTAAGGCCCACCGTCCGCCTCGTCGTAAGGGCCTCTCATCTCCCTATAAGGGTGCTAAGAGGCACCTTTTTGAATCTCCGTTTGCAGCCTACAACTCCTTTTTCTTGATCTTCCGCCTTGGTGCAGATGGACAGCAGTCTGATGTCGTCTTCCGACGGGCAACGGTCTTCCCGACGGACAACGGTCTTCCCGACGGACAACGGTCTTCCCGACGGACAACGGTCTTCCCGACGGACAACGGTCTTCCCGACGGACAACGGTCTTCCGACTGACATCAGTCTCCCGGCGGACAGACAACGGTCTTCCGACGGACATCAGTCTCCCGGCGGACAACGATCCCTTCGGGGCAAAGGGTTGCCTCCCACGGGGGTTCTTCCCTTGCGTGTCAGGGTTTCCCTGCGCGCCCTTCTGCTGTGTTCTCTCCTGCTCTTGCTCAGTGTTAGCGCACAGGCGCTCTTCTGCTCATCAGCGCTCTCCTGTTCGTCAGCGCTCTCATGATGATCATCCCTGCTGTTCCTGTTGGTTCCTGTTACGTGCCCTGTGCGCCCACGTTCGCCCTCGCGATCTAGAACCTCGGTTCAAGTCGGGGTCAAGGACTCTTCTTCTATGCGCAGGCTTCTACGCGTTGCCTTCTGCTCGTCAGCGATCATCAGCTCGCCAGCGATCACCTGTCTCTCGGCGATCTCCGGATCGCCCACGTGTGTTACAGCCGGCACGCCAACGTTCTCCAACACTTCTGAAGGAACATGGTTCGCCAGCTACTAGCTCACCATCACGCGATCGCCTACCTGCGGATGCTGCTCGCCATCGCGCGACCCTCAACTGCGGATGCTGCTCGCCATCGTGCGACCGCCCACCTGCGGATGCTGATCGCCATTGCGCGACCGCCCACCTGCGGATGCTGATCGCCATCGCGCGACCGCCCACCTGCGGATGCTGATCGCCATCGTGCGACCGCCCACCTGCGGATGCTGATCGCCATCGCGCGACCGCCCACCTGCGGATGCTGATCGCCATCGCGCGACCCTGCGCATGCTGATCACCATCACGCGATCACCTACCTGCGGATGCTGCTCGCCATCGCGCGACCCTCAACTGTGGATGCTGCTCGCCATCGCGCGACCCTCAACTGCAGATGCTGCTCGCCATCGCGCGACCCTCAACTGCGGATGCTGCTCGCCATCGCGCGACCGCCCACCTGCGCATGCTGATCGCCATCGCGCGACCGCCCACCTGCGCATGCTGATCGCCATCGCGCGACCGCCAACCTGCGCATGCTGATCGCCATCGCGCAACCCTGCGCATGCTGATCATCATCACACGACCCTGCGCATGCTGATCACCATCGCGCGATCGCCCACCTGCGCATGCTGCTCGCGATCGCTCACCTTCGCATGCTGCTCGCCATCGCACGATCGCTCACCTGCGCATGCTGCTCGCCATCGCGTCGGCATGCCACAACGCCATCGCCAACCTGCGCGTTAGCGCTCACCACCGATCGCCTGTTGATCCATATCGCCAGCGGCCTTCCTCGCCCACGCGGCAGCGCGTTTCCTCGCCCACGCGGCAGTGCGTTTCCTCGCCATCGCGCTAACGCTTGCGTTCGCTGCCTCGGACTCGCGCTCATTCACCTTCCCACCCTCGCGACCGCTCGCCTGCGTGACCGCTCGCCCGCACGACCGTTCGCCTGCGCCCCCGCGCGACCGCTCGCCCGCGCGATCGTTCGCCTGAACGCCTGCGCGACCGCTTGCCTGTGCACCCGCGCAATCATTCGCCTGCGCGCCCACACACCCACACACCCACGTGCCTGCACGTCTACGCTCATGCGCGTCCGCGCCCATACTCTCCAATGTTCGCCCGCGCGCGAACCAACGGTTTTCCATCGCATGGACGGATGGTGTTCCGTCGCACGGACGGATGGTGTTCCGTCGCGCGAACCGACGGTGTTCCGTCGCACGCCGTTGCGCGAATCGACGGTGTTCCATCGCTCGAACCTACAGTGTTTCTTCGCACAAACGTCGGCTTATTTCTTGCAGTATCCATTGCTCGTCTATGGGTTATCGCTCGCCGACCATCAGCTCTCGCCCTTCCTACCACGCTCGCCCTCCTTCTGCGCTCCTTCGCTCTCCTTCGTTTGCGTTCCTGCGTTACCGCGCATGGGCGCTTCCACGTTCACCCACGCGCAAATCTTTGAATTACCGTCGCGCGAGCTCCAGGGCGATTGCGACCACGATTCCCAATGGGGTTTTCGCAGCATGGCCAGCCTGGTGAGTTCTTCTGGAGCGTATTTCCAGAACACGGCCTCACCCCGTAAACGCAGAGCATGGCACTTGCAAGAATAGGAGAAACTTCAGGAAGATCTGAGCAACACTCCTCTTTCCTGAACCTGGGTTAGCCCTTCCCCGTCATTCCCTGGAAGGATTTTTGGCGGGGGGCTTTCCGTTCGAGATTTCTTCATCGGACAAGGAGTGACTGCTTACCCCTTCCTCTGGGAGCTTACCAGGTCCTTTCCTTCCTCGGTTACGGCCCGAGGTTTGGTTCAAGGAAGCTACAGGAAGATCATGGGTACTTTCCTCCTCTCGAGCTCAGGCACCTTGGCCTTTCGTCGTTAAGTATCTAACTTGCGGACAAGCTCGATGTTGTACCATCTGGACGCGCTGACTGAGGGCTTCCTTCGGGTGTCTCATCTGTGGAGGTCGACGACCTCAGACACCCTTGCAGCCTTGAGAAGAGTTTGTTTGTGCCCAAGGACAGACACTTAGACAGCGGCTGTGCGGAGGAAATCGACTTCCGGTTTCACTCCTCCAAGGCGCTTTCTTCCAGACTCTGCAGGGCTCCAGCGCCCTTTTCTTTCAACCACGTCGGCCTAAGTTATCAGCTACGACAACTGGGACAAGGTGTCCAATTGCAGTTTCCTCCTGTCAGGAACAGATGGCACGGGAGGCTCCCCCGGGGGGGCATAGTCCTAAAAGGAGCGGCAGAGTTCACGAACTCTAGGATTGCAGGTTTTTCGCTGGGAGGATGCTTAAGGTTACTCATCCGAATGACAGCTTCCCGATGCCCATTCCCGCACAATCTCTGTGATCAGCCAAGGATATCGCGCCTGCCGTCTCTGTCAGCGAATTCAGTGTCTCTGAACCTCTATGCCATAGCGTCAGCAAGAGTTGCCCGGTTGGGCAGAATGATCCATACCTTAGGCTAAGGTCTTCCTTAGGATCATCGACGGCTTCACCCCCGGCTTCTTCAGTCGATCCTTTCTTGTAAGGAAGGATCTGAGAGGGGATGTCCGTAGTCGACCTCTCAGCCCTGATCAAGTTTGTCGAACAAACTTCGGCCAGCGTAGACCAGCATAATTGATCAGACTGGTAACGAGGCGACAGGACTCCTTAAACCCTGGATCGGAAGGACGGGTACTTTCAGTTTCCATTCCATCCATCTTCCAGGGTGCTCGTCGAATTCAGCCTAGACTGCAAGTATTCCTGCTTATGATGCAGTGTGGCTATCCCGCCGTGGCATAGCAGGTTTGTTTCCCCAGAGAACTCTCCCTGCCTTCCTCTTGGCCGCTCAGGTGCAGGCTTCCGCCTCCTCTGCTGTTTGGAGGGCTGGTCAACTCCGGTAGGCTCGGGTTCGACCTTCTTCAGCGCCGGGGCAAGCTTCCGGATGCTTACCATGAGTGTGGGCTCATGGTATTTTACTTGGAGCCTTCTCTTCCTCTGCCTCAACATCTGGAGTATCTGGCCATGATATTGAGTCAACGGCCTTACCACGTTGGAAACCCCGCTTCTCGTCCGTCCAGCGAGGTCAAGCATTGTCGGTTCTGGTCGGTACTTGGATGGGTGACCACCTGGGGATGCCAGATTCTGTTACCACATCCTCCGAGCCTTCCTTTCAGTTGACTGTGGCAAGACTGAGGAGAGTCGCAGTACCTGTTCTCAGTCAAGCAGAGCTTTCAGCCCTACCTTGGAACGTTTCCTAATTCTCCTTTCCTCATTGACCCGTCTATAGTCCGAACGGTCGCCTCAGGATAAGTTCCATGTGGGGCGGTCCAAGTTCCGGTGGCTTCAGGCAATGTTTAACCAGACTTCCTGGGCCCTATGGGATCAGCGGAACTATTAGACCTGCAATGGGTGTTGACCCATGGAGCCTCTTGATGGTAGTGGATATTCTCGTCCTTTCCTCACATTCTTGATGCTGTTCTCGGACTCGTCAAAGGAAAAGGGGGGGGGGGGGGGGGGCATGTTCCGGTCCAGGCCTATGGTCAAGACCTGAAGGATACCTCTCCATCATTCAGGCAGGCTTAGGGGCTTTAGTCTGGCCCCTCTACAGATCCTACAGCTCCTGCCGAGTCGCCCCGTGCGCGTCGACTTCATGATTCTGGCATATACTAACCAGCAGGGGACGCATTTTCACACCTTCACATCTTGCAGTAGAGATACCGGGATAATTGAAATTCTCTCAATACCACCTTCGGCTCTCTCATTCCAGGCAGGGGAATGTTCTCTCCGACTATCCGAGCAGAGCCTCGTAGAGAGAGTGTACCTGGGGGTCTTTGACCTTGGGTAACCAGCAAGTACTGGTCTGGGGGATCTGATCGCGACAGCTTGGAACCTCAAGCTTCCGCTGTTCTTCCCCCCAGTCTCAGACCCCAGGACTCTGGCAAGATGCATTCCGGCAATGGTGGGACAACTTTGACGCCTGCGTCTTCTCTCCTTTTTGTCTTTGGACAAAGGGTCTCAACAAGACCAGGTTATCTGTCAACCTTTCAATGGGAGAGCTCCACTGGGACTATGTGCAGAACGGTTTCTGGACCCTCTGCTTCCCCTGACGGAACTCCCGGAAGAGCTTCTCCCACGGCGCAGACTACTCAAGCAACCACACTGCGACATCTCTCCCGAACCGGGGCGTCGCTTCGGCTTCATGCCTGGAGACACTACGCCTCCTCCTCAAGAAGAGACAACCCGTTACAGTCGCGGTACGGAGGTCGCGTCATCTACGATAGTCATCCACAGGGGTCTTCCAGGCAAGGTGAAGAGTCTAAGATGGTTGGTGCCGTGGGAGATATACCTCTTCCCTTGAGGCCTCTTCTCCAGCAATAACGGTCTTATTGCCTTTCGGCGGGAGGAAACTCCTTTCCGCTCTCGGCAATGAAGCCTGTCGCTCAGCCTTTCCCTGACCTTCAGGCTTAAAGGGATAACTTTTTCCTGCCCGCTGGATCTATCCTCGCTCATGCGAAGCTACGATCGTCCCTGCCCTAGTCGGAGGAAGACCTCCAACTTGGAGCATGGCTCGGACTTTTAGTCCTTTAAGAGATCTTCTCAAGATCATTTACGATAGGCCTCGGATTGTATTCCCCTTGGGTCTCCTGCTCACTCTGGCCACGGCCAGTGTGTAAGCAATCCTCTTGGTCTCTTACGACTCCCCCCTTTCTAAGGAAGAGGGGAAGGCAACATTCAGGTTCGCTCCTAAGTTGTTGGCTAGACTCAGAATCTGGGGGTCCCGGCCCTTCGGTCCAATTCATTCAAGATTTTGAGTCTCCATTCTGTATCTGATGTCCCAAGACCTTCTCTTTCTTGCCAGTAAAGGAATCGAGAGGTTAGCTTTGGGAACAGCTGCAGTTTGTCTTCAGTTGCAGCCGATTTAGGAGCACAAGGAGGACACGGGGGAGAGTCACCAGTATACCTCTTCAGCCCGGACTCAAGGACATTCATCTCGACCTGTCTCCAGACCCTCCCCCGTCACGTCGCCCTACAGCACGACGTCGGATACATCGCAACGTCCCTCGCCTTCGAGTAATACTACTCTGTGACGCAGGTGCTACAAGCTGGAGTCTGGAAGCGTATAATGACCTTCGCAGCCCGCTTCCTGCAGGGCGTGACCCACAGGAGCCTCGATACGTTTTCTATCGCTCTGTGGTGGCTACACAACAGCTGGTCTAACCTCAGGCTCCTTTTTGGACAGGTAGCAGAAGGTTGAGGGCATTGTTATCAGGTTTTAGTCTGCATGAACGAAAGAAGTATGTCTGGCTCTTATTTCTTTCTTCATCATCCCCTCTACGGGGAAGCAGCATCCTGGTCTCTGCATAGCTGACCTCGAACCTCTGCAGGTAAACCATGCTTCCTGGTGTTCCGAGTATTGAGTCTATACTGTCGCGTCCCCCATACCCTGACGAGGTGGTATTGGGAACGTCCTAACCCAGAGTTCCTTCTGGAACTCCAGGTCAACTGCCTAGGACGGGTCACACTTCTTCCTTCACACACAAGCTTACGTAGGCCACATGGTTCCTTGCGGAGCAAGGAACTTGTGAGGTGCAGGGACTCCTTTTCTCGAGTGCGACTCACTCGGATTCTGAGTCCCCGGGTAAAGCCAAAGCCAGTATGGCTGGAGACTTTCCACCCTACCTAAGGGGTAAGTCACCCTCTGTAAATAGCGTGGTTTGTATTTCGGTTACGGAACAAATGACAAATTCGAAGATAATTTGTATTTTTCCTAACCATACAAACCTTAGCTATTTACACATATTTGCCCGTCAGCCCTGTCCCCCAAGACAAGTCCTACCTCTAAGTGAAAGTGAGCATTCATCTGTGTGTGAGGGGGGGAGGGGTAGCTAGCTACCACTCCCCTACCCCCCCTCCCCCCCCCGCTAACTACCGCGGGGATAATACACCCTCGTTAAATTCTAAAGGCTCGCCATTTCAGCTACGCTAAAAGGTAAACCCTCTGTAAATAGCTAAGGTTTGTATGGTTAGGAAAAATACAAATTATCTTCGAATTTGTCATTTTCGCAAAAAGTTGCGATTAGGATGTCTGGACATCTGCGAAAATCATCCGCATCTGTCTACCAGGCAAAGTGGAAAGTCTTCTGTGTTTGGTGTCGTGGAAGGGGTATCTCTCCACTCGATCCCAATATTTCAACAATAGTGGAGTTCCTCGTGTATTTGCGGGAAGAAATGCGCCTTTCAGTCTCGGCAGTGAAAGGCTATCGCTCAGCCTTAAGTCTAGCCTTCAGGTTCAAAGGAATGGACATTTCTTCTGCTGGAACTTTCCCTACTCATACGAAGTTATGAACTTACCAGCCCTCAGTCGGAAGTGAGACCACCTCCATGGAACGTGGTTCAAGTTCTCAAGTTTTTTAAGAGACCTCCCTATGAACCATTACGCCAGGCTTCAGATTGCCACCCAACTTGGAAGACGGTGTTCTTACTAGCTTTGGCATCGGCCAAGTGAGTCAGTGAACTTCATGGTCTCCATATGACATCGCCCATTCAAGGGATGGGGGTAGGTAACGTTCAAATTCGTCCCTGAGTTTGTTGCTAAGACTCAGAATCCGGGGGTGCCGGACCCTCAGTTCGACTCCTTCCAGATTTCGAGTCTTCGTTCTGTAACAGATGACCCAGACCATCTCTTACTGAGCCCAGTAAGGAGTCTGAGGCTATATCTCAAAAGAACGGCTGCAGTCTGTCCTCAGGTGCAAGCATTGTTTGTTAGCACTGGGAGGATTAAGAGGAGGGTCACCAAGAACACTATCTCGGCATGGATTTGCAGGGTGATCCATCTGTCCCTGAATCCAGACCCTCCTCCGTCACGTCGCCCTAGAGCACATGATGTCAGGGGCGTAGCTACTTCCCTGGCCTTCAAGAAGAATTTCTCAGTGACGCAGGTTCTTCAGGCTGGGGTATGGAAGCGTCAGACGACCTTCACAGCCCACTACATGCAAGATGTGACCCACAGGAGGCTCGATACTTTCTCTATCGGCCCTGTGGTGGCTGCACAACAGCGGGTTTAGAACCTCAGGCTCCTTAGTGGACAATTAGCAGAAGGTTGAGGGCATTGTTACCCGATCTTAGTCTGCATGAATGAAAAGGTTTGTCTGGCCCTTATTCTTTTCTTCATCTTCCCCTCTCTTGGGGAAAGCAGCATCCTGGGTTCTCTGCACAGCTGACCTCAAACCACTGCAGGTAAACCATGTTTCCTTGTGTTCCTAGTATTAAGCTAATACTGTCACGTCCCCATACCCTGACGAGGTGGTATTGGGAGAGTCCTAGTCTAAAGTCTCCATCTAAAGGACTAGAGGTCAACTTCTTAGGACGAGTCACACTTTATTATACCTTCACACACAGCTTGCGTAGGCCGCAGTCCTTGCGTAGCAAAGTTCTAGCGAGGTGCTGGGACTCCTTATTGTTGAGTGCTGACACACTCAAATAATGAGTCACGGGGCAAAGCCAAAAGCTAGTACTGGCTGGGACTTTCCACCCTTCCTAATGGGTGAGTCACCCTTATTAAATAGCGTGGTTTGTATGTCAGTTACGGAACAAATGACAAATTCGTAGATAATTTGTATTCCTAACTATACAAATCTTAGCTATTTAATCAAACTTGCCTGCCAGCCCTATCCCCCTTGAAGTCCTACCTCCAAGCAAAGTGAGCTCAAGCACAGGTGTGTGTGTGTGTGGGGGGGGGGGGGTTTAGCAAGCTACCCTCCCTATCCCCCGCTAACTAGCGGTGGGGTAGTAAACCCTCGTTAAAATGGTTCGTCATTTCAGCTACGCCAAAAGTAATAACCCCTATTAAATTGCTAAGGTTTGTATAGTTAGGAAAAATACAAATTATCTACGAATTTGTCATATTTTACATTTAAAATTATGTTGCATTTATATGGGATTCAGTGTTTTTTGCATTCCCATTCAAATCATTGACAAGCTTGTATACTTTGGTTTTTGAAA
>NC_090746.1:27158872-27230105 GCF_036898095.1 Palaemon carinicauda | reverse complement strand
GAAAGTCTTCTGTGTTTGGTGTCGTGGAAGGGGTATCTCTCCACTCGATCCCAATATTTCAACAATAGTGGAGTTCCTCGTGTATTTGCGGGAAGAAATGCGCCTTTCAGTCTCGGCAGTGAAAGGCTATCGCTCAGCCTTAAGTCTAGCCTTCAGGTTCAAAGGAATGGACATTTCTTCTGCTGGAACTTTCCCTACTCATACGAAGTTATGAACTTACCAGCCCTCAGTCGGAAGTGAGACCACCTCCATGGAACGTGGTTCAAGTTCTCAAGTTTTTTAAGAGACCTCCCTATGAACCATTACGCCAGGCTTCAGATTGCCACCCAACTTGGAAGACGGTGTTTCTTACTAGCTTTGGCATCGGCCAAGTGAGTCAGTGAACTTCATGGTCTCCATATGACATCGCCCATTCAAGGGGATGGGGGTAGGTAACGTTCAAATTCGTCCCTGAGTTTGTTGCTAAGACTCAGAATCCGGGGGGTGCCGGACCCTCAGTTCGACTCCTTCCAGATTTCGAGTCTTCGTTCTGTAACAGATGACCCAGACCATCTCTTACTGAGCCAGTAAGGAGTCTGAGGCTATATCTCAAAAGAACGGCTGCAGTCTGTCCTCAGGTGCAAGCATTGTTTGTTAGCACTGGGAGGATTAAGAGGAGGGTCACCAAGAACACTATCTCGGCATGGATTTGCAGGGTGATCCATCTGTCCCTGAATCCAGACCCTCCTCCGTCACGTCGCCCTAGAGCACATGATGTCAGGGGCGTAGCTACTTCCCTGGCCTTCAAGAAGAATTTCTCAGTGACGCAGGTTCTTCAGGCTGGGGTATGGAAGCGTCAGACGACCTTCACAGCCCACTACATGCAAGATGTGACCCACAGGAGGCTCGATACTTTCTCTATCGGCCCTGTGGTGGCTGCACAACAGCGGGTTTAGAACCTCAGGCTCCTTAGTGGACAATTAGCAGAAGGTTGAGGGCATTGTTACCCGATCTTAGTCTGCATGAATGAAAAGGTTTGTCTGGCCCTTATTCTTTTCTTCATCTTCCCCTCTCTTGGGGAAAGCAGCATCCTGGGTTCTCTGCACAGCTGACCTCAAACCACTGCAGGTAAACCATGTTTCCTTGTGTTCCTAGTATTAAGCTAATACTGTCACGTCCCCATACCCTGACGAGGTGGTATTGGGAGAGTCCTAGTCTAAGTCTCCATCTAAAGGACTAGAGGTCAACTTCTTAGGACGAGTCACACTTTATTATACCTTCACACACAGCTTGCGTAGGCCGCAGTCCTTGCGTAGCAAAGTTCTAGCGAGGTGCTGGGACTCCTTATTGTTGAGTGCTGACACACTCAAATAATGAGTCACGGGGCAAAGCCAAAAGCTAGTACTGGCTGGGACTTTCCACCCTTCCTAATGGGTGAGTCACCCTTATTAAATAGCGTGGTTTGTATGTCAGTTACGGAACAAATGACAAATTCGTAGATAATTTGTATTCCTAACTATACAATCTTAGCTATTTAATCAAACTTGCCTGCCAGCCCTATCCCCCTTGAAGTCCTACCTCCAAGCAAAGTGAGCTCAAGCACAGGTGTGTGTGTGTGTGTGGGGGGGGGGGGGTTTAGCAAGCTACCCTCCCTATCCCCCGCTAACTAGCGGTGGGGTAGTAAACCCTCGTTAAAATGGTTCGTCATTTCAGCTACGCCAAAAGTAATAACCCCTATTAAATTGCTAAGGTTTGTATAGTTAGGAAAAATACAAATTATCTACGAATTTGTCATATTTTACATTTAAAATTATGTTGCATTTATATGGGATTCAGTGTTTTTTGCATTCCCCATTCAAATCATTGACAAGCTTGTATACTTTGGTTTTTGAAACAATTGTGGAATATCATTTTTACCAAAGAGTAAAATGCTAGAATTTTAGTGCTAAATTAGTGCAGTGAATTTTGTTCAGTGGAGGGTGCTTCTGTTCGGACCTGTCGTTATCCTAGCCTTAGACCTCTTTCAAGCTCCCGGACCCAGGGAGAAGTTAAGTCGAATGGCAAAAGGAATCGAGAGGCGTAGCGGGCGTTACAGTCTATTAAGACCCGAACAGAAGTCCCCTCGAGCGTTTTCTGTCGTTCCTCAGAACGCTCACCCTCGCTATAGGAGCTGAGTAAAAGTGTTTTCTAACATTAGGTGATGACGCACATCAGGTGCTAAGCTGTAAACAAAATTAGAATCATTCTTCGTGTGTTACGATTCATGCAAGCGCGGAATCGACAATGAAAGCGGATTTGTGTTTGAAAATGCTGCACGCTTGTCGACTAAGATTAATTCTAATTGGTCTTTGCTGTTAGACATGAAACGGAAACTATCTTCGTTTATACGGTCTTATCAGCCTGCCGTTGGCAGTGCGGTTGGGTGTCACGCACAGGCGTCCTGCCTATTCCGGTGATGACTCGTAGCACAGGCGGCCTACCAGCCGCAATGTTCAACGGCGGAGGAACGTGGATGCATCGCTCCGAGTACCTGCTTCTCAACGTCAACTGACTGCTCATAGAAACGAATGTCAGTCTATCCAGGCATGCCGACAATTGCCAGGCAGCAGAGCATACCAAGTGGCATGACAGGCATCAACGTCAGTCAGACGCGGTATCGGGGAGGAGCGGTACCGGGCCGGAGCGGGTAGCTGAGGCGAAGCGTCAGCGTCAGCGTCAGTCAGACGCTACGCTTCCCATGACAATAGATTTTGATGTCTACATGATCATGAACGTCTAGCATTGGAACATGGTTGCGCTAGGCGCTATATTGAGAAATAAGTCTTAACTGGAAAGATATTTTGTTCTCGGACCAAGGCCTATTGGCTATTTCTTGGTTGGGAGAGCTAGAATTAAAGATTCTATGCATTGAGGTCAGTATCCAGAAGCTTAAGGAGTTGACTCCTAGGAATCAAGACTTCTCTCTTTGGATAGAGATTTGTAAGAGGAAGGGAGTGACTTTCAGAAACTCATGAGGGTTTTTCTGAAGAGTTTCCATTTTAGTTTATACATGCTGCTCCTCGTCCCGACTTCAGTGTTTTTCAAAGGTGCGTCGAAGCTAACCAGGCTACAACCCTAGTTGGGAAAGCAAGAGGCTTTAACCCAAACTGCTCCAATAGGGAAAGATGGCTCAGTGGGGAAATAAGAAAATAAATAAATTTACATTGAATCGTTATCAGAAGAATAACAAAGAGTCAGTGCAATAACGCGTCCTCAATGCAGCATAACGGACCTAACTGTAGAGGTTGGTGCAGCAGCGCCTGCAGCTGCAACAGTAGGAAGTGCATTAACTTGTTATGCGTCTCCCTGGACCAGGTTGCCGCTAACGTACCGTCACGCTTTTTTTTGCCCTGAGCGGTCATTTCACTAATGATAATTTTTCAAAGTTAGTATCATTTCTTTATGCTTATAATTCGTATTTATAGTTAAAAGTAGGGATATTAATTAAATGGTGGAGTAAAAAAAACAATTAATACTATTATTTCATTTCAAAAGCTACATAATACTGATTATTCCAATGGGTTCTTTTTATCTTCAATCGTAAATGTTACGCCAGGATCAGCAATAAAAGCAAAGGGACAAGTCACCCCTCTCTCTCTCTCTCTCTCTCTCTCTCTCTCTCTCTCTCTCTCTCTCTCTCTCTCTCTCTCTCTCTCTCTCTCTCTCCTCTCTCTCCTCTCTCTCTCTCTCTCCTCTCTCTTCTCTCTCTCTCTCTCTCCATATTGTTTTCTGAGTTGTATTTGTGTGCCGGTGAGTGAACACTTGTGCGTCCCTAAAAATATCCTGATTTAACGCGGATAACAAAAAGGCTATCGAGTGAAATATAGTTACAAGTTTTCGTGAATAGTCTGTGATTAGTTTGAGGGCAGAAAAGTGGGATAAAACGTCAGCATAGTATAGTTATCTTGTGAATTAATGAAAATCTGTCAAGATGGCATTGTATAACACAGGCAACTCGTGGAGAGACATCGCTGGAGTCAGCAAAACCAAATTCCATGAGTTGGCGAAACAGGAGCTCGACCGTCTGATAACAGAGGTCACTAGTAACTCCAACCAGTGTGACGGAAAAATATTCTCAGACATATTGAAACAATATGATCCAATAAACTGGAACAAATCTGCAGAAAACATCAGCAAAATAATAGAAGAAATTCCAAAGAAGATCCAAGTGATAAAGAGACTTATAAAGAAAGTCTACATCAATCAACACATTCCATCAAAGAACAATAACAAGTCCAATATGGTGAATATGCTGATTGATACATGGGAAAAAGAATGCCAAAATGGTGTAATACATGTAAGATATGGTATTCCATCAATAATCCTCAACAACTGATTAGAAAATGTAATGCCTGCCATGTTCCAACACACCCTACATGTGCTGAAATACAGCAAAAAATAAAAAATAGAGACACAAAGGTATTCTGCTCAACATGCTTAGTCTTGATAGAAAATATAATTAAGTCGAGACTAAATCTGCAAGAAGAAGAAGAAGAAGAAGAAGAAGAGAAAAATGAACAGGATATGTGTAAGGATGCAGAGGAAATCATTGATATAACTTATGATGCCATCCAACAACATACTTATGAAGAAATAAATTATCAGATGGAAACAAATAATAGACCCAAGAGACTCTACCCGGACCTTTTAGGGGAGAACAAGAACAAGAAAAAAAAGAAAAGAAAAATATAGTTTGTAATATGCTGAAAAGAGGGAATTGCAGATTTGGCGAAAGATGCTACTACAAGCATCCAAAGATATGCCATAATTATGAAATATATGGTAAATATGCGTATTTAGATGGATATGGAGACGAATGCAGAGATCTCCATCCAAAAATATGCAAAACCCTATAAGAAGGAAAAGGATGCAGTTTCAACAAAAAATGTCGATATATGCATCCTGCAACTATGAATGAGAGTAAGAAAACTCAGCAAACTGAAAAGAAAAATGAAAGCAAAAATAAAACAAAAAAAAGAAACAAAAAAGCAGGCCGCGTATATACCGCACTATGCACCAAAAACCCCAAGATATGAGGCCTTTCAACCCAAATATGCACAAATAGAGCCCAACTACAAAGAATGCATCTATAATGCCAGGGGTTGGTGCAGATATGGGGATAATTGCAGGTACACACACAAAAATAAATATGAAGGCGAAAGAACAAATATAATAGAAAAGTTGGATTTTTTTAATGGCAGAATTCCGAGAAATGAAGAAAAGAACATCACATCAGAACAGGAAGGAAGCATGGGAGAATCCATATTACCAATATTAAATAATGGGGATGAAACACAAACCATAATAGTGATGAATGCACAGGGTTTAGTCACGAGTAACTCTAAAAGGAAAATAGAGTTCCTAGAAGAACTAACCCAAATTGAAAAAATAGATATATTAGATATAAGTGAAACATGGTATTCCCAAGAGACTGGCAGTGATGACCAGATACAGGGTTTCCAAACTTATAGATCAGACAGAAAAAATAGGAATCAAGGGGGAACCGCAATATATGGAAGAGACATAAATCAAGGAAAAGTCTGTGAAAAATACAGCAACACAGAATGTGAATTAATTGCGGTAGAATTTGAATTTGAAAAACTAGTGAATATTGTAGTTTACAGACCCCCAAATACTAAGGAGTTTGACATAATAATAGAAAAAATAGATGATATATGTAGAAACCATAAAGACTGGAATATACTCCTATCCGGAGATTTTAACTTTCCTTTTGTGGGTTGGAAAGAACGGATAGAAGAAAGTGGTTGTATGTATACATATAAAAAAGAGAGTAATAGTAGCGCAGAAGATAAGAGGCAATTTGAAAAGCTTCAAGATATGCTATTAGAACATAATATGCAACAAATAAACCACATTCCAACAAGAAAGTAAAATGTCCTAGATCTAGTATTTGTGAATGAGGTGAATTATGTTAAAGAAATAATAGTGTATAACATGGGAATTTCAGACCACAATGTCATAGAATTGATAGTTCATTCCAAAGCAAGTGATCGCAGAATTAATAAAAGCACAAAACTTTGGGAAGGATCTGGAAAACATAATTTTTACAGTAAGAATATAAAATGGTCAGAAATAAATGAACTGAATTAAGAATGGAAAAATGTATTTGTAAGTGATAATATACAGGTAAATACAAAATACTGGAGAAAATTGTTGAAAAATATGTACTGAAAAAAAACAATAAACAAAAGACATGCATACCAAGAGACAGAAGGATCTTATTTCAGAAAATTAGAAAGTGAAAGAAAAATCTTGCAAAAGAAAAAAATGTATGGAAAATGATTGAAATGAAATGTAAGATAGAAAATGCAGAACAAAAGATTATACAGTCGAAAGAAAATGAAAAAAAAGGGACTTAGAAGAAAGGACACTTCAAAATATAAAAAGAAACCCCAAAGTACTTTTCTCCTATGCAAAAAAGATGAATAAAGGGAGAATAGAAATAGGCCCTCTAAGAATTGAAGGACGGCTAATGAATGAAAAAAAGGAAATATGCAACATATTAGCAGAAAAATATAAGAGTGAGTTCACGCCAAGAATTGCGAATGAGAATAATGAAACAGAAATGAGAGAAGAAAATGTTGAATATCTAACGGATATAGATATTAATGAAGCAGATATTGTCAAGGCTATAAACGAAATTAAAAATGGATCGGCAGCTGGACCAGATGGAGTTCCAGCGATTATGTTAAAAAAAAAAACTGCAAACACTATTGCAAAGCTGCTTGCAATACTGCTAAGACAGAGTGTAGATATGAGCGAGATATATGTTAAACATAAATTAGCTTATATAACCCCTATCTTCAAAAGTGGATCAAGACTAGAGGCAAGCAATTATAGACCTGTTAGTCTAACATCACTTATTATGAAAGTGTATGAGAGGGTAATAAAAAAGAAAATAATGGATCATTTGGTTAAAAATAATCTGTTTAATATAGGTCAACACGGTTTTGTGCCTGGAAAAAGTACACAAACCCAACTGATAGCACACTATGAAAACATATACAAAAATATGATAAGTGAAAAAGAGACAGATGTGTTCTATCTAGATTTTGCAAAAGCCTTTGACAAGGTAGACCACAATATATTAGAGAAAAAAATGAGAAAGCATAGTATTGTGGGAAAGATAGGAAAATGGGTAAAAGAATTCCTGCAAAACAGAAAACAGATAGTGGTTGCAAATGACGAGAAATCGGATGAAGCTCGGGTAATATCTGGCGTGCCACAAGGTACGGTATTAGCTGCACTGCTGTTTGTTATTATGATCTCAGACATAGACTGCGATGTTGAAAACTCTGTAGTGAGAAGTTTCGCCGATGACACAAGAAAAAGTAGAGAAATTACTTGTGATGAAGATAGGAACTCACTACAAAGAGATCTAAATGAAATATATGAATGGGCGGAGATAAATAGGATGGTATTTAACTCCGATAAATTCGAATCAATGAATTATGGAAACAGAGAAGGAATGGTATATGCATACAAGGGACCTAATAATGAGACAATCACAAACAAGGAAGCAATTAAAGACCTTGGTGTAATGTTAAATAGGAATATGTTATGCAACGACCAAATAGCAACACTGTTGGCTAAATGTAAAGCAAAAATGGTAATGTTATTCAGACACTTAAAAACAAGAAAAGCTGAACACATGATTATGCTTTACAAAACTTATGTACACAGTACACTCGAGTACTGCAATGTGATATGGTACCCACACTACCAAAAGGATATTGCACAAATAGAGAGTGTACAAAGGTCCTATACTGCTAGAATAGAAGTTAAGGACCTTGACTACTGGGAAAGACTGCAAATTTTAAAACTATACAGTCTAGAAAGGAGAAGGGAACGCTACATGATAATACAAGCATGGAAGCAAATAGAAGGAATTACTGAAAACATCATGGAGCTAAAAATATCAGAAAGAGCAAGCCGAGGTAGATTAATAGGGCAAAAAAATATACCAGGAAAACTAAGGAAGGCGCACAGGACATTAATCCACTACGCACCAGCATCGATAATGCAGCGACTATTTAATGTGCTGCCTGCTCATCTAAGAAACATATCAGGAGTGAGCGTAGATGTGTTTAAGAATAAGCTCGATAAATACCTAAGATGCATCCCAGACCATCTAAGACTGGAAGATGTAAAATACACCGGAAGAAGTATTAGCAACTCTCTGGTGGATATACGAGGTGCCTCACACTGAGGGACCTGGTGGAACCCAAACAAAAAATAAGGCAATAAGGTAAGTATAGTTTTCAAATATGTTCGTCATACATTTGTACATTACAGTATTTATCCACTATTCTCTCTCTCTCTCTCTCTCTCTCTCTCTCTCTCTTTCTCTCTCTCTCTCTCTCTCTCTCTCTCTCTCTCTCTCTCTCTCTCTCTCTCTCTCTCTCTCTCTCTCTCTCTCTCTCTCTCTCTGCGTTTCTTTTCCTATATAGTTTTGTGAAATCTCGTTGTCCAGTTATTCGGCAATGAGAAGTCATTTTCGCTCTCGGCATCGAAAGAAAACTTTGTTTCTTCAATATCCTCATCACTGGAGGATTCAGAACTAGTGCTCTCATTATCAAACAGGTTATCATTATCAAATTCCTCAACAAGAATATCATTTATATCATCTAAAGAAATAACCTTCCTCTTTACACCGCTCATTGCAAAAGGAACAACAAATCTTTTCCGCATGAACGCCCGAAGCGCTCTGAGAGGAAATCAGTTATCTAACATCAAGCTACCTTCAGAAAAATAGTTGCCAGACATCATATAAGTTTCTATTTACAGCCCCCATATGCTGAGAGTGTTGCCAAGTGGTGATCCCATTCTTACTACTGTATACGAGTAAACGTATTATCACGACACTGACGACTTGGAAAAGGCAATTAAAATCATGAACGGAATATGCAGTTGAAAGCGGTACCGAGTAGTTCGTGGTGAACGGTTTATCACGTGGGTGACGCTTAACAGGTTAAGGCCTTTATGAGAATAGAGCGTAGAAGTCTTTCTCCCACAATGGGCAGATCTTTTATGATTTAATGAAATAATTTTAAAAACACAATTGCTTAGTGACTCGTAGACATAGCGCAATGCACTGGAGGATGAGTTAGTTCATGTCTGTCTTACTTCTAGCCCGACACCTCTTCCATACTTCCCAACCCCTGGGAGAAGGTTTATCGCGGACCTTATGCGCTAAACGTATGTTCCACCGAGCGATCCTGTCGATGCATTCTAAGACGTTTGCTCTCCGCTTTAGAATGACTAAGTAAAGGTGTTTTCTTCGCCTTCGATTGACGAATTATGACGTCACAACCATGTGACGTATTCTCTTAAGCAGAGCAAAATTTGAATGTCTTGAAGCGATCAGTTCATCATCGCTATGGCAACACGGATCTTGTAAAAATTTTTCTGTGTATTAGGACGCAGTTTCCTGACGAGGATAGCGTTTTAAGTTTTCCTTTTCTACTAGACTAGAAAGTGCCTCGTCATGAATGTGCGCGAATAGAACTTATCCTCGCAGCAGGCGTGTCGCGATGCTTAAGCTGGAAGCAATCGAGTGTGTTTTCTTTCACGAGAGAGGGGGAAGTCAAACAAGACGCATACAAAGCTAACTCTTTTTCTGGAATCTTACGCTCTTTCTGGGAAGAAATCGTTCGTCCTCGTCGAAGGATGCAAAACCTAATCTTGGTTGACACCAACCAATACATCCAAGACTGGTCATGAGTTGTATGCCCCCTAACCTATCCTGCAGTAAGTGATGTTCGCCGGAGGTTTTCTTTTCGGAAGAAGGCGACGTGTCAGCACCAAAATCGCGTAAGTCGCGTAGTTCATTGGGGGATAGGGTGCTCAGTTTTCTTCTGTTCACTCCTCTTCCCCTCCCCCAAATTGGGAGAATGTCTAGTACCTTCCTTTGGGGGCCATCGACTATTGTTGACGATATCTCGCAGTATTAGGTACGTTTAGGTCGCGCACAAGGCGCGCTGGAAATGTCATAAGGTCTTTCCCAGGTCGTTCATGGGACTACAGTACGGTTGTTGATCTCTCACAGCGATCGCTCACGTTTGAGTTAGAGCACACGGTGTCCCGCAAATGTATGTTATGTCTGAGCTAAAGAGGTCAATTTCATCACTTTTTGGCGCTTACAATTCTCGGGCGGAAGAATTTCACCTAAAAGCTTTAATCTAAGAACAGCCATAGACCAAGAATACGGTCTCCCGTTAGTTTCAGACAGCATAGTTCTCCGATACTCACCAATGCTTCCTTGCAACAACCAGCTCGCGTTACGGAAAGCGCTAGGGCGGACGTATGGGGCTGTCGGATCTCTCACTTACGGCAGACGCAGACGCCAGTCTGGTCTCGCCCTCACTCAGACACCAATCTGGTCTCTCCCTCACGCAGTCGCAGACGCCAGTCTGGTCGTATGTTGGACTCTAACAGTCAAGGTTGATCTTTTCAACAAGTTGTCTCACCTTCGCGTTCTGCGGGACACACGACTACCGCTCATGGGGACTCATGCTACACTCGGACAGCTCTTGGCAAGCTGATCAATCTGAAATCCAACGGCAATCTAGACGCATGTGTCAGCTGGGACATATGCTGGTTAAGGTCTGTCAGGTTTATTCCCCGCATCATGATAGACAAACAGTTGCTTCTTTGCACCTCTGACCGGACGCGATACCGTCGCCTCCTCGCGACAAGCTGTAGATTGGCAACAGGCAGGAAGCAGGCAGCGCGCTGTATCTTCACGACAAAGTGAACGCATACAGCACGCTAACACCTTACGACAATGCAAACGCTTGCGGCAATCTGGTCACATGCTAGACGCATACAGTCAAGTCTGTTTCTCACAGTAGTATAGGCAGATTTTTGTCTCTCCTTCGCGACCTTCTGGCCACGCAACTAACGCTCCCTCGCGTCAAGCTTTTGGCTTTAAGTATGTTGAACACTCGCTGGTTACACGTAATCAGGTCTTAACCTCACAGCATGAGGTTCACGTTGTTGATGCCACTTTCAACAAGACTAGCTTCGATATCGGTTCCTTGCTGCCGATCTGAACGCGTTTCGGGAGGCGGTATAGATCTTGTCTCTCCCTCACGACATGTTGATCATAGGCAGCATGCTGGAACCATACTGGACTCATGCTCGGCCCATTGTGGATGCCTGCTGGACGCATGCCTTCGGGCCGTTTCCCCGCGTCAGGATCTCGAACGTCTTATTTTAAACTATCAAGCTTTAGGTCTGGCGGCCTTCAGTATTGCAGAAACCCCAAAGATCTAGAAGGTTGTTCGAAGGAGGCAGCTGAGGCTATCGCTTGTACAAAGGGCTTTTACCTGAAGGTTTTGCAGCCTAAATAGGTTTTAGGGAGTAGTGTAGAGCTAATCAGTCTCTTCATTTAGTAACTCTAAAAACGCAAGTGGCCTATTTCTTCTTAGAACTTAGAAGAAAGCACATTTTTTCCTCCTCGACCATCAAGGGGTACAGGAGTATGCGGGCAGCTGTCTTCAGACGCAGGAAATTGGATCTATCAAATAAAGACCTTCTAGATCTTCTCAGATCGTTTGAGATGAATTAGAAGTGTCAGCAAGATTCGCCAGCCTGGAATTTAGAGGTGGTTTTTAAAAATTACGCGGTAGTGACAGATTCGAGCCTTTACACTCGGCTTCTTTTGTAAGATCTGACTTTGAAGACTGTTCTTAGTAAGTCTAGCAACAGCTGAGAGTCAGTGAAGTTCACTCTTTTAGCAAGAACATGGACTTCAGAAACGAATGAGCCATATGCTCTTTGCAACTTGATTTCTTGGTCATAAACAAACTTTCTTCTCATCCATGGCCTAAATCTTTCGAGATCACTATTCTCTCGGATATGGTTTGTGAAGAGTTGAGGAGAGTTTTTGTCCGATTAAAACGAAGTTTTATCAAGACAGAATTAAAGGAGTTGAGAGACTATTCAGAGGCTCTTTGATGCGCAGTCAAGAAACCTGCGCTACCTATGTCTAAAACGCCCTATCGTTTCTTATAGACTTTAATTACAAAGGCTCACTCACACTGTGGTGAGGCAGACATTAAGCTGTCTAAATAGTAAAGACTCATGAAGTTGGAGCTCTGGGAGCTTCAGTAACTTTTAAACATAACTGTTCTCTGCAAAGCATCGTGCATACAGCCTTTTGAAGGGGTAATCCTGTATTTGCCTTGCATTATTTATACCATATCCAGTCTCTTTGTGAGGACTGTTACGTTTTGGGATCATTCGTAACAACGAGTGCTGTAGTAGGTTAAACATCCACCACTACATTTCCCTAAATTCCTAGTACCCCTGTTCTCCTCTTGGAACTTTTATCTATGTTTTATGATTGTACGTGAAGATTGGTCGGCAATCTTCCGCAATCTTTGATTTAGTCAGGTGGTCATTTTGTTCCTGGAGAGCATCCGGAACAAGGGTATTAGTTGAGGTCCTGTCATGTTATAGGTTATTGAACCGTTTGACAGCTCCTAGAGATCTTCAGCCCCCTGGGTGGACCGCTGGATCTCGTAAGGATAGCAGACAAAATGAGACAGAGAACCATTGAAGTCAGCTTCCTTATCAGGTACGGACCTTTTTAGTGGTTATATTTAACTCTCAAGTGAATTTCCAATTATGTTGCTGTCTCTGACCTGCCACCAAGGGTGTCAATCAGCCATTCTTATATAACCAGCGGGTAAGTTTTATGTTTAAAAATTATATTTTCATAATAAAATAAATTTTTGAACATTATTACCCGCTGGTTATATAAGTTATAATCCCACCCTCCTCCCCTCTAGAGACCAAGGGGCATGGAAGGTCTGAAGTGATTGGAATAGTTCGGCCTGTCTAGTTCGGCCTGTCTACCGCCAGGGCGCTAGTGTACACCTTGCATATCTGCGATTGCTACAAGTTTTTGAATTTCTGCGGGGCGTCTAGGGACTATAGCCATTCTTATATAACCAGCTGGTAAGTATGTTTAAAAATTTATTTTTATTATGAAAATATAATTTTACCACTATTGCTTTACGCTCATTCTCTTCTTTACAGATATGACTTGGGCTTTTACACGACGCTCCATTACAGATGTCAATGTTAATTTTGCGAATTATCGTATGATTCCTCTGCGCTGATGTCTCCTCCGGGGGGAATGGGGCGGTTCCTTTCCTGTTCGCTGATTGGGGTTATTCTTCCCCATCGGAGGGGAGGAATTTTTAATCCTCTATTTGTTCTGACACAGATACAAACCTTCACTATTTATAATAGGGTATTACTTTCGGCGCAGCTGAAAGACAAGCCATGATAATTTTAGTGAGGGATAACTACCCCATCCGCTAGTTAGCGGTTGGGGGGTGGGGTAGACTGGCTACCCCGCTCACTCACACCTTTCGGCTGAGTAACCACTTTACTTTTTGGCTCGGTAGAGGACGGACATGCTGTCCTTCTCTCCCGCATAGACTGGCCTTGATGTTTTTCGTTTAATTTTATATTTGGTTTCTTGTGTGTTTTCATTTATCTTACATATATTTGAGTGTATGTATGTATAAATGGAAATATACGTTGTTAGATACGTGTAACTTTAGTGCTGTTGACATCGTATCGTATTTCAGTTGTTTCGTAACTGAAATACAAACCTTAGCTATTTACACATGGTTTACTTTTGGCGTACCTGAAATGACGAGCCATTAGATTTTTAATGAGGGTTAACTACCCCCTGCTAGTTAGCAGGGGGTAGGGAAGGGGTAACTTGCTACCCCTCTCCCCCCCCCCACACACCTGTGAGTTGTCCCACTTCACTTTTTGGCTTGGACGAAGACAGACGTTGCTGTTTTTCGTCCTCGTTAATGACAGCCTTAATTTGTTTTTTTACTTTTTCTAGTTCTGTGTGCTTGGTAGTTGACCTCGACCGTTGTCATCGTTATGCGCAAGTGCCCTGGACTCGCTGGCCGCCCTTGTGGGACAGCGGAGGACACCGATCCTCACACCCTTTGCCCGCAGTGCGAAGGCCGACGGTGTGATAGGGAGAATACGTGCAGTGAGTGTTGGGAGTGGTCTGCCTCCCAGTGGGAGAAGTTCGGCTGCCGGCGTAAGAAGAAGTCTAAGAGAGACCGTTCTCCTTCAGGGGCAACCTTGAAGAAGGAAGGCTCCAAGGACTCCTCTTCCGCCGCCCGAACCTCCTCCGAAGCTCCCACTCGATCGGTATCTCGTGAGAGGCTGCTGACTGGCTGCGCAGGCCCTAGTGGTGTTTCCCGACTTTGGGGTGCGGGAGAGGGCATTGCCTCCCTTAGCGTGGCAGCTCCCTCTTCTCCTCCGGGGGAGGATAATTTGGATTTTGATGAATTTGACCAAACTCTACCTAATAATGATTTGTTTCAGCTTTGGGCTTCCTTGGGGCTTAAGGGCATGCCCTCCAAGGAAGCCCTGTTTGACCTGATCCAGTTGGGGGCTGCGGTCAAACAGTCGCCAGTAATACTGGAGGTATTCCCTTCGGATTTTGTCGACACTGTTCTGGCCGAGCCTTCCGACGGGTCTGGTCAAACCCTTGATACTGCTCCTGTTGCGGACGTTGCTGATGGCTCTCCTCCTCCCTCTGAAGATCCTCCGAGGGGGGAGGGGAGTCTCATGGTCTCTCCTGCAGGCGGGTCTCCCCTCGGGGGAGTGCGCTGACAGAGACTCCTCTTCGGAGGACTAATGACCCGGACGCCCTTCCTCGTGGTCGTATTAGACGTAAGGCCCGTCGGCCTCTTCGCAGCAGAGGACTTCCTTCTCTCTATAAAGGAGTTAGGAGGCGCCTCCTTGGGTCGTCCTCTTCTGATCCTCCCCCTAAGGAGGAGCCCCCCCGTCAGGAGCAGCCCGTCACAGCAGCGCCCCTTGACCTCTCCGCGGATCGTTCGCGATCCGCTACGCCCGCCAGACCTTCCGACCTGCCTTCTCCGTTCCTGGCAGCAGATACGGTTTGGGCGCCTTCTCACCCTGTTATCCAACAGGCACCGATCCCTTCGGGGGTAAGGGACTCTACTCACGGTGTGGGTAAGTCCCTTGTGCGTCAGGGTTCCCCTGCGCGTTCGCGTGCAGTAGCGCTCAAGCGCTCCCCAGAGTTACAGTCTTCGGACTTAACTCGCCAGCGCTCTCCTGTTCGGCAGCGATCTCCTGCTCGCCAGCGCTCTCCTGTTCGGCAGCAATCTCCTGCTCGCCAGCGCTCTCCTGCGCAGCAGCAATCACCTGCTCGCCAGCGCTCTCCTTCTCCCAGGTCTCCTGCGAAGCAGCGCCCTCATGTTCCTGATGTGCGCAAGGCGCACCCACATTCTCCTGAGCGCCATCGTTCTCCTGTGCGCAGCCGCGCTACTGCTCAACCTGTTCCTGATGTGCGCCCAGTGCGCCAACGATCATCACCGCGTCCGCGATCACCTGATCTGTACTTGAGCAAGGGTACTAACCCGTCGCTTCGCCCACGCGCCCCTGCGCGCCCTTCTGCTCCGGCGCAACAGCGAGCTAAAGCTCCTGTTCGCGAGCGTTCGCCTGCACGTTTGCCTGCGCGTTCGTCTACCTCTTTAGATGTGCGCAGTAATCTTACTGCGCGCCAACGTTCTCCTGCTCGTTCACGCGAAGTATGCCTGAAAACTTTAAATCAATCAATCAGTCAATCGTTCACGCGATCACTTGCCTGTGCGCAAGCGCTCTCCTGAGCGCCCTCGCCCTCTTCATTCTGATCACCCCAGGTCTCCGACTCGCCCGCGCGATAAATCGCCTGCGCGCAGTCGTTCGCCTGTTCGTGGTACGCGCCATCGTTCTCCGGAACGCACGCGACATCGCTCGCCATCACGCCAGCGCTCTCCGCCTGGCAAACGCTCGTCAAGTCGCTCGCGACTTTTTTCGCCTAACCATCGCCGTTCTCCTACGCGCCGCCGTCGATCGCCTAGTGCTCAGCGCATACCTTCACCTGCGCGGTCTCGTGCTCCTTCACGTGAGCGCCAATGCGTTCCCTCGCCAACGCGCCATCGTGTCCTTTCGCCTGCGCGCCCACGCGCCCCCTCGCCCGCGAGCGAACGCACCCACGCACATTCTTCCACACGCTGCAGTGCGCCCGCGCTTCGGACATCGCCCGCGCGTGATTCCTCGAATGCCTTTTCGTGTGAGAACCGCCGCGATTCCCATTCCCGCAGGGAACATCAGCGCGGCCAACCGACAGGGACACGGACTTCCAGATCAGCCTCTGGATCGCCTCCGCGCAAGCGTAGGATTACCTACCAGGACCAGGACGGATCTACGGAGAGGTCCATGCAACACTTTTTCCTCTTCTTTTCAGGCAGGCCCCGTGGTGTCCACTCCGAAGGATCAGGAGATCCCCTTCCCTCCAGCGGGGATAAATGACACTGCGTCAGTTACCCGTCAGCCTTGGTTCCGTCACATTATGAACGCAGTGGTTCAGGCTGTGAAGCTTGCCCTTGTTGATATGGGACTTAAACCAACGGCAGGCTCATCCCCGCTGAAGAGAAGGAGAGGAGTGGACTTCGTGATGACTTCTCCTCGGGAGAAGTTGGCTCCCAAGAGGTCGGTTAGGAGGACTCCTTCGCCTTCTCCTGTGGACGAGGTATCTCCTTCCTCAGGAGTGTTCAGCGAGGCAGGGTTGTCTCCCACGGCACCAATGGGAGGAACCCCTCCTCTTCGGAGAGAAGCTGCTCGCGAGGAAGCCCCCTTCCGGACCTTTTTGATGGAGTCCTGTATTCCTCCTAGGAGGGAGCCCAAGGACTCCAAGACGATTCCTAAATCGACATCCAGGATACGTCCAGAGCCAAGTAAACCCCGGGAGGACGTCCATGTATCTCCCCAAGATGATCCTTTGAGGACCGGAGACTTAGCTGCCAGTCCGCAAGGAGGAGACCAGCTCGAGTCAGAACACGCTTTCTGGAAGGTCCTAGGCATTATGAGGCAGCTCAACAAGTTTAAGGACCCGGAGACTGCCCCTCGTGAGGGCAAGGACACGGTGCTAGACGAAGTCTACGGCACCCAGAAACCCCCTAAGTCCAGCGCAGCTTTGCCTTGGTCCAAAGGGGTGAAAGGGGCCAGGAACAGGGTCGAAGTCCAGCTCTCCGAGCTCGCCTCCTCCGGTCGTTCTTCTGCCGGGTTCAAACTCCTCCCACCTCCTCGAGTACATCAGAGGAGGTATTTTGAGATCACGGGGGAGTCCAGTATGGCCCTTCCGCTCCACCATTCCGTGGAAGAGCTGACCAGGGGAACTCATCTCGAGAAGCTCTCCGCCCGGCAGGTGACGTTCTCGGCGTCGGAGATCCTGAACCTTGAGAAGGTCGCGAAGAGTGCCATGCAGGCAACTTCGTGGCTGGACGTTTGGCTGGGATCTCTGGGCATCCGATTGCGCTCTGAGGATCTGTCCAAGGAGAGCAATAGGAAGGCTTTGGAGACCTTCCTCCTCTCGGGCACGCGTTCGATCGAGTTCCTTGCTCACCAGGTTGCTAACCTGTGGGCTAACTCGATCCTCAAGCGTCGCGACGCAGTGGCCGAGAGGTTCCATCCGAAGGTCCCCGCCGTGGACGTCTGCAGGCTCAGGCACTCCTCCATTACTGGGAGGGATCTGCTTGAGCCCAAGGACATAGAACGAACAGCCGAGAGGTGGAGAAGATCGAATCAAGATTCTCTCCTCCAGAGGGCCCTGACATCTTGGCCCTACAAGCCTCCGGCACCTCAACAGCAACAGCAGCCTCGCAAGACACTGAAGCAGGCTCCGGCAGCTAAGACGGGTGTCTAAGCCGCAGCCCTTTCAGACCAAGGACAGAAGTCGCGGCAAGTCCTCTAGGGGAGGTAAGAATCATAGAGGCAGCGGCCGAGGCCGCAAGCGCTAGGATTTGCAATCCCCCCGCGTGTCCACCAGTGGGGGGATGCCTGAAAAGTTGCGTGCACAGGTGGCAGCAACTTGGGGCCGATTCTTGGACGGTGTCTGTGATCGGCCAAGGTTATCGCGTCCCATTCACGACATCTCCACCTCCCCTGACAGCGAATCCAGTGCCGCTGAACTCCTATGCCATGGGATCGGCAAAGGGGTTAGCCCTTCGGGCAGAAGTCGAGACCATGCTCAAGAAGGATGCTCTCCAGGAGGTCGACGACGGCTCCCCAGGCTTCTTCAGTCGACTCTTTCTTGTAAAGAAGGTGTCTGGAGGCTGGAGACCGGTCATCGACCTCTCAGCCCTGAACAAGTTTGTCAAGCAAACTTCGTTCAGCATGGAGACAGCAGACACGATCAGACTTGCAGTGAGACCGCAAGACTTCATGTGCACACTGGATCTGAAGGACGCGTACTTCCAGATCCCAATCCATCCGTCTTCCAGGAAGTACTCGAGATTCAACCTAGACAGCAAGATCTACCAGTTCAAGGTGCTGTGTTTCGGTCTCTCCACAGCTCCTCAGGTGTTCACCAGAGTGTTCGCTCTGATTTCGTCTTGGGCGCACAGGAACGGCATACGTCTCCTCCGTTATCTGGACGACTGGCTGGTCCTGGCAGACTCGGAGTCGACCCTTCTTCGACACCGAGACAGGCTTCTGGAGGTTTGCCGAGACCTGGGGGTCGTGGTAAACCTCGAGAAGTCCTCTCTGCTTCCGACGAAACGACTGGTATATCTAGGCATGATATTAGACACCGATCTCCACAAAGCCTTTCCATGAGACGACAGGATAGCAAGGCTGAGGAGGGTCGCAGAACCTTTCCTCAGGCGGGAAGAGCTTCCAGCCCATTCGTGGTTGCGTCTTCTAGGTCACCTTTCCTCCCTGGCGCATCTAGTTCCGAATGGCCGCCTCAGGATAAGATCTCTGCAATGGCGGCTAAAGTCCCGGTGGAATTAAGGCTCCGATTCTCCGGACTTTCTGGTTCCTATAGGATCCACGGAACTGACGGACTTTCGGTGGTGGCTGAACGACGTGAACCTTCGGAAGGGAGGGGATCTTCTCGTCCTCCCCCCGGAATTGACTCTGTTTTCGGACGCGTCAAAAGAAGGGTGGGGGCCCCACATTCTGAACCAAAGGATCTCAGGCCTCTGGTCAGAATCAGAAAGGTACCTCCACATCAACCTGCTAGAAATGAAGGCCGTTTTCCTGGCTCTTCAACAGTTCCAACGGACCCTGGCGGGCCACTCCGTAGTGGTGATGAGCGACAACACTACGGTAGTGGCTTACATCAACAAGCAGGGAGGTACCTTTTTTTCGACAGCCATCCCATCTTGCAGTAGAGATTCTGAGGTGGTCCGAAGCCCACTCGGTCACACTTTCGGCTCGCTTCATTCCAGGCAAGAGGAATGTGCTCGCCAACAGTCTGAGCAGAGCGACGCAGATAGTGAGTACCGAGGGGTCTTTGGATCCTCAGATAGCCAACAAAGTCCTGACTTTGTGGGGTTCCCCGACAGTAGATCTGTTCGCGACAGCCTTGAACTTCAAGCTGCCCCTGTACTGCTCTCCAGTCCCGGACCCCAAGGCTCTCTGGCAAGATGCTTTTCAGCAGAGGTGGGACAACATCGACGTTTACGCCTTCCCACCATTCTGTCTGATGAGGAGGGTGCTCAACAAGACCAGACTATCGGTCAATCTCTCCGTGACTCTTATAGCTCCGCTGTGGCATCACGCGGAATGGTTCCTAGAGCTTCCGAGGGAACTCCCCCCACGACACAAGCTACTCAGACAACCACACTGCAACATCTTCCACAAGGCCGTAGCGTCGCTTCGGCTTCACGCCTGGAGACTATCCAGCGTCTCCTCACGGAGAGAGGATTTTCGCAACAGGTTGCGGACAGGATGTCTCGCCACCTACGCAAGTCCTCTTTCGGAGTCTACCAGGCGAAGTGGAAAGTCTTCTGTGGTTGGTGTCGTGGGAGGGGTATCTCTCCACTCGATGCCACTATTCCAGCAATAGCGGAGTTTCTTGTGTATTTACGAGAGAAAATGCGCCTTTCAGTTCCAGCAGTGAAAGGCTATCGCTCAGCCTTAAGCCTGGCGTTTAGGTAGAAAGGAGTGGACATTTCCTCTTTGTTAGAACTCTCTCTACTCATACGCAGCTATGAGCTTACCTGCCCTCAGTCAGAAGTAAGACCTTCTCCTTGGAACGTGGTTCAGGTCCTCAGGGCTCTGAAGAGAGCCCCGTTTGAACCATTACGCCCGGCGTCTGATCGCCACCTGTCTTGGAAGACTGCTTTCCTGCTCGCTTTGGCCTCGGCCAAGCGAGTCAGTGAACTTCATGGTCTTTCTTACGACGTCGCCCATTCAAGGGGATGGGGGGAGGTAATGTTCAGGTTCGTCCCTGAGTTTGTTGCCAAGACTCAGAACCCTGGGGTGTCAGACCCTAGGTTCGACTCCTTCGGGGTAACGAGTCTTCGTTACAGTACATTACTCCCGCAACGGGATTAGTTGCAAACGTTTCCTGGAGGCAAAGAATACGCATGCGCTAGTGCAAATGGACAAGTACATATATGCGTGCAAGCGATCTTTCTGCCAATAAAGGCTATATACATCTTTCAATTAGAACTCCGTTCTATTAAGTTGTATATTTATATCCCTTAATGAAACCAGGTTATTCAGTACATTACTTGACTACTTTTCTGTAGCCAGACATACGGCATTTACGTTTTGTCTCTTTATAGGCATTATTTCCTTTCTTCGATCGAAAGTCTTAGTCTCTTACAAAGGCTTTGGCTCGAAACATCTCAGAAGCATTTCTGTTCCTTAATAGGGAACATTTCATATAAATGCTAGTTTAAGGATCGGAGACGGAGAAGTACGAACGTTTTTTGTCCTAAGAAGGAGAAACTTCCGTTACGAACGTTTCCAACGTTCTCCAACTGAGCTCTGGACACAACTTTTTTAAGTCGAACTACGCATGTATACTTGTCATGCGCACAGTTCGGTGTTACTACTCAGTAGTACACTTGTGCTCTTTACCCACCCAACAATAGATTGAAGATATGTCTCAATCCCCTCTTGGGTTTGGTTGGATGCGTTCGGTGATTACCGTACAGTCTCTTGTCCGGAAAGCGATCTCTATGGAGATTCGCTATTATAACATAAGCTGTGCTGATTAACTGGTTTACCGTTTGGTATCGGTCTTATTTGGCCAACTACACTGGATTAGTGGCAGTTGGAGGGAGAAGAGGCTGTTCCCCTTCGTTGCAAGAACGTGCAATTGGTTACACGTCTCGACACCATCTCGAGGTGTGTTTATTGCTATGCACTCCCCCCCTCACCGCTGGACAATCCGCAGATGATGGGTGGCGGACGAGAGCTTCCGCAAAGAGGCCTCTCTTCTCATCTTCCCTCTGGACCTGATGCTCTCTATAATGCATCAAAAGAGAGTGGAGGGCATATGCCATACCATTCCATCCTCGTCTGATGGTCCGATTCAGAAAGGTGCTAGCATTCACCTCTCTTAGAGAACCATCTAGCAGTACGAAGCCTTAGATGGACAGAGGACAACTAGTTGCCCCTATCTGCTCTCGTCATTCCTGGTATAGGAATGTGCTTGCAAAACCACCCAGATAGTGGGCTCCTAGTGTCTTGGAATCATCTTGTATCCAACAAAGTCTTAGCTTTGTGGGGTCCTCGTCTGTGGTTATGTTCGCAGCGGCCCTGATCTTCAGGTTCCCACTCGACTGTTCCACAGGACCTCAAACAAGATGTATTTCAAGATCGGTGGGGCGGCCTTGAGGTGTGCCTTGTTTTTTCCCCCCATTCGACTGGTGAAAAAGTCCTCAGCCATGTCAGAATAAGCAGGATCTTATCAATGACTCCAATAGCTTCGCTATGGCATCCCGCAGAATGGTTCCCAGACCTTTTGCAGCCCTTGACGGAGCTCCAATAGCTTTCCTATGACAACCCGAAGAATGGTTCCCAGACCTTCTACAGCTCCTAACGGAGTTCCGAGGGATCTTCCTCCTCGGCACAATCTTCCAAGCAGCCACATGCTAACGCTTTCCTAAGCTGTAGCTTTGCTTCGATTTCTCGCCTGGGACAATCCTACACCACCCCTCTCAGAGAGGCCTTTCGCAACAGATTACGGAAAAGGTGTCTAGGCACCTCAGTCACTTTTCAGCGTCGGTCTTCCAGGCGAAGTGTTCGGTCCTTTGTGACTGATTTCATGGAAGGGGATTCTCTCCCATCGGTGCCTTTACTTATGCAAGTTTGAGAAAACTTGTCCCCGTCGAATCTCAACCTCCTCTTGGGAACGCGGTTCGGGTCCTTCAGTCTCTGAAGACCCCTCTCTGCGAACCTTTGGCCCAGCAGCAGATCGCTTCCTTACACGGAAGACGCACTTTCTACTCGCTTGGGCTTTTGACCATGAGAGTTAGTGTATTGTATGATCCAACCTCTGATGTCTCCTACCCTAGGAGACGGGGAGAAGTAATCCTCAGCGGCTCTCTGAGTGGATTGCCAAGACTCAAATCTGAGCGTGTTGTACCCTTGGTGCAGCCCATTTCGAATAAATAGTCTTCGTTCGGTAACCGGAAACCCATCAACTGGGGTTTTACCCAGTGAGGAGTCTGTAGGGTTACTTTTAAAGAACGATACCAGCTCTCCCCCATGTGTCGGCACTGTTGACCAGCACGGGGAAGGTCAAGGGGAGGACCTCAATGTTTTCCTTCCTCATTGGTATCGGAAGGCAATCGAGGTTACTCTTAATCTAGACTCTCCTCCATCCTAGACCCAGAGCTCGTAACGTCAGTGGCGTTGCTACGTCCCTGGCGTTCAAGAAACTACTCTGTGGTGCATATACTTTAAGTGGGCACGTGGAAGTGTCAATCGACCTTCACGACCCTCTACCTGCAAAAACGTAACCCACAAGAACATGGAGACCTTTTCCATTGGTTTTACGATCAACCAGTTTGTCTCCTATATAGGATCGGCCCTCGTCTCAAAGACCTCGGCCTACTAACTGATTGTAAGTCTCTACCCCTGTGAGACATCTCCTTCCGTTTACCTCGACCTATCATTTGAGTAATCGAAGGAATGACACAAGAGTCATATCTTATACGGATATGATATGAGTAGACTGTGTCATTACCCTGTAGAAACTTCTGCACATCCGCTAAGACCGCATCAGTCCCCACCGAGTGCGACCTCTGAAGAACTGGCTAAGTTCCAGGTCCTCCGACACTAGGGATAGTCCTTCCCTTGGTCCTCGACAAGACCTGCGTAATTAATGGGCCTAGTTAAAAGACTGCTGGACGAGAGTCTTCTAAGGAGAAGATCTCTTCCTTCTGGATTTGACGCTTCATATAGAGGCATCAAAGAAAGGGGGGGGGAGTCTATTCCTCCCTGTTCTCAAAAGTGCTACTCTTGTCATTACTCAGAAATTGCCAATTAAGGAAATCGCGCTATTCGGCATAAGCAACGAGGGATCTTTGTTCATCCATCGAGCTTCTCCTCCTCGTTCTCCATAGAAGTTGAGCCGATTACCTGTAGGGGGTAATATGGCTGTCTACGGGACTTTGTAGCTCTAAACCGCCGATCTTCCCCCACCCGGAAGATAGGTCTTTCCCAGTGTGACACTCGACCGAAAGAGAAACGTACCCAATAAGTCTCCCTCAATGTCTCTCACTTACAGCAAGAAATTAAATAACATTCTGTTTTGTTCCAGTCAGGTTGAACCTCAGGTTCAAGCCCTCCAAATGGGAATCTACTGCTTGCTAATTAAGGCTGTAACTCTGGTAATTACTTGAGGACATACCTCGAGGAAGGAGTCACCTAGCCTCAAGGGTATAGCACATTGGGTCAGACACTAGTCATTGTTTTCTTTTTCACGCCAGTGATTATCTTGAGGCCATACTTCTGGAAAACAATGATGGAGCTCGCCCCTTAGGTTCAGCACGCCTCGCTAACCCTAGGAAGGTCAAAGGTGGTTGTAAAGATATCATCAGTGACAGGGGCTCAGGTCCGATACCAGTCACAGAATCCCTCTCCTTCTCATAGACATGACCCAGAGCTCTACATGTTAGGGCGAATCCATCCATAACATTCTAAAGCACAACCTTGCCATTGGTAAGGTGAAAATGTCTGTTCTTTACATCACCCTACCCACAAATGTGATCCACAGAAGATCTGATATGATTCTCTATCACTTGTGTGGTCCATAGCACTCTCGAGCAGCTCCTTTGTGACATAAACCATTTCATTGGTAGGGTGGATGCGTGTCTAGTCTTCACCTGTCTCTACCCACAAGATGTGACCCACAGAAGACCTGATACGTTTTCTCTATCACTCCTGCGGTGGTGACTCAACGTTAGACAAGTAGCAGAAAGTTGGAGGCATTGGCTACCCGGTGTAAGACTGGGATGAATGAAAGTATGCCTGGCTCTTTTACTTTCATCGTCTTCCCCTCCTTTGAGGAACAGTGCCATGGGTACCTTTGCAAAGCTGGCTTCAAACTTTACAGGTAATAACCACTTCCTTGTGTAATCAAGTATGTTTCTATACTCGTACATGCCCCCAATGCCTCTTGCGAGGTAGGCCTTGGGAAACGTCTTGTCGATTGTAAGGCTCCTATTTTAACTAGGAGCATCTTCTTACCTAGATGTTCTTACGATATCTCTCACAACCATTTTGGTTGCTTAGGTTGCTATCATACTCACTGGTATTGATATGTGAGGTGCAAGGTTTTCCCTTGATTACAGTCTAAGACTGTACTAGAGAAACCCTGGTTAATGACAAAGCCATTAGTCAGACTTACCACCCACCTAAGAGTGAGTCATCCAAATAAATAGCGGAAGGTATGTTTGTATGAGAACAAATGACATTCAGAGATAATTTGTATTTTTCCCTAACTATTACAAACCTGGACCTATTTATGTAAATAGGCCCGCCATGGTAAGTCCTGCCTGCAAGCAAAAAGTTATGGGGTTCACTGAACCATGAGTAGATGTAGGTGGCTGAGTAGCCACCAGCAACCCCCCCCTACTTAACCACTGTAGTGGTTAGGTAGGGTTGCCACCTCTCACTTAAAATATATTGCTGCCTTCCAGGTATGCTAAAGGTAATATCCAAATAAATAGTTCCAGGTTTGTAGTAGGGAAAAATACAAATTATCTCCAAATTTGTCATTTGTTCCATAATTGAAATACAAACCATGCTATTTAATATGGGTAATTACTTTCGGCGTAGCTGAAATGATGAGCCATTAGAATTTTAACGAGGGTTTACTACCCCACCGCTAGTTAGCGGCGGTTAGAGAGGGTAGCTTACTAACCCCCCCCCCCATCACACGCACCTGTGCTTGAGCTCACTTTGCTCTCGGGTCGGGTGGTAGTCGGATGTGTCCGCTGTCACCTGATCGGTGGTCGAAACGGGCCCCCACACCTTGTGTCCTACTGTAGGGGCCAGCGGTGTGATAGAAATAATGTGTGTAGGGAGTGGTCTACCTCCCAGTGGGAGAGGTTTTCTCGGCGCCGGAAGAAGAAGTCCAGACGGGATATTTCTCCTTCGAAGGTTTCTTTGAAAGGAGAAAATCCCAAGGGCTCTTCTTCCATTGCCCAAACCTCCTCCGAAGCTCCCACTCGATCAGTTTCTTCAGAGAAACTGTCGATTGGTAGCGTAGGCCTTAGTTCTGTTGTCCGATCTCGGGGTTTGGGAGAGGGAGTTGCCTCCCATAGCAAGGCAGCTCCTCCTCCCCAGGGAGAGGATTTTAATGTACCTGTATCTAATAATGATTTGTTACAGCTTTGGGCTTACTTGGGGCTTGAGGGTTCGCCCTCCAAGGAAGCCTTGTTTGACATGATCAGGTTGGGGACAGCTGTCAAACAATCGCCGACTTTAGCAGAGGTTGATCCTCTGTCTATCGTCGACGTTGTTGTGGCAGAGGCTTCCGACGAGTTGTATAAAACCTCTGCTCTTGATGTTCCCGATGTAGCTGAAGGCTTACTTCCCCCCTTCCGAACATCCTTCGAGGGAGGAACCAAGTCCAACGGTCTCTCCTGCCAGTGATTTTCCCCCTCAGGGGAGTTCACTCACAGAGACTCCTCTTTGGAGGACTGCTGACGGTCAGCCCGCTGACCCTGTGGCCCCCAGAGGGGGTATTAGGCGTAAAGCCCGCCTTCCTCTTCGCCGTAGAGGCCTTCCTTCACTTCACAAGGGTGTTAGGAGGCGCCTCTTCGGTTCATCATCTCCGCAGTCCGCCACAGAGGAACCTCGCCGTCGTTCTCCGACTACCAGCCACATCCCTGGACCTCTCCGCAAATCGTTCGCGATCTCCTTCGGTGGAAGGCCGTCCTTATAAAGGGCACGCCGACCTTCCACCCGCCAGACCTGCTGACTTGCCGTCGCCGTTCACGGCTGCTGACGCGCTGTGGGCGCCAACTCATCCCGTTGTAAAACGGGCAACGGTCCCTTCGGGGCATCAAGGGCTTTTGCACAAATTTGTGCATGAGTCCCTTACGCGCCAGGTCTCCCCTGTGCGCCAACGATCACCTGCGCGCAAGCGCTCGCCTGCAGATGTTCCTGTTATAGCGCGCCAGCGATCACCTGCCCGACAGCGCTCTCCTGATCGCCAGCGCACTGCTGCGCGACATGCGCGCCCCTGTTCTCCTGCGTGCCAGCGCTCGCCTACACGCCAGAGCTCTCCTGCGCGCCAGCGATCTCCTGTGCTCCCACGATCTTCTGATCTGGGAGCAATGGGGAAGGCACCCTCTTTTGCTGCTCGCCAGCACTCGCCAACGCGCCATCGGACCCCGCCTGTGCGCCATCCTTCACCAGTCTCTGTCACGCGCCCACGAGGTTGCACACGCGCGCCCTGCGTGCCCACGCCCATCACCACAGCCAGATGTGAGCTCTCATGCACGCCCGCACGCAAGGGATATATCCTGCGCGCACGTGCCCAACGTTATTGCCCGCACAAGCTCTTCGGCCATACCCTGCGCGAGCCCTCATTCAGCCTTCTGCGCGCCCTGTGCCATCTTCAGCCCGCGCCCCTGCGCGCCATCGCTCGCCTGCACGCTCACCCTCGCCATCACCCTCACTCGACCCAGGGCAAATCCCATCACGTGATCCCCAGCTCGATCCCAAGCGTGAGGCTGCAGAACAACGCGCGGCCAGGTCATCATCATCGTGTTCCCCCCCTGTAAGCGCAGAACAGTGCGCTCGCCGGAGGGAGGGAGGATTACAGATAGGTCCAGGGACTTTTCTCCTTCTTTTCAGGCAAACGCTCCTTTGGTAACTCCTCCTAGGGATCGAACGATCCCCTTCCTTCCAGAGGGAGTTTCTGACAGCGCAGCTGTCAGTCAGCAGCCTTGGTTTGGGTCCCTAGTCAGAGCGTTCATGCTGGCTTTTAATCCTGTTCTCTCTGAGCTGAACCACAAATCATTAGCAGCTTCTACTCCCCTGAAGAGGAAGAGATGAGTATCTGACGTGGTAACTTCTTCAAGGACGAAGCTGACTCCTCGGAAGTCTTTGAGGAAGGCCTCCTCACCCCCCCAGACTTTCACTCCCTCCCCTTCGGACGAAGATATCCTGTCCTCAGGGGAGTCACACGAGGTGAGGCGTTCCCCCATCTCACCAATGAGGGAAACCCCACCTCGCGCCGGGAAGTCTTCTCGGGTAGGGGTGGAGAAGAGCCTCCCACCATCACTGTTGGAGTCCTGCATCCCTCCCAGGAGGGAGTCGAAGGATGAGACCGGAGCCAGCCAAGCCCTCAGAGAACGTCCACGAGTCCCCCCAAGAAGAGCCTTTGGGGACAGGAGACTTCGCTGCTAGCCCTTCAGGAGGGGAGCTGCAGGAATCAGAGCATGCATTCTGGCAGGATCTGACCCTTATGAGGAATCTCAATGGATTTGTGGATCCAGAGATTCCCCCTTGTGAGGGCAAGGACACGGTCTTGGACAGAGTCTTTGGTACTCAAAAACCCTCAAAGGCCAGCGCAGCTTTGCCCTGATCTCAAGGAGTTAAGAGTGCCAGAGATAAGGTCGAAGGCCAGCTCTCCGAGCTAGCCTCCTCCAGCCGTTCCAGCACCGGCAACAAACTCCTCCCGCCTCCTCGTGTCCATCAGAGGAGGTAATTTGACATCATGGAGGAGACTTGTTTAGCTCTTTCCCTACACCACTCTTTGGAAGAGCTTACCAGGGTAGTCCCTCTAGAGAGAGACTCCAACTGGAAGGTCTCGTTCTCGGCAACGGAGATCCTTAGCCAGGAGAAAGTAGCGAAGTGTGCCATGCAGGCAATTTCGTGGCTGAACATCTGGCCAGGGTCTCTGGGCATCCTGTTATGATCAGAGGACTTGTCCAAAAAGAGTACCAGGAAGGCCATGGAGACCTTTTTACTCGAAGCCATTTGTACAATCGAGTTTCTAGTCCACCAAGTCTCGAACTTGTGGGCTAATACCATCTTGAAACGTCGAGATGCGGTGTCTGAGAGATTCCACCAAAGGTCCCCAGTACCGAGATCAGCAGGCTCAGACATTCTTCCATCATGGGGAAGAACTTGTTTGAGCGAAAGGACGTGGAGCAGGCGGCTGAGAGGTGGAGGAAGTCCAACCAGGACTCTCTCCTACATAGAGCTTTAACATCGAAGCCCTATAAACCTCCAGTAACACAGCAATAACGTCCTACTAAGACCACGAAATCGGCAGCTACAGCGAAGACAACGGTGTCTAAGCCCTTTCCTGTTAAGGACAAGAAAGGCAAAAAGTCCCCCAGGGGAGGAAAGAATCCTAGAGGGAGCGGCCGAGGCTGCAAACGCTAGGATTGGTAGTCCCCCTGCGTGTCCACCAGTGGGGGGATGCCTACAAAGTTGCGCAAACAGGTGGCAGCAACTCGGGGCCGATTCCTGGACGATTTCCGTAATCAGTCAAGGATATCGCATCCCGTTCACAACATCTCTACCTCCCCTGACAGCGAATCCAGTGTCGTTGAGCTCCCTTGCCATGGGATCGGCAAGGGGGCAAGCCCTTCGGGCAGAAGTCCAGACCATGTTGAAGAAGGGCGCTCTCCAAAAGGTCGTCGACAGGTCCTCAGGCTTCTCCAGTCGACTTTTTCTTGTAAAGAAGGCGTCTGGAGGCTGGAGAGCAGTCATCAACCTCTCAGCTCTGAACAGGTTTGTCAAGCAGACCCCATTCAGCATGGAGACTGCAGACACGGTCACAAGACTTCATGTGTACACTGGACCTGAAGGACGCATACTTCCAGATCCCAGTCCATCCGTCTTCAAGGAAGTACCTAAGATTCAACCTAGACAACAAGATCTACCAGTTCAAGGTGCTGTGTTTCGGTCTCTCCACAGCACCTCAGGTTTTCACTAGAGTGTTCACCCTAATATCGTCGTGGGCACACAGGATCGGCATCCGTCTCCTCCGTTATCTGGACGACTGGCTGATCCTAGCAGACTCGGAGTCAGCCCTTCTTCGACACCGAGACAAACTTCTGGGACTTTGCCAAGATCTGGGGATCATGGTAAATCTCGAGAAGTCTTCTCTGCTTCCCACTCAAAGACTGGTATATCTAGGCATGATCATAGACACCAATCTCCACAAAGCCTTCCCATCAGACGACAGGATAGCAAGGCTGAGGCGGGTCGCGAGTCCTTTCCTCAGACGAGAAGAACTTCCAGCCCAATCGTGGTTACGTCTCCTCGGTCACCTCTCATCCTTGGCCCGTCTAGTTCCCAACGGTCGCCTCAGAATGCCCCCCAGATGCTGAAGCCTTGACGAGGATGGGGGGCTTAGGGATTAGCAGCTGGGCTCTAATGAACAGTGGGAACTATTTCCCATTGGACCTCGGTGCCCAGCTGTCGATTCAACTAAATCAGTCAGCACTTTCTCTTTTACTTTTGATTATTTCTTTTTTCCTCCCATCTCTTCCTTTTGGGCTCGATATTGTTGACGACTTTGGCATGTTCGATTTTACTTTGGATGCCGCTTTGTATTTGGCAGAGTGTGGGATGGAGTGCATTCCATCTCAACCTGTGCCAATTTAGACGCCATCACCCTCTGGCAGACCCCATTGGGTGCAGACCAAGTCTGTTAAGAGTCGGGCTCCAGTGATCCGGTCTTAAGTCACCCATATTTGCGGGTAATGGTTGACGCCAGGCATTGGAGTCGACGGTGGGAGGGGCTAACTACCCCCACTGACCAGTGTACGCCCACCTTAAGAGAGGCAGCCCCTCTCTAATAGAGGACTGGTCCCCGCTGAAGCCTCTTCTCGTGTTGGGCCACATGGGATAGGAGGACTGACATCCTCCGATAAGAGGTGGATAACCCGGCTTGCTTTTTCAAAAAAACCCAACACCTCTGTTGACGACCTGGAAAATACAAACATGGACCTCGGCACAGACAGCTCCAACTCGGGTTCTAACATTGTAACGTTAGAACCTTATTCACGTCATGTGAATAATAAAATGCTAGAGAAGAAGAGAGAGAGAGTGAAAAATTATGACAGTACAGAAAGATATAGAAAAGTAGAAGTATTACCTGGTCACTATGAAGTAGTGAATTATGAAAAATATTTTATCTTGGAATTTGAAAACGGAAGAAATGAGCGTATAAATGTTTTTAAAGCTAATAGAGAAATAGTTACCTTATGTGGAGGGCAGCCAAAAATTTTACCCCAGGGAAATGGAAGTCTCTTGATAGAGACACTCTCCCCATTACAAGGTGAAAGGTTAAAAACACTTACAACATTGAATGGTCATAGCGTAAAATGCGTTTCACACCCTACTTTCAACCAGAGTAGAGGTGTGATATATGCTCCAGAATTGTTGGATATAGAGGAGAAAGAAATAGAGGATGAACTGAGAAGTCAAGGAGTAGTTAAAGTAGTCAGAATGAGAAAGAGAGTTGGAGAACAACGTATCCCTCTTGCTACTCTGATTATAACATTTGATCAATGCCGATTACCAAATGTTATAAAAGCTGGATGGCTATCTTTGAAGGTAAAACCATATATCCCGTCACCATTGCGATGTTATCATTGCCAAATGTATGGCCATTTAAGCCAGAAATGTAAAGAAAAACTAAACAATAAGCCAGCTGTTTGTGCCAACTGTGGAAAAAGTAGTCATGGAGTATGCATAGAAAACCCTAATTGCATACATTGTGGGGAAGCACACCCAGCTACATCTAAAAGCTGTGTAAAGTTTATTTTTGAAAAAGAAATCCAGGCCATTAGGACCATGGAAAGGGTTACTTTTAAAGAGGCTCGTAAAAGAGCTCTTGAAAAGCAAATAAGACCAGGGGAACCTTTTTCAATGGTTCTGAAGAAAAACTTGTCAAACCACACAGACGAAAATTATATCTCTACTTCTAAGATAAAGAAACAAATGAAAGTAGTTAAAGAGGTTGAAAGTCCCATCGAAAATCTATATCCAGAAATTGTGGAAAAATCAAAACGGACACTTAAAGATCTGAAAATTATTCAAAAGCCAACTACTCCGATTTTAAACAATAGTACAAACCTCTCACAGGCCGTTTCCTTGCCTGATCTGATGGAGGTTGCACTCGAAACCAATTTACCTGGTGAACCCGTAGTGGGGAAGTCGCAAAAACCTGACAGATCACAACCTTTTAATCGAAAAAGAGAGAGACCTCCCTCCCTCTCTCCTCCTACCATAAGAAACATTAAAGTCACGACTTCCAATAAATATGATATCTTGTCTGCTGATGTTTCTGAACAACTAGAAGGTAAATTGAACCAATCAGAAATTCAAGTTGAGGTCCACCATCCTCCTCAACAATTAGATCAAAAGGACACAAAGAAAAAGAGAAACACAAAACCCACTATATCAAGATCCTCTCTAGAGTTACCTCCGGGAAACATTGTTAGATCAAATATTGCCAATGGGAAGACTTCATCTAAGGTGTCTTCCAAAAAATAAAACATAGTTTTTTCCACCATTCTGCAATGGAATTGCCAGGGTTTAAGGGCGAAATATGAACAACTTAAGCTCCTCATACGTGAGCACTCCCCTATAACAGTATGTCTACAAGAAAGCAAGCTCGATGCTAATACTCCTTGTCCTCGAGAGTATGTTAGCTATAGGACACCATATGATCAACGAGCAGGGAGCCATGGGGGAAGTCTTATATACGTTCGTCGAGATGTTCCCCAAATATCTTTGTCTATCTGTACCCCTCTGCAGGCAGTGGCTGTACAGATTGATATAGGGAGAAAATACACAATCTGTTCTCTTTACTTGCCTCCAAATGATAACATCTCATATGATAATATAGTAGAGGTGATTAAACAACTCCCACAACCCTTTCTCTTACTAGGAGACCTTAATAGTAGACATCCTTTATGGGGTGATGTTTTAGCAAATGCAAGGGGTAATATTATATCGTCAATTTTGGAGAATGAAGATGTCGGACTCCTCAATACAGGAGAGCCCACACATTTTCATGTACAGACAGGTACCTTGTCCTGCATTGACTTATCGGTTGCAAGCTCTAACTGTCTTCTCGATTTTAATTGGAGAACATTAGATGATTGGCATACTAGTGATCATGCACCAATCATCATAAACACCAACAATGGTCCACCTTTACAAAGATCACCTCGATGGAATCTTGATAAGGCGGACTGGAATAGATTTCGGGAGTTAAGTGAAATTGAAGGAAATGCAGAACAGTTTGAAAGAGTTGATGATGCCATAGACTTACTTAATGGAACTTTTCACACAGCAGGAGTGAATTCCATTCCCAAAACAACTGGGATATTCAGACGACGACCAGTCCCCTGGTGGTCGTCAGAACTAACTGCCCTGCACAGAGCCACAAGAAAGTCTTTAACTCGATTGCGCATGCACCGTAATGAGGAGAATTTAGTCATATACAAGAAATGTAGAGCACAGTTCCGCCGTGCCATGAAAGAAGCTAGGCGCCAGTCTTGGATGTCCTTTGTTTCCTCCATCAACAGTAGAACACCAACATCATCTGTGTGGAGGAAAGTCAAAAAGATAGCAGGAAAATTCACCCCAAACCCACCACCAGTGTTAAAGATAAATGGCCAGTATATGACTGGAGCAACCGAAGTTAGCAATGCCCTGGCTGACCATTTCTCAAATGTATCGCGCAAGTGTCAAGCAGCTCCTGGTCACCAGTATAGGAGCAATGAAGAAAAGAAAGTTTTAAACTTCGCAACAAGAAAGCAAGAGTCATACAATTCTCCTTTTACTGAAAGAGAATTTGATTCTGCTCTTGCTACTTGTAACGATACAGCCCCTGGACCCGATGGAATTCCATATGCAATGATTAAACATGTACCTTTTAATACAAAGTTATTTATTTTAAGCATTTTTAATAGAATATGGCATGATACTAGTTATCCAAGTGTTTGGGAACTAGCAATTATTTTAGCCTTTTTAAAACCCGGTAAGGACAAGTTTTTAGCAGCAAACTACCGACCTATTGCATTGACATCTTGTTTATGTAAAATCATGGAGAAGATGGTCAATGCAAGACTGATTTGGTACCTTGAAAAGAAGAATATTTTATCACCCATTCAATGTGGATTCAGGAAAATGCACTCAACGACTGATGTGCTGATACAACTTGAGTCCTCCATTTGTGAAGCCTTTGCTTCCAAACAGCACCATGTGACAGTTTTTTTTGATCTTGAAAAGGCATATGATACCACATGGAGATACGGTATACTTAAAAGAATCCATGAGTGCGGATTGAGAGGTGAGCTACCACTATTCATCCAGTCATTTCTTTCACATAGAGTTTTCCAAGTGAGAGTTGGGGAAGCTCTATCACAGAGTAGATGCCAGGAAGAAGGAGTTCCTCAGGGGAGTGTGCTGAGTGTAACCCTTTTTGCACTAGCAATTAATGGGATATCCTCAGTCATTCCCCGGGATGTTCTTGCAACATTATTTGTGGATGATCTCTCCATATCATTTGCTGGAGCCAGAATGGCAATGGTTGAGAGAAAAATCCAACTCTCTATTGATAAAATTATCCATTGGGCCGATATGAATGGATTTAAGTTCTCAACAAGTAAAACTACAATTGTCCATTTCTGTCGTATACGGGGAGTACATCCAGACCCGGATATATACATCAAAGGTCAACGGATCCCATGTGCAAGTGAAGCAAAATTTTTAGGGTTGATATTTGATTGTAGGCTTACATGGGTTTCTCACTTAAAAACATTAAAAGCTAAATGTGTTGAAGCTATGAATCTTTTAAAAGTCCTGTCCCATACATCATGGGGGGCAGACCGCAATACAATTTTAAAATTATACAAGGCCTTGATATTTTCCAAAATTAGTTATGGATGCGAAATATACTCCTCAGCAACCCCAAGCCGGTTAAAAATACTAGATTCAATACATCATGCTAGCATTAGATTGTCCACAGGAGCCTTTAGAACCTCCCCTATCACAAGTCTCCTTGTTGATGCTGGGGAGTTGCCTCTGGACCTTTACCGAATGTCCTCTATTATTCGGTATTGGTTTAGATTGCAAAGACTCCCCAATTCTTCAGCCTTTCAAACTGCAAGCCTTGTAAGGCACTCAACCTACTTTGAGTTGCACCCAAAATCTCCTCAACCTTTTGGGTTTCGGGTTAACCAATTATTAAACAATCTGGATATAATTAGAAATAAGGTGCTTCCATTCAAGGTAGCATCAACGCCTCCATGGAAATTACCTGACATATCTTTTTGTAGATACTTTATTGGAGTTAAGAAGAATTTGACTGACTTAGAATCCAGGTCTCTTTTTATGGAACATGTTGAAGAACATAGAGGATCGACTTTTATATATACTGATGGCTCCAAATCTGATGCTGGCGTTGGATTTGGAGTACATAGTAATGATTTTAACTGTAGAGGTGCACTTCCTCTAACAGCTTCCATATTTACTGCCGAACTGTATGGCATATTAACCGCTATTGAGAAAATAGCTTTGGAAAAGGAGGGTAATTTTACAATTTTTAGTGATGCAAGGAGTGTTCTTCAGGCTTTAGAAGTTTTTAATTCTAGTAACCCTCTAGTTTTAAAGATTTTAGAATGGCTTTTTATTATTGGACGGAAAGGTATAACTGTTCGATTTTGTTGGGTTCCAGCACATGTAGGTGTGTCTGGGAATGAGAAGGCAGATTTACTGGCGAAGAATGCGGCATCCGAATTGCTACCAAGGAGGTATCCCATTCCATGTAACGATTTCCTACCTTACATCAAGAAATTGGTATGTGATAAATGGCAACAGCACTGGGATAGTCAAGATGGCAATAAAATGAGGGAAGTAACAAATATCATATCACCTTGGAGGTATAACATGATTCCCCGAAAATGGGAGACGACTCTTTGTCGTCTCCGTATTGGTCACACACGGTTGACACACGAGTTTCTGCTGAAGGGCCAACACCAACCGTATTGCGAGGATTGCTTAGTACCTTTAACAGTGAGGCATTTGTTGACCGAATGCCCTAATTTTACTAACTTAAGAAATAGATATCTGTTTGAGGCTCGAGGTGAGGATGGCAGGTTTATCCTTGCCAAGATTCTTGGACATGATGTGTCTTACTATGCGAGCGGAATTTTTAGATTTATTTCAGAAGCAGGTCTTCTGAAAACTATTTAACCTTTGTAATGACTTCTTAATTTTTATGGTTTTAATTGAATTTTCTTTTAATTTTCATATACAGTAAATGGTATCGGCGTCAATGACCTTAGATGTCAGGATGCCAGAAAACTTTCAATCAATCAATCAATCAATCAATCGCCTCAGAATGAGATCTCTGCAATGGCGACTCAAGTCCCGGTGGTATCAGGGTCACGATTCCCCGGAAGTCATGATCCCTGTGGGTCCTACAGAACAGATGGACCTTCAGTGGTGGGTGACAGACGAGAATCTACGAAAAAGAGTGGATCTTCTCATCCTCCCCCCGGATTTGATGCTGTTTTCGGACGCCTCAAAGAAAGGGGGGAGGGCCACGTTCTGCATCACAGGACCTCAGGCCCAAGTGATCAGAATCAGAAAAGTGTCTCCATATAAATCTGCTAGAAATGAAGGCCGTATTCCTGGCCCTCCAACAGTTCCAACAATACCTGGCGGGTCACTCTGTGGTGGTGATGAGCGACAACACCACAGTAGTGGCTTACATCAACAAGCAAGGAGGTACCTTTTCAAAGCAGCTATCTCATCTTGCAGTAGAGATACTGAGATGGACCGAAGTCCACTTGATTCCACTATCGGCTCGCTTCATTCCAGGCAAGAGGAATGTGCTCGCCAACACTCTGAGCAGAGCGTCTCAAATAGTGAGTACTGAGTGGTCTTTGGATCATCTATTAGCCAACAAAGTCCTAACTTTGTGTGGTTCCCCGACTGGATCTGTTCGCTACAGCGCTAAACTTCAAGATCCCGCTGTACTGCACCCCAGTCCCGGATCCCAAGGCACTCTGGCAAGATTCCTTCTAACAACGGTGGGACAACATCGACGTATACGCCTTTCCCCCATTCTGTCTGATGAGGAGGGTGCTCAACAAGACCAGAATATTGGTCAATCTCTCGATGACCCTTATAGCTCCTCATTGGTATTACGCAGAATGGTTTCCGGACCTTCTGCAACTCCTAATGGAACTTCCGAGAGAACTCCCTCCACGACACGAGCTACTGAAACAACCACACGCCAACATCTTTCACAAAGCCGTAGCTTCGCTACGACTTCACGCCTGGAGACTATCCAGCATCTCCTCGCAGAGAGAGGATTTTTGCAACAAGTTGCTAACAGGATGTTTGGACACCTGGGAAGGTCATCCGCAGCGGTCTACCAGGCAAAATGGGGAGTTTTCTGTGGTTGGTGTCGTGGAAGGGGTATCTCTCCACTCGATGCCACTATTCCAGCAATAGCGGAGTACTTCGTGTATTTACGGGAAGAAATTCGTCTTTCAGTCTCGGCAGTGAAAGGCTATCGCTCAGCCTTAAGTCTAGCCTTCAGGCTCAAAGGAGTGGACATTTCTGTCTCGCTGGAACTTTCCCTACTCATACGAAGTTATGAACTTACCAGCCCTCAGTCGGAAGTGAGACTTCCTCCATGGAACGTGGTTCGAGTTCTCAGGTCTCTTAAGAGACCTCCATACGAACCATTACGCCAGGCTTCAGATCGCCACCTAACTTGGAAGACGGTGTTCCTACTAGCTTTGGCCGAGAGTCGGTGAACTTCATGGTCTCTCGTATGACATCGCCCATTCAAGGGGATGGAGGGAGGTAACGTTCAGATTTGTCCCCGAGTTTGTTGCTAAGACTCAGAATCCGGGGGTGCCGGACCCTCAGTTTGACTCTTTCCAGATTTCGAGTCTTCGTTCTTTAACAGATGACCCAGACCATCTCCTACTGTGTTCAGTAAGGAGTCTGAGGTTATATCTCAAAAGAACAGCTGCAGTTCGTCCCCAAGTGCAGGCATTGTTTGTGAGCACTGGGAGAACTAAGAGGAGGGTTACCAAGAATACCATCTCGGCATATATTCTTAGGGTGATCCATCTGTTCCTGAATCCTGACCCTCCTCCATCACGCCCCCCAGATGCTGAAGCCTTGATGAGGATGGGGGGCTTAGGGATTAGCAGCCGGGCTCTAATGAACAGTGGGAACTACTTCCCATTTGACCTCGGTGCCCAGCTGTCGATCCAACTAAATCAGTCAGCACTTTCTCTTTTACTTTTGATTATTTCTTTTTTCTCCCATCTCTTCCTTTTGGGTTCGATATTGTTGACGACTTTTGCATGGTCAATTTTACTTTGGATGCTGCTTTGGATTTGGCAGAGTGTGGGATGGACTGCATTCCATCTCAACCTGTGCCAATTTAGACGCCATCACCCTCTGGCAGACCCCATTAGGTGCAGACCAAGTCTGTTAAGAGTCGGGCTCCAGTGATCCGGTTTTAAGTCACCCATATTTGCGGGTAATGGGTGACGCCAGGCATTGGAGTCGACGGTGGGAGGGGCTAACTACCCCCACTGACCAGTGTACGCCCACCTTAAGAGAGGCAGCCCCTCTCTAATAGAGGACTGGTCCCCACTGAAGCCTCTTGTGTTGGGCCACATGGGATAGGAGGACTGACATCCTCCGATAAGAGGTGGATAACCCGGCTTGCTCATAAGAAAAAACCAACCCCTCTGTTGACGACCTGGAAAATATAAACATGGACCTCGGTACAGACAGCTCCAACTCGGGTTCTAACATTGTAACGTTAGAACCTTATTCACGTCATGTGAATAATAAAACACTAGAGAAGAAGAAAGAGAGTGAAAAATGATGATAGTACAGAAAGATATAGAAAAGTAGAAGTATTACCTGGTCACTATGAAGTAGTGAATTATGAAAAATTTTGTATTTTGGGATTTGAAAACGGAAGAAATGAGCGTATAAATGTTTTTAAAGCTAATAGGGAAATAGTTACTTTATGTGGAGGGCAGCCAAAAATTTTACCCCAGGGAAATGGAAGTCTCTTGATAGAGACACTGTCCCCATTACAAGGTGAAAGGTTAAAACACTTACAACATTGAATGGTCATAGTGTAAAATGCGTTTCACACCCTACTTTCAACCAGAGTAGAGGTGTGATATATGCTCCAGAATTGTTGGATATAGAGGAAAAAGAAATCGAGGATGAACTGAAAAATCAAGGAGTAGTTAAAGTAGTCAGAATGAGAAAGAGAGTTGGAGAACAACGTATCCCTCTTGCTACTCTGATTGTAACATTTGATCAATGCCGATTACCAAATGTTATTAAAGCTGGTTGGCTATCTTTGAAAGTAAAACCATATATCCCGTCACCATTGCGATGTTATCATTGCCAAATGTATGGCCATTTAAGCCAGAAATGTAAAGAAAAACTAAACAATAAGCCAGCTGTTTGTGCCAACTGTGGAAAAAGTAGTCATGGAGTATGCATAGAAAACCCTAATTGCATACATTGTGGGGAAGCACACCCAGCTACATCTAAAAGCTGTGTAAAGTTTATTTTTGAAAAAGAAATCCAGGCCATTAGGACCATGGAAAGGGTTACTTTTAAAGAGGCTCGTAAAAGAGCTCTTGAAAAGCAAATAAGACCAGGGCAACCTTTTTCAATGGTTCTGAAGAAAAACTTGCCAAACTACATAGACGAAAATTATATCTCTACTTCTAAGATAAAGAAACAAATGAAAGTAGTTAAAGAGGTTGAAAGTCCCATCGAAAATCTATATCCAGAAATTGTAGAAAAATCAAAACGGATACTTAAAGATCTGAAAATTATTCAAAAGCCAACTACTCCGATTTTAAACAATAGTACAAACCTCTCACAGGCTGTTTCCTTGCCTAATCTGATGGAGGTTGCACTTGAAACCAATTTACCTGGTGAACCCGTAGTGGGGAAGGTGCAAAAACCTGACAGATCACAACCTTTTAATCGAAAAAGAGAGAGACCTCCCTCCCTCTTGCCTCCTACCATAAGAAACATTAAAGTCACGACTTCCAATAAATATATCTTGTCTTCTGATGTTTCTGAACAACTAGAAGGTAAGTTGAACCAATCAGAAATTCAAATTGAGGTCCACCATCCTCCTCAACAATTAGATCAAAAGGACACAAAGAAAAAGAGAAACACAAAACCCACTATATCAAGATCCTCTCTAGAGTTACCTCCGGGAAATATTGTTAGATCAAATATTGCCAATGGGAAGACTTCATCTAAGGTGTCTTCCAAAAAATAAACCATAGTTTTTTCCTCCATTCGGCAATGGAATTGCCAGGGTTCAAGGGCGAAATATGAACAACTTAAGCTCCTCATACGTGAGCACTCCCCTATAACTGTATGTCTACAAGAAAGCAAGCTCGATGCTAATACTCCTTGTCCCAGAGAGTATGTTAGCTATAGGACACCATATGATCAACGAGCAGGGAGCCATGGGGGAAGTCTTATATACGTTCCTCGAGATGTTCCCCAAATATCTTTGTCTATCTGTACCCCTCTGCAGGCAGTGGCTGTACAGATTGATATAGGGAGAAAATACACAATCTGTTCTCTTTACTTGCCTCCAAATGATAACATCTCATATCATAATATAGTAGAGGTGATTAAACAACTCCCACAACCCTTTCTCTTACTAGGAGATCTTAATAGTAGACATCCTTTATGGGGTGATGTTTTAGCAAATGCAAGGGGTAATATTATATCGTCAATTTTGGAGAATGAAGATGTCGGACTCCTCAATACAGGAGAGCCCACACATTTTCATGTACAGACAGGTACCTGGTCCTGCATTGACCTATCAGTTGCAAGCTCTAACTGTCTTCTCGATTTTAATTGGAGAACATTAGATGATTGGCATACTAGTGATCATGCACCAATCATTATAAACACCAACAATGGTCCTCCTTTACAAAGATCGCCTCGATGGAATCTTGATAAGGCGGACTGGAATAGATTTCAGGAGTTAAGTGAAATTGAAGGAAATGCAGAACAGTTTGAAAGTGTTGATGGTGCCATAGACTTACTTAATGGAACTCTTCACACAGCAGGAGTGAATTCCATTCCCAAAACAACTGGGATATTCAGACGACGACCAGTCCCCTGATGGTCATCAGAACTAACTGCCCTGCACAGAGCCACAAGAAAGTCTTTAACTCGATTGCGCATGCGCCCTAATGAGGAGAATTTAGTCATATACAAGAAATGTAGAGCACAGTTCCGCTGTGCCATGAAAGAAGCTAGGCGCCAGTCTTGGATGTCATTTGTTTCCTCCATTAACAGTAGAACACCAACATCATCTGTGTGGAGGAAAGTCAAAAAGATAGCAGGCAAATTCACCCCAAACCCACCACCAGTGTTAAAGATAAATAGCCAGTATATGACTGGAGCAACCGAAGTTAGCAATGCCCTGGCTGACCATTTCTCAAATGTATCGTGCAAGTGTGAAGTAGCTCCTGGTCACCAGTATAGGAGCATTGAAGAAAAGAAAGTTTTAAACTTCGCAACAAGAAAGCAAGAGTCATACAATTCTCCTTATACTGAAAGAGAATTTGATTCTGCTCTTGCTACTTGTAACGATACAGCTCCTGGACCCGATGGAATTCCATATGCAATGATTAAACATGTACCTTTTAATACAAAGTTATTTATTTTAAGCATTTTTAATAGAATATGGCATGATCATAGTTATCCAAGTGTTTGGGAACTAGCCATTATTTTAGCCTTTTTAAAACCCGGTAAGGACAAGTTTTTAGCAGCAAACTACCGACCTATTGCATTGACATCTTGTTTATGTAAAATCATGGAGAAGATGGTCAATGCAAGACTGATTTGGTACCTTTAAAAGAAGAATATTTTATCACCCTTTCAATGTGGATTCAGGAAAATGCACTCAACGACTGATGTGCTGATACAACTTGAGTCCTCCATTTGTGAAGCCTTTGCTTCCAAACAGCACCATGTGACAGTCTTTTTTTTTATCTTGAAAAGGCATATGATACCACATGGAGATACGGTATACTTAAAAGAATCCATGAGTGCGGATTGAGAGGTGAGCTACCACTATTCATCCAGTCATTTCTTTCACATAGAGTTTTCCAAGTGAGAGTTGGGGAAGCTCTATCACAGAGTAAATGCCAGGAAGGAGGAGTTCCTCAGGGGAGTGTGCTGAGTGTAACCCTTTTTGCACTAGCAATTAATGGGATATCCTCAGTCATTCCCCGGGATGTTCTCGCAACATTATTTGTAGATGATCTCTCCATATCATTTGCTAGGGCCAGAATGGCAATGGTTGAGAGAAAAATCCAACTCTCTATTGATAAAATTATCCATTGGGCCGATATGAATGGATTTAAGTTCTCAACAAGTAAAACTACCATTGTCCATTTCTGTCGTATACGGGGAGTACATCCAGACCCGGATATATACATCAAAGGTCAACGGATCCCATGTACAAGCAAAGCTAAATTTTTAGGGTTGATATTTGATTGTAGGCTTACATGGGTTTCTCACTTAAAAGCATTAAAAGCTAAATGTGTTGAAGCTATGAATCTTTTAAAAGTATTGTCCCATACATCATGGGGGGCAGACCGCAATACAATTTTAAAATTATACAAGGCCTTGATATTTTCCAAAATTAGTTATGGATGCGAAATATACTCCTCAGCACCCCCAAGCCGGTTAAAAATACTAGATTCAATACATCATGCTAGCATTAGATTGTCCACAGGAGCCTTTAGAACCTCCCCTATCACAAGTCTCCTTGTTGATGCTGGGGAGTTGCCTCTGGACCTTTACCGAATGTCCTCTATTTTTCGGTATTGGTTTAGATTGCAAAGACTCCCTAATTCTTCAGCCTTTCAGACAGCAAGCCTTGTAAGGCACTCAACCTAGTTTGAGTTGCACCCAAAATCTCCTCAACCTTTTGGGTTTTGGGTTAAACAATTATTAAACAATCTTGATATAATTAGAAATAAGGTGCTTCCATTCAAGGTATAACCTGACATATCTTTTTGTAGATACTTTATTGGAGTTAAGAAGAATATGACTGACTAAGAATGCAGGTCTCTTTTTATGGAACATGTTGAAGAACATAGAGGATCGACTTTTATATATACTGATGGCTCCAAATCTGATGCTGGCGTTGGATTTGGAGTACATAGTAATGATTTTAATTGCAGAGGTGCACTTCCTCTAACAGCTTCCATATTTACTGCCGAACTTTATGGCATATTAACCGCTATTGAGAAAATAGCTTTGGAAAAGGAGGGTAATTTTACAATTTTTAGTGATGCAAGGAGTGTTCTTCAAGCTTAAAAGTTTTTAATTCTAGTAACCCTCTAGTTTTAAAGATTTTAGAATGGCTTTTTATTATTGGACGGAGAGGTATAACAGTTCGATTTTGTTGGGTTCCAGCACATGTAGGTGTGTCTGGGAATGAGAAGGCAGATTTAATGGCGAAGAAAGCGGCATCCGAGTTGTTACCAAGGAGGTATCCCATTCCGTGTAACGATTTCCTACCTTACATCGAGAAATTGGTTTGTGATAAATGGCAACAGCACTTGGATAGTCAAGATGGCAATAAAATGAGGGAAGTAACAAATATCATATCACCTTGGAGGTATAACATGATACCCCGAAAATGGGAGACGACTCTTTGTCGTCTCCGTATTGGTCACACACGGTTGACACACGAGTTTCTGCTGAAGGGCCAACACCAACCGTATTGCGAGGACTGTTTAGTACCTTTAACGGTGAGGCATTTGTTGACTGAATGCCCTAATTTTACTAACTTAAGAAATAGATATCTGTTTGAGGCTCGAGGTGAGGATGGCAGGTTTATCCTTGCCAAGATTCTTGGACATGATGTGTCTTACTATGCGAGCGGAATTTTTAGATTTATTTCAGAAGCAGGTCTTCTGAAAACTATTTAACTATTGTAATGACTTCTTAATTTTTATGGTTTTAATTGAATTCTCTCTTAATTTTCACATACAGTAAATGGTATCGGCGTCAATGACCTTAGATGTCAGGATGCCAGAAAACTTTCAATCAATCAATCAATAAATCCTCCATCACGTCGCCCTAGAGCACATGATGTCAGGGGCGTAGCTACGTTCCTGGCCTTCAAGAAGAACTTTTCAGTGAAGCAGGTTCTACAAGCGTGGGTGTGGAAGCCTCAGACGACCTTCACAGCCCAGTCCCTGCAAGACGTGACCCACAGGAGGCTCGATACTTTCTCTATCGGCCCTTTAGTGGCTGCACAACAGCTGGTTTAAAACCTCAGGCTCCTTAATGGACAAGTAGCAGAAGGTTGAGGGCATTGTTACCCGGTCTTAGTCTGCATGAATGAAAAGGTATGCCTGGCCCTTATTCTTTTCTTCATCCTCCCCTCTCTTGGGGAAAGCAGCATTCTGGGTTCTCTGCACAGCTGACCTCGAACCACTGCACGTAAACCATGTTTCCTTGTGTTCCTAGTATTAAGCTAATACTGTCACGTCCCCATAACCTGACGAGGTGGTATTGGGAGAGTCCTAGCCTAAAGTTTCCATCTAAAGGACTACAGGTCAACTTCCTAGGACGAGTCACACTTTATACCTTCACACACAGCTTACGTAGGCCGCAGCCCTTGCACAGCAAGGTTCTAGCGAGGTGCAGGGACTCCTTATTGTTGAGTGCTGACACACTCAGATACTGAGTCCCCTGGCAAAGCCAAAAGCCAGTACTGGCTGGGACTTTCCACCCTTCCTAAGGGGTGAGTCACCCATATTAAATAGCGTGGTTTGTATGTCAGTTACGGAACAAATGACATTCGTAGGTAATTTGTATTTTTCCTAACTATACAAACCATAGCTATTTAATCGAACTTGCCCGCCAGCCCTATTTCCCGTGAAGTCCTACCTCTAAGCAAAGTGAGCTCAAGCACAGGTGTTTGAGGGGGGCGGGCGGTAGCAAGCTACCCTCCCTTCCCCCCCCCACCCTCGTTAAAATTCTAATGGCTCGTCATTTCAGCTATGCCGAAAGTAATTACCCATATTAAATAGCTAAGGTTTGTATAGTTAGGAAAAATGCAAATTACCTACGAATTTGTCATTTTTATATGAGCTCTCAGTAATTCTTCAGGATTAAGCTGCATCACCATTTGTTCCTAAACTAAATACAAACCCTCATTCTTTACTATAGGAGATATTCTAGCGCGAGCTGGAAAATACGGCAGAAGTCTTTAACAATGTCGTTAACGACCGGGTTGGTAGTTATCCCCCTGTTGCGGATGGGGGACTGCCGGCCGGCACCTACTGAGTACCTTCAATCGATTTCTAGCCGTCGTAGTGGTAACACCGCTGCTCCTGCTTTTGATTGACTGGCAGACTAGCCTTTCTTTAATTGAGTTTTTTTTCATTAACCCTTTCTTTTACTCTTTAAATAGATGTGATTTCCTCTAATATGAGAAAGTGTCCCGGGATTCCCGTGAAAACTTGTGGCACATTTATGTCACCACCGTAGGGGGATCCTCATTCCCTATGCCCTTCATGCAGAGGTCATAGGTGTGTTGAAGGCTCCCCCTGCCAAGTATGTAAGGAATGGTTGCCTACGCAGTGGGATAAGTTCATGAAAAGGAAGAAGAAGAAATCCAAGAAGGATTCATTACCTCCAGGTTCGCCGTCGAAAGGTAAGGAGTCTCGGGCCTCTTCTTCAACCTCTCGATCTCTTCCTTCAGACTCTTCCTTGCCTCCTTCTTCCTGGGGGAAGTCAAGGAAAAGCGGCACCATTGACTTAACACCCTTTCTCCCGGGGCAGGCGAATCAACTTGCCCCCCCCCCCCCAGTGGTATAGTTTCTTCAGTCATCGGAGATAATTCTATTACCGCTTCTATTCCAGATAACGTGCGAGCGGTATGGCCTGCCCTTGGGCTTCCTGGTTCTCCTTCGGTGGAAGTGTGGAACCAGTTCCTCGTAGGCACAGTTTTACCTCAGGTCCCTTCTGTTTTGGAACCCTCGGGAGTTCCGGACCTCGCCGATATCCCCTCAGCTCAATCGGCGCCCGCTGAAGTGCCAGCGGAGGTAATGACATCAGCCCCTGAGGAGCCTACTTCGCCCCTCGCTTGCATTACTATGAAACAACGTCGCAAGCGAGATCATCGCGATACCTCTTTCTTCTCCTTCTTCTCCTCGCCGTTACCCTCAGACATTCGGGCTTCGACCGCCCTCCCTTACGAGGGATTAGCGCGACCTGAGGATTCCTCGGAGGAACAACCATCAAAAGATTTAGAGTCCGCCTATCCGAGGGCTCTAAGAATGATGTGTAATATATCAAGTCTCGGAGATTTACACCTGTCACCTCGTCATACCGACGCTCCAGCTTTAGACTAGACTGTGTCGTCCTCCACCAAACCCTAAGACCAGAATCGAACTTCCCTGGTCTATTCACACTGCAGGCCGTCTGAGGAAGGTCTCGCAGGCGGTCTTGGGGGAAATGAGTTCTTTTTGAAGTCTCAAGGATCCCATAAACTGCTGCAGTTTCCTTTTTCGAGGCAAAGGCGATTTTACAAGGTCAAGAGACGCCAACCCTTCGCCTCTGACACTAGATCCCCTCACAGCAGGGCTTACACCTGGCTGCTCTGCAGAGAGACTCTCTTCCCTTCCAGTCTCCTTTACCGCAGCAGAAGCCTCGACAATGGAAGTAACATCAATGTCTCTTCTAGAGGCACTTTCCTGGTTTGACACTTGGTCTGGCACAGTGGGCTACCTTGCAAGTCACGAGGACCTTTCAAACCAAAATTCCATGCAGTCCCTGCAGAAAGTCCTGGCTGCTGGGGCCAAGACAATGGACTTTCTAACTGCTACGGCTGCAATGATGTGGAGCGACTGGATTCTCAAAAGGAGGGAATCGGTAATCTCCAGACTGCATAGGAGCATCAGTAAATCTGAGAAACCTGATTTGAGGAACTCTGATCTTCTACAACCTCTCCTCTTCTCTAGACAAGCAGTCTCCTCTAACTTAGAGACTTGGAGGAAGGAGATGCAGGACACTGCAATGCAAAAGGCTGCTGCTTTTCGTCCAATGTAACAGCAGCCAACTCCACAACCCAAGGCAACAATCGCAACTCCACTGCCAGCCAAGAGCCTCAGCCGCCCCTCTTTTACACCCAAACCAATGGGCAGAGGAAAGTTGGCTCCTCCTAAGGCTAAAGGCAGAGGGAGGAACCCTAGACAGAAATAGGGTCTCGACTCCTGCCTCACAATGCGTAGGGGGTTGCCTGCAGGGGAGTTGGAGGAGGTGGAAAGCTATGGGGGCCCATGCAATGGACCATAAGGGTGCTTCGTTGGGGATACCACATTCCGTTCATAGACTCCTCCTCCTCCTCTAATTCCTCCCCCGATCTCGTCTTCCCAGGTCCCTCGGGATCCCGGGAAACAGCAAGCCCTAGCTCGGGAGATACAGAGCATGCTTCTAAAAGACGCCATTCAAGAGGTCTCCGACTCTTCCCCGGGGTTTTTCAGTCGCCTCTTTCTGGTAGAGAAAGCCTCCGGAGGTTGGAGACCAGTGATAGATCTTTCGACTCTGAACCAGTTCGTGAAGCAGACTCCATTCAAAATGGAGACAGCGGCCTCCGTGACCCAAGCAGTATGTCCAGGAGACTTCATGGCATCTGTAGACTTGAGAGATGCTTATTTCCAAGTGCCAATCCATCGCACATCTCGGAAATTCCTACGCTTCCTGGCTCAGGGTCGAATCTTCGAGTTCAAAGTCCTGTGCTTCGGCCTCTCGACCGCCCCACAGGTCTTTACGAAGATCTTCGAACTCGTATCTTCGTGGGCGCACAAACATGGAATTCGTCTGCTAAGATATCTGGACGATTGGCTACTCCTGGCCTCGTCCAAGGAGCTAGCTCTGGATCATCTGAGAAGACTTTTGAATCTTTGCAAGGATCTGGGGATCCTTGTAAATGCAGAGAAGTCTTGCTTAACTCCGATCCAAGTCTTGAACTATCTGGGTATGTCCATCAACACCCAGGCAGGGAGAGTGTTTCCGTCAGAAGACAGGCTTCGGAGACTGGATCAGTCCATCGCCCATCTCTTTGTCTCCACTACCACCTTCAGCCAAGTCGTGGCAGTGTCTTCTGGGCCATCTTGCCTCTCTGGAAAAACTGGTTCCAGGCGGGAGATCGAGAATGAGAAGTCTCCAATGGCATCTGAAGATCCATTGGTCTCAAAAGTCAGATCCCCCATTCTTGGCAGTGGAGGTTCCAATTCTGGTGCTACAAGATCTTCATTGGTGGTCGACCAGATAGAACACCCAAAAAGGGCATTCCCCTCCAAAACCCGAGTCCGAAGTTAAAACTTTTCGGACGCGTCGCTACGGGGATGGGGTTCCCACCTAGGCCCCAAATTAGCATCCGGGCCGGAGAAACATCGTGGCGGATCAGCTGAGCAGGCATCACCAAGTGCTGAGTGGAGAATGGTCTTTGGATCCTCGAGTAGTGAGGACAGTAATAGCTTTGTGGGGTTTACCCACAATAGATCTGTTCACCACCTCTCTGAATGTGAAACTTCCCCTCTATGGGTCCCCAGTTCCAGACCATCAGGCAGCGATCCAGGACGCCCTCCAACACTCCTGGAACAACCTGGATGCTTATGCCTTCCCTCCCTTTTGCCTGCTCAGAAAGGTGATCAACAAACTCAGGATCACACGGGACTGCAAGCTAACACTAATAGCTCCGGCTTGGCCAAGTGCTGAGGTTCCTGCCTCCAGAACACCGTCTGTTGACGCAGCCACACAGTGGTATCCCTCACGGGAGAATCCACTAAGTGAAACTTCACGCCTGGAGGCTGTCCAGTCTCTCCTCAGAAGCAGAGGCTTTTCAGGAAAGGTGGCTGAACACATGTCCAGGCACCTGCGCCAATCTTCCACAAACCTCTACCAAGCAAAATGGAGTGTTTGCAGCTTGGTGTATAGGGCGCTGCATGTCTCCACTCGATCCCTCTCTTCCTTTAGTGGCAGACTTCCTAGTTTACCTCAGGGAGGAGAAACTCCTTTCAGTCTCGGCAATTAAGGGCTATCGTTCAGCCTTAAGCCTCATCTGCAGACTGAGAGGAGTTGACCTTTCCACCTCAGAAGATATCACCTTGTTAATTCGAGGTTTTGAGAGATCTTGCCCCCCAGTGGAGATTAGACCACCACCTTGGGACGTGTCCCTGGTTTTACGCTCCTTAAAGGGACCTCCATATGAGTCCTTAAATAGGACCTCTTATTTCTTCCTTACCCTTAAGACCGTCTTCCTTGTAGCTCTGGCCTCGGCAAAAAGGGTTAGTGAACTTCACGGTCTATCCTACGAAGTCACCCATACTAGAGGATGGGGGGAAGTCTCTCTCAACTTCGTGCCAAGCTTTGTGGCCAAAACCCAGAATCCTTCATCTGCCAATGAGAAGTTTAGAGAATTTCAATTTTCCAGCCTCAATAGGGCAACTCAGGATACTGACTAATTACTACTGTGCCCGGTCAGGACGCTAAGGAAATACCTGAAGCGCACCAGACCTTTCAGACCACGCCTCCGTCTTCTCTTCCTCAGTACCAACAAGGTTAAGAAGAGAATCTCTCGCAACACCATCTCTTTCTGGCTCAAGAAAGTTATTGCGAGAGCCATTCACGGAGACCCTGACGCAGCTCAACCCAAAGCCCATCAAGTTAGGGGAGTGGCTGCCTCGCTGGCATTTAAGAAGAATTTTTCAGTCTCCCAAGTCTTAAGAGCTGGAGTCTGGAAGTGCCAATCTACATTCACCTCTCACTATTTATCAGATGTGACACATAGGTCTCTAAACACCTTTTCTATAGCACTACCTACAAGACGTGACACACAGGAACCTCGATATGTTCTATATCAGTCCTTTGGTGGCTGCACAACAGCTGGTTCAATACCTGAAGCTTCTTATTGGATGCGTAGCAGAAGGTTGAAGGCATTGTTTACCCTGGTCTTAGTCTGAGTGAGTGAAAAGGAATGTGTGGCTCTTTTCTTTTCTTCATCCTCTCCTCCCATGAGGAAATCAGCATCCTGGGTCCTCTGCACAAGCTGACCTCAAACCTCTGCAGGCAAACCATTTCTCTTGTGTAACCTAGTATTGTCCCAATACTGTTGTGTCTCCATACCCTGGCTAGGTAGTATTGGGAAAGTCTCGGTCTCCTTGGTTATTTCTTACAAGACTTTTACCCCGGACAGTCACATTGCTAGCATTTCATCCCCCACAGCTTGTGTAGGCCACAGACCATGCTAACCTGCACAGTAGGGAGTTCCCCAGGTAAGGCCAAAAGGCAGATTGGTAGGGACATTCACCCCCTTAATGGGTGAGTCACCCCTATAAATAGCGTTAGTTTGTATTCCAGTTACGGAACAAATGACAAATTTGGAAGCAATTTGTATTTTTCCTAACTACAAACTTTAGCTATTTATACATGCCTGCCAACCCTGTCCCTTGTCAAAGTCCTTCCTCCAAGTAAAGTGAAGCTCAGTCACAGGTGTATGAGTGAGGGGTGTAGCTAGCTACCCCCCCCCCCCACCCCCAAGGTTAATTAATCCTCGCTAAATTCTTATGCTCGTCCTTTCAGCTTTGCCGAAAGTAATATCCCTGTATATAGCTAAGGTTTGTATCATTAGGAAAAATACAAATTACTTCCAAATTTGTCATATTTCTCATAGAAATGAAGGTTGGGTTTGTCAAAAATACTTGTTCCAACACTACATACAAACTATAAGCTCTTGACCTAAAAGATATATTTTGGTGATATCTGAAACCAGCCATGAAGGTTTTTACAAGGAGTAATTGCCCAGCTAGCGGGGTGGTAGACTAACCAACCTGCTACCACCTGCCCTAGTAACAAAAAAAGTTTTTATTTCAGCATGGTGGAGTACAGACTCATAAGTACTCTCCTGTTAAAAACCAAAGAAAAGTTTTTGTTACAAAATTAACCTCCCCCCCCCCGATGCTGAAGCCTTGATGAGGAAGGGGGGCTTTGGGATTAGAAGCTGGGCTCTAATGAACAGTGGGAACTGCTTTCCCACTGGACCTCGGTGCCCAATTGTTGAACCAACTAGATCAGTCAGCACTTTCTCTCTGCCTGTTAGTTATTTCTTTTATTCTCCCATCTCTTCCTTTTGGGCTTGAACTTGACGACTTTGGCTCGTTTGATTATACTTTGGCTGCTTCTTTGGATTTGGCTAAGTGTGGGTTGGGCGGCATTCCATCTCACCCTGTACCAATTTAGATGCCATCACCCTCTGGCAGACTCCATTGGGTGCAAACCAAGTCTGTTAAGAATCGGGCTCCAGTGATCTGGTTTTAAGTCACCCATATTTGCGGGTAATGGGTGGCGGCAGGCATTGGAGTTGCTTGTGGGAGGGGCTAACCACCCCCACTGACCTGTGTACGCCCACCTAAAGAGAGGCAGCCACTCTCTAATAGAGGACTGGTCCCTGCTGAAGCCTCTTCTCGTGTTGGGCCACATGTGATAGGAGGACTGACATCCTCCAATAAGAGGTGGATAACCCGGCTTGCTTCTAACATAAAAACCAACCCCTCTGTCGACGACCTGGAAAATACAAACATGGACCTCGGTACAGACAGCTCCAACTCGGGTTCTAATATTGTAACATTAGAACCTTATTCACGTTATGTAAAGAATGATTATTAGAAAACACTAGAGAAGAAGAGAGAGAGAGAGAGAGAGAGAGAGAGAGAGAGAGAGAGAGAGAGAGAGAGAGAGAGAGAGAGAGAGAGAGAGAGAGATTATGACAGTACAGAAAAATATAGAAAAGTAAAAGTATTACCTGGTCACTATGAAGTAGTGAATTATGAAATAAAATTTTATTTTGGAATTTGAAAATGGAAGATAGTAGGGTCAATATATGGAAAATACCCCCTCAACCCCCAAAAAATTGTAACAAAAGGTTTCTCAACTGATTCTGGTAGGTTTTAATGTACTTGTTAACATACTAAAAGTTTACCAAACTTTGACTCCCGGAAAAGTGTTTTTTTCAAGATGGCATCCAAGATGGCGCCATAACCTTTAAACGATCGTAACTCTATGACTATCAACTCAAATTTGATGATCTTTGTGTCTATTCCTACATTTTTGGGGGCAAAGAACACGTTAAGATCATAAAAATAATGTTGGCCTATTATGTGTCAATGTTTAGGGGTTAGAGGTGGCATTTTCCATAAATTTGATTGAATTTAACTGCATAACTAATTCGCATCTTTCTCTATTTTAGGTATAATTCAACAATGAGGGGAAGCACAGTCAGTCAAGCTTCTTGTCTAATCTGTAAGGAGGAGATTGAGGATTTCAGTGATAACTGGGTTGCATTCAGTGGAAGGGGGCAAAAGGAATAAATGATGCTAGTGTAAAGCGGAAAGACAATCTTGTAGTTGAAGCTGGTATGAAAGTGCATAAAAGCTGTCATCAACAGTATATTAAAGTTAAAAACATTAAAAGCCATGTTGCAAAGAAAAGTAATGCTTCTGTGCCAGGAAGGAGAACCACAAGATGCTCAAGTGGAGCTTTTGATAGTGCAAAGGACTGCATATTCCTTGGATCTACAATTGATTTGGACAAGGGACACTTTAGCTGGGTATGCACGGACAAATTTGTGGAAACAATTTTGGAGGTCTGTGAATCCTGTTCAGATGATTGGGGACTGACTGTAAAGGGCCGCATTGAATACGATTTACGAGATTTACATGCAGCAGATGGCCTTTATCATCATTCATGTAGTAGAAATTTTAGGAACCTCAGATCAGTGCCTTTTGAGTTCCAGCATGCCCCTGATGCCAAGCGCAGAAAGCCAGGCAGTCCTAAAGATAAGGGAAAGTATGAAGCATTTCAGAACATGTGTGCTTACCTAGAACTTAACAGTGAGGAACAACTAACTGTGATATCTTTGAGAGCCTCATAATGAAAGGTTATCTTTCCAATCCTGATTCTGAACTCTATGACAATTACAGTTTGAAAAAGCATCCTAAAGAGCGCTCAAATGACTCAATTATATTTTCTGTAGGAGAAGGCTTGGACGATATTGTTGCTATGAGAGAACAAACATTGCAGATTCTGAGATCATATTACAAAGGAAAGTGTCAGGAAGATGATGAAGAATCCCCAAAACGTGCTATTATTGAAACTGCCGCCAGATTAATCAAAAGTGACATCAAGTCTGAGGTTTCCACTATGAAGAATCAGTATCCAAGTAGTGAGAATTTAAAGCTTGATTCAGCGCTTTCATTCATTCCAACTAGTTTGCAAATAGCACTGGAAACATTGTTCGCTGGGAAAGACACAAGACGCAAGGTTGCTGCAGTTGGTCATGCCATAATTCACGCAGTTCGCCAACGAGCTGTCATTGCACCACTACAAGTGGGACTTGCTGTGCAAGTCCATCATCTATATCGTTCAAAGTTCATTGTGGATACCCTTCATGAGATGGGATTTTGCTGCTCATATACAGAAGTGATGAGATTTGAAAAAATGCAGCAGATTGTGTGGAACCTGATGTTCTAGGTGGAGATGTAGATTTGCTGGAAATGTCTGTTCTTTTTGCCGCTGATATTGTGGATCACACCCTTATCACTCTGGATGGCAAAGGGACATTTCATGGAATGGGTGTCATTGCCTCTGTCACCTCTGGAAAACAGACGAACCATATCATTCCAACAAAACAGATCTCAAAATTGAAATCTGATAAGAAAACAAAGATTCCAGTCTTGGAGTACAGGTTTACAAGGCATGCTTGTCATGGAGTAGTCTTCGAGGACCAGCCAAGATTTCTTGACTGTGATAGCTCGTGGGTGAACTGCCTAAATTATGGCATGACCAACTGCAGCAACCTTGCGTCTTGTGTCTTTCCCAGCAAACAAAGTTTCCAGTGCTATTTACAAACTAGTTGGAATGAATGAAAGCGCTGAATCAAGCTTTAAATCCTCACTACTTGAATATTGATTCTTCATGGTGGAAACCTCAGACTTGATGTCACTTTTGATTAATCTGGCGGAAGTTTCAATAATAGCCCATTTTGGAGATTCTTCATCATCTTCCTGACACTTCCCTTTGTAATATAATCTCAGAATCTGTGATGTTTGTTCTTTCATAGTGACAATATCGTCCAGGCCTTCTCCTTCAGAAAATATGATTGAGTCCTTAAAGCGCTCTTTACGATGCTTTTTCAAACTTTAATTGTCATAGGGTTCAGAATCAGGATTGGATAGATAACCTTTTATTATGAGGCTCAAAGATGTCACTGTTAGTTTTTCCTCACTGTTAAGTTCTAGGTAAGCACACATGTTCTGAAATGCTTCATACTTATTTTCATCTTTAGGACGGCCTGGCTTTCTGCGGTTGGCATCAGGGGCATGCTGGAACTCAAAAGGGACTGATCTGAGGTTCCTGAAATTTCTACTACATGAATGATGATAAAGGCCATCTGCTGCATGTAAATCTCGTAAATGGTATTCAATGCGGCCCTTTACAGTCAGTCCCCAATCATCTGAACAGGATACACAGACCTCCAAAATTGTTTCCACAAATTTGTCCGTGCATACCCAGCTAGTGTCCCTTGTCCAAATCAATTGTAGATCCAAGGAATATGCAGTCCTTTGCACTATCAAAACCTCCACTTGAGCATATTGTGGTTCTCTTTCCTGGCACAGAAGCATTACTTTTCTTTGCAACATGGCTTTTAATGTTTTTAACATTAATGTGCTGTTGACGACAGCTTTTATGCACTTTAACACCAGCTTCAACTACAGGATCGTCTTTCCATTTTACACTGGCATCATTTATTCCTTTTGCCCCCTTCCACTGAATGCATCCCAGTTATCACTGAAATCCTCAATCTCCTCCTTACAGATTAGACAAGAAGCTTGACTGAATGTGCTTGCACTCATTGTTGAATCATATCTGAAATAGAGAAAGATGCGAATTAGTTATGCAGTTAAATTCAGTCAAATATATGGAAAATGCCACCTCTACCCCCAAAACATTGGTACATAATAGGACAACATTATTTTTTATTATCTTAATGTGTTCTTTGCCCCCAAAAATGTAGGAATAGACACCAAGATCATCAAATTTGAGTTGATAGTCATAGAGTTATGATCGTTCAAAGGTTTCGGCGGCCATCTTGGACGCCATCTTGAAAAAAAAAACCACTTTTCCGGGGGTCATAGTTTGGTAAACTTTTAGTATGTTAAAAAGGACATTAAAACCTACCAGAATCAGTTGAGAAACCTTTTGTTACAATTTTTTTGGGGGTTAAACTGTATTTTGCCCTGACTAAGACATTAGTGCGTAAATGTTTATAAAGCTATCAGGGAAATAGTTACTAATGTGGAGGGCAGCCAAAAATTCTTCCCCAGGGAAATGGAAGTCTCTTGATAGAGGCACTATCCCCAATACAAGGTAAAAGATTAAAAACGCTTACAACATTGGATGGTCAGTTTCAAATGCGTTTCGCATCCCACTTTCAACCAGAGTAGGGGTGTGATATATGCTCCAGAATTGCTGGACACAGGAAAAAGAAATTGAGGATGAACTGGAAAGTCAAGGAGTAGTAAATGTAGTCAGAACATAGAGAGAGTGAGTTGGAGAACAAAGTATTTGTCCTTCTACTTTGATTGTAACTTTTGATCAATGTAGATTACCAAATGTTATTAAAGCTGGTTGGCTATCTTTGAAGGTGAAACCATATATCCCTTCACCATTGCGATGTTATCATTTGCCAAATGTATAGCCATTAAAGCCAGAAATGCAAGGAAAAACCAAACAATAACCCAGCTGTTTGTGCCAGCTGTGGAAAAAATAGCCATGAAGCATGCACAGAAAATCTTAATTGCATACATTGTGGGGAAGCACACTCATTTACATCTAAAAGCTGTATTAAGTTTATTTTTGAAGAAGAAATTCAGTCCATTAGGACCATGGAAAGGGTTACTTTTAAAGAGGCTTGTAAAAGAGCTCTTGAAAAGCAGATAAGACCAGGGCAACCTTTTTCAGTGATTCTGAAGAAAAACTTGCCAAAGCACACGGACAAAAATTATATCCTCATTATAACATAAAGAAACATATGAAAGTAGTTAGAGTTTGAAAGTCCCATTGAAAATTTATATCCAGAAATTGTAGAAAAATAAAAAACAGATACTTAAAGATCTGAAAGATATTCAAAAGCCATCTACTCCCATTCTAAACAATAGTACAAACCTCTCTCAGGCTGTGCCCTTGCCTAATATGATAGAGGTTCCACTTGAAACCAATTTACCTGTTGAACCTATAGTGAGGAAGGTGCAAAACCCAGATAGCTCACAACCTTTTAATCGAAAAAGAGAGAGACCTCCATCTCTCTCGCCTCCTACCATAAGAAACATTAAAGTCACGACTTCAAATAAATATATCTTGTCTGCTGATGTTTCTGATCAACTGGAAGACAACTTGAATAAATCAGAAATTCAAGTTGAGGTCCACCATCCTCCCCAACAATTAGATCAAGAGAACACAAAGAAAAAGACATACAAAATCCAATATATTAAGATCCTCTCTAGAGATACCACTGGGAAATAGTGTTGGATCAAAGATTGCCAATGGGAAGACTTCATCCAAGGTGTCTTCCAAAACATATACCATAGTTTCTCCTCCATTCTACAATAGAATTGCCAGGGTTTAAGGGCGAAATATGGACGAGCTCCTCATAGGTGAGCACTCCCCTATAATTGTATGTCTACAGGAGAGCAAGCTCGATGCTAATATTCCTTGTCCTCTATAGTATGTTAGCAATAGGACACCATATGATCGAGTAGTTAGCCATGGGGGAAGTTTTTTATATGTTTGTCGAGATCTTCCCCAAATATCTTTGTCTATCTGAACCCGTCTGCATGCAGTGGTTGTACAGATTGACATACAGAGAAAATACACAATCAGTTCTCTTTACTTGCCTCCAAATGATAACATCTTGTATGATAATTTAGTAGAGGTGATTAAACAAATCCCACAACCTTTTCTCTTATTAGGAGATCTTAATAGTAGACATCCTTTATGGGATGATGTTTTGGCAAACGCAAGGGGTAATATTATATCATCAATTTTGGAGAATGAAGATGTAGGACTCCTTAATACAGGAGAGCACACACTTCCATGTTTAGATAGGTACCTTGTCCTGCATTGACCTATCGGTTGCAAGCTCTAACTGTCTTCTCGATTTTAATTGGAGAACATTAGATGATTAACATACTAGTGATCACGCACAAATCATTATAAACACCAACAATGGTTCACTTTTAAAGAGATCGCCACGATGGAATCTTGATAAGGCTGACTGGGATAAATTTCGGGAGCTAAGTGAAATTAAAGTAAATGCAGAACAGTTTCAAAGTGTTGATGATGCCATAGACTTACTTAATGGAACTCTTCACACAGCAGGAGTCAATTCCATTCCCAAAACAACAGGGATATTCAAACGACGACCAATTCTCTGGTGGTCATCAGAACTAAGTGTCCTGCACAGAGCCACAAGAAAGTCTTTAACTCGATTGCGCATGTGCCGTATTGAGGAGATTTTAGTCATATACAAGAAATGTAGAGCAGTTCCGCTGTGCCATGAAAGAAGCTGGGCGCCAGTCTTGGGTGTCGTTTGTTTTCTCTATTAACAGTAGAACACCAACATCATCTGTGTAGAGGAAAGTGAAAAAGATAGCAGGCAAATTCACCTCAAACCCACCTCCAGTGATGAGGGTAAATGGTCAGTTAGAGACTGGAGCAACCGAAGAAAGGCTGATCATTTCGCAAATGTATCATGCAAGTGTGAAGCAGCTCCTGGTCACCAGTATAGGAGCATTGAAGTAAAAGAAGTTTTGAATTAAGCAGCAAGAAGGGAAGAGTCATACAGTTCTCCTTTTACTGAAAGAGAATTTGATTCTGCACTTATGTGTAACGATACAGCCCTTGGACCCGATGGAATTCCATATGCAATGATTATTCATATATATGTTAATACCAAGTTATTTATTTTAAGCCTTATTAACAGGATATGGCATGATCATCGTTATCCAAGTGTTTGAAAACTAGCCATTATTTTGGCCTTTTTAAAACTGGTAAGGATAAGTTTTTAGCAGCAAACTATCAACCAATTGCATTAACATCTTGCTTATGTGAAATCATGGAGAAGATGGTCAATGCAAGGCTGATATGGTACCTAGAAAAGAAAGGTATTTTATCACTTATCCAATGTGGCTTCAGACAAATGCACTCCTCAACTGGTGTGTTGATATGACCCGAGTCCTTTATATGTGAAGCCTTTGCTTCCAGCAGCACCATGTAAGTCTTTTTTGTTTTTCTGACCTTGAAAAGGCTTATGATACTGCATGGAGATATGGTATACTTAAAACCATTCATGAATTGGGATTAAGAGGAGAGCAACCACTGTTTATTCAGTCATTTCTTTCACATAGAGTTTTTCAAATGAGAGTGGGGGAAACTCTATCTGAGATGAAATATCAGGAAGAAGTATCCACAGGGTAGGTTGCTGAGTGTAACCCTATTCGCACTAGCAATTAATGGGATATGCTCAGTGATTCCCCCAAGATATTCTCTCAACACTATTTGTGCATGATCTCTCCATATCATTTGCTGGAGCTAGAATGGCAATGGTTGAGAGAAAACTACAACTCACAATTGACAAAACTATTCAGTGGGCTGATATGAATGGGTTCAAGTCTTCAACAAGCAAAACTACTGTTGTCCATTTCTGTCGTATCCAGAGAGTACATCCAGACCCGGATATATACATGAAAGGTCAACAGATCCGACATGTAGGGGAAGTTAAATTTTTAGGATTGATTTTCGATCGTAGGTTGACATGGGTTCCACACTTGAAGGCATTAAAAGCCAAATGTCTTGAGGGCAATCTTTTAAAAGTATTGTCCCATACATCATGGGAGGCAGACCGTAAAACTAATTTAGAATTATACAAGACCTTAATTTTTATTCAAAAATTAGTTATGGGTGTGAAATATACTCCTCAGCCACCCCAAGGTGATTAAAGATATTAGATTCAATACATCATGCTGTTATTAGATTGTCCACAGGAGCGTCTAGAACCTCACCTATCCCAGGTATCCTTGTTGATGCTGGAGAGTTGGCTTTAGACCATTACCGAATGTCTTCTATTATTCGGTATTGGTTTAGGTTGCAAAGACTCCCTAATTCTTTAGCCTTTCAGACTGCAAGCCTTGTAAGGCACTCAACATAATTCGAGTTGCACCCAAAATCTACTCAACCTTATGGCTTTTGGGTGAAACAATTATTAAACAGGCTTGATATAATTAGAAATAAGGGGCTTCCATTTAAGATATTATCAACCCCTTCGTGAAAATTACCAGAGATGTCGTTTTGTAAATATTTCATTGGTGTTAAAAAAAACGTGACTGAATTAGAAGCTAAGTCTTTTTATGGAACATGTTGAAGAACGTAAGGAATCAATTTTTATGTATACCGATGGCTCCAAATCTGATGCTGGTGTTGGATTTGGAATATGCGGTATAGTTAGTAGTTCTTTTAACTGTAGAGGTGCACATCCTCCAATATCTTCCATATTTACTGCTAAATTATATGGCGTACTAACCACTATTGAGAAAATAGTGTTAAAAGAGGAGGGCAATTTTACCATTTATAGTGATTCAAGAAGTGTTGTTCAAGCTTTAGAAGCTTTTAATTCTAGTAAATCTTTAGTTTTAAAGATTTTAAAGTGGCTTTTATTTATTCGTCTGAAAGGTATAACAGTGATTTTGCTGGGTTTCGGCACACTTAGGTGTGTCTGGAAATGAAGAGGCAGATTCACTGGCAAAGAGGGCTGCAGCCGAGTTGCTACGAAGAAGGTATCCCATTCTTTGTAATGGATTTTTTACCAGCAATTAATTTTATTTATGACAATTGGCAACAGTATTGGGATAGTTTAACCAAAAATAAGATGAGAGAAATTGCGATTGTTATATCCCCTTGGAGATATAATGAGATTCCCCAAAAATGGGAGACTACTCCCTGTCGTCTCTGCTTTGGTCACACACGGATGACACACGAGTTTCTGCATGGTGGCCAACACCAACCATATTGCAACGACTGTTTGATACCCTTAACAGTGAGGCATTTGTTGACTGAATGCCCCCACTTGTAGCACAGAAAGAAATAGATATCTGTTTGAGGCTCGGGGTGAAGATGGCAGGTTCATCCTTGCCAAGATTCTTGAACATATGTCGTACAATGCTAGTGGCATTTTTAAATTTATATCAGAAGCAGGTTTTCTTAATGCTATTTAACTTTTATGATATATTTACTTTTCTGGTTTTAATTGAATATTCTTTTAATCTTTATTTATAATAAACGATATCGGCTTCAATGACCTATGTCAGGATGCCAGAGAACTTCAAATTAATCAATCAACCAATCTAGTATTGTCTGACCAGTCAAAGGACCCCATAACTCTCTATCGGTAGTATCCGTGTGGATGTTATATTACACAGATGCATATGTGTATAATGTAGCTTCATCTATTTAATCCCTCATATCTTTTACTTAAGCAGGCCATACCAAGGCTTTGGCCATATACGCAGAGTACTTGCGCGCTGATTTGACTGCGATTGGCACGAACTCGCCAATCCTTAACGTGTATGGGGTTAAACAGGACCTGTCAGCAGGTTTGACCGGACTGGCCAGCTGCCATTCCCGCCGCGATTGGGAGTATGCCCCTGCAGTCTCTTGCGTGTATGGGCACGGACTAGCATGGCGCCTGGGTTGACTCACCTATTTTGACACCTACAGCATTCCATGCTTCGTCCCTTGATCCCAGTACAGCTTATATTATAATAATACAATGATTGCATTTCATAATCTTTTGTCTTATTGCAATATTAAAACTACTTTTTTTGCAATTTATATTATTACTTTCGAGAATTTATTTATGGTTATATTTTTTATGACATCTTCAAATTTTGCATACGTCACATATTTGACGATCTTTTTTCATTAAAAGTGATAGAAAATCAGTCATTACTATTTATTATGTCTTTGACATTTTCTTATCATCTTGTCGGTAGAGTAACTTATATTTATTCTTTTTTATTAATTTAAATTTCCGTTTGCCAATCTATCCATTTCCCAAACAATTTTTTATTATTTTGCATTTCATTGCTCTTTATTTTAGGTTTTCATTCGCCAAGTTGTGATTTCCATTCCTTTTTCGTAGTATATTGTTGTCGTTAAAACCACACAGTATTCTGCCGTATACCGAAACAAAGGGGAAAAAAGAATATTCCGATTAGATGTTATGAATTTTCATCATGGGAAAAAACTAAAGTTGTAAAATATGGAGAGGATAAATTAAGTAGCTACCGACAATTCTATTAACCTATGTATATCTCTATCACATTTTCTAATCCTAATAAACATTCCTTTTCAAATTTCTATAAATAAACGCGAAAACAAGTACGCCTTATTAAAAGTGCAGTAGTGCTTCAGCATGAGATAATCTCCAGAAAGGTCCAAAAACCCTTTTAGTATATTTCGCCCAGGAGACATTTGGACTCTCGTATTAAGAGGGATAAATGGAAAAGGTAGTCCTATAATGACTTCAGGAGAAATACGTACATTAGCACAGTAGTGGACAAATCACCACCATATAGAAGCCGACAGAGAATGCCTATCACGGTCCTTCATATGATTATTTTAAGTCAGATTTATATTGAGTAAAAAAAAAAGTAAAAAGTACCCAAATTTGGCCTTTTCTAAATTGGATGTAGGCTGCCATTTGTACTTGGTACCCCGTAATGTACCAAAATGTGGTTAAAAAGTACCAAAATCATAACCATGTAGGCCTAATCCTGAGTGCTCAATCCTCTTTAACTAAGCAGGCCTGTCCGTAGCGTGTGGACATTTTTCACAGGACAAACCCTACAGTCCAGGGTATAGACCTGGGTACGGTCAGTCCTCTGCGTGTATGGCCGGCTGTCTGATATGTTTTTCCCCTGAACAGCCTCCTAGTCTCGAGTATGGGATCTCATGGCCCAATTTCTAAATCCAATTCCATCAAATCAAATCAAAGTTACATGGGATAAAAAGGTAAATTGTAAATTATTAAGCTATGTTGTTTATTACTTGAAGGAATCACTAATTGCGTAGCATAACAGTCAGTAGTCGTAGAAAAAAGCGGCCATGTAACGCTTCAAAATGTACTTGGACACCAATCCCAATTCATTTTTTAAGAGGGAATGGTTTTAGTTAAAAGAAACAAAAGTAGACCAAGGAGCAGCTCTTCTAGGAAAAGGACACTCCAAAATCTAACCAATGTTCTCTAGTCCTGGGTAGTGCCATGCCATAGCCTCTGAACCAGGCCTTCCACTGTCTTGGGTTAGAGTTCTCTTGCTTGAGGGTACACTCGGGCACACTATTCTATCTAACTTTTCTTCCTCTGTTTTGTTGATTTTTTTATAGATCATATAGGAAATATTTATTTTAATGTTACTGTTCTTAAAATATTTTATTTTTCTTTATTTCCTTTCCCCACTGGGCTATTTTCCCTGTTGGGGTCCCTGGGCTTATAGCATCCTGCTTTTCCAACTAGCGATGTAGCTTAGCAAGTAATAATAATAATAATAATAATAATAATAATAAACACTATGGTTTTATGACCTCGACTTTTTCAGTAACTTCTACAGTACACATTATATTCAGAATGTAAAAATCTTGTTTATGTGAATTATCTTCTCTTTAGTAGAGACTTGAATTTATAAGAGTTACATATTGATTTTTTTTTTTAAATTCCTATTTTGAAGGTTTATATAGAAGTATCGAAAACCCTGCTTGTTGGACAGTATTATTATACTTGTTAATGTTAGTTTTATGGTTATCCTGATTATTATTATTATTATTATTATTATTATTATTATTATTATTATTATTATTATTATGGCTGTTGTTACAGTGATGGGATATTCACACATAGACTATCTATGCAAGGTTAAAATGGCTAAAAAATCTTTCATAAATTGAATCATTCTGGTAAAAATAAGTCCTTTTGGAGAGGTTTGAGGTTTATTACCCATGATTAATGCAGGTAGGAAGAGAACCAGACCTTGACTCTACTCTCCCATACAATTACATGCAAAACCAAGGTCACGCCCCTACCGATTATACAAAGTTCTTTACTGTCGACTTTTTTCTTTTTTGAAATAATTTTCTCACGAAAATTCTAACATTCCTTCCCCGTATTATTATTATTATTATTATTATTTTTATTATTATTATTATTATTATTATTATTATTATTATTACTTGCTAATCTACAACCCTAGTTGGAAAAGCAGGATGCTATAAGCCCAAGGGGTCCAACTGGGAAATTAGCTCAGTGAGGAAAGGAATTAAGTAAATATAATACAAGAGAAGTTTAAGAATAATAACATTAAAATAAATCTATTATATATTGACTAAACTATAAAACTTCAAAATAACAAGAGGGAGAGAAATAAGGTAGAATAGTGTGGACGAGAACTCTACCCCAAGACAGTGGAAAACCATAGTGCAGAGGCTATGGCACTACCCATGACTAGAGATCAACTATTCGATTTCGGAGTGTCCCTCCCCTAGAAGATCCGCTTGCCACTGTTAAAGTCTCTCTTCTACCCTTACCAAGAGGAAAGTAGCCACTAAACAATTACCCTGAAGTAATTAACCCCTTTAGCGAAGAATTGTTTGGTAATTTCATTGTTGTCTGGTGTATGAGGACAGAGGAGAATGTGGAAAGAATAGGTCAGACTATTCGGTGTATGTGTAGGCAAAGGAAGAATGAGCCGTAACCAGAGGGATCCAATGTAATATTGTCTGGCCAGTCAAAGGACCTCATAACTCTAGCGGTAGTATCCCTTGCTTGCCAACCTTCTACAATAGCTGTCAACGAAACGTTTAACGCTGCACGCACTCATACAGCTAATTTTGGATGGTTGAAATGGCCAAATAATTTGTGCACTATTGAGGAACTGCGTCAAGGAAGTAAATTTAGTCAACAGGATGCAATACATGCTCTCCATGACTCGATTATTTGAGGTCTTTGTCAACAGAAAGTGATTTAGATGGCTCCTATTTTTTTTGTCCTTACCAATAAGTACGAAAGACAATTGCGTAGAATTTCCCTTTTTTTTTCCTTTTCTTTTTTCAATGGGGTTAAGGGGAACACTTTCACTAATGCTTACAGATCCTTCAGTTTTCGCAACAAAGTAATCTCCTTACCTCTCACATGCAGTCATATCTGCATTCTTGTAGTAAAATTACTAAGGATATAAAAAATAGTCTTATGCGTGGATTTAGCAGAAATACTGTAGTCGGGCCGTGGGTGATAATTAAACACTTAAGTTGGATATGCTTCAGTCATTATTTTTAACCTTAACAGTAGATTTAGATAAAACATATTCAAGTTGAAGGTGTTAGGGAATAGCATTATTCTAAATAGGAATTTGATATTTTTTTAGATAGGATGAAAATGGGAAAATTGATGAATGATGAAGAGAAGCAAACTCGTAAAAGAATAAATAAGAATAAAAAGTGTGTTTTAAGATTAATGAAAGTAGAGGAGAAGGAATTAAAAAATTATGGAAGTAAAAATAACGAGAGGGGTCGTCGGGGCATCACGATTCTCTAGTATCGCACGAAATTCTGCAGCGTTATTTCGTCCCTCAGATGTACTCACTTTTTAGCTTTCTACTAGATCTGTTTCTGCTTCCTTCCATTTTGCTGTCCAACTTCTTTTTAGCTGTTAATACATAGTGCAACAACGGCCATTACTCAGCTGCACCAAGGCACTAAATGGGCTCGCCGGACCTGGGCCGTATGGCCAAAGTGCGTTAAATCCAAGAAGTGAAAAAGAATACACAACAGGGTGAGATGTTGGCTGAAGGTCGTTCAGAACCGTTAATAGTTTTACAACTGACTAGCCATTTTTTCCTCGACAAACAAACCACATTACCCGTAATTTCTTTGGCCTCGCCAGGAGATACAGATCCACAACCTGTTTCTTTAGCTCATCCTTCCTGGATTTTTTTCCTCCATCTCTTTTTACGGGTTAATCGTTAAGCCATAAGAAGAGAACGTTAAGGGATGATTTATCATTTCCAATGCCAGATCAGGAGCGATAACCCTATTTTTTTATATTTGCTTTTGCCTTAAACCCTCATCTATAATCCCATTTCAACCTTCCCCTCCTCCACCCGGATTTTTCACGGGTAAAGGGACTATTCCCTCTCAACTTTGTTTTTCCTACCTTTGGTTTTAATGTTGTTTTCTAAGTCGTCGCTTTAGTATGGTTATTTAGTTACTAGAACCATATTATGAAATTTATTTTAAGTTTGTTTGATATCAGTATAGCTACATCAAACAGTTTCTCTCATTTTTGTTATCAGAAGTCCTTTGTTCGATAGAGAGAGATTTAAGGTACCATTATTCATAAATATTTTTTTTTTATTACTATAAACCTAAGAAAATTCCGATACACCATATGGAGTAGCATGGTTATGTTTGTCCTTCCAGTTTAGCAAAACTCTTAATGGCGAGAGGAGATTTGAAATAAAATGTAAATATCTTTTCTTTTACTGTAGGATATTGTTCGTATTTTACCCAGTGTCAAAACATTTGAAGTAAAGTTAACTCTCTTCTTTGTTACCTTTGTACTTGATGCGATTTGTTTTGTTGTGCTAATATTTGAAATACATATAGACTTATTAATTTGAATGATTGTTGGGCTTCTCACATTAGGTCCCTCCTAATGAGAGAAAGCATTGATGAAGCCATTGAGCTTTAGCACGGCATATCATTCCCGTGCTAAAGCTTGGGGACGGGCAAGAGGGCTTTCGAACATTGGGAATTTGCTCCCCAAGTTCGAATCTAGATTTCTCTCTCTCATCTTTTTCTTACTCTTCGACCTTCTCCTAATTCTATAAACTTACTTTCGTGTTTCTGTCCAAACGCTGAGTAAAATTTCCCTTATATATATATATATATATATATATATATATATATATATATATATATATATATATATATAGATATATGTGTGCGTGTATTTATCTCCTTTTTTTAATGGCATGGATTTGTCTACATCCGTTATTGCTACTGGCGTGGATGTTTCTACATCCATTATTGCTGCCTGTTTCGATGAATGGGAGGAGGTGTCACGGTTGGGAGGTATTTGTATTCAAAACTATATGTGAGAGTATTGGATGATCTCAGCCATCCGGAACATGGTTTGGAACTTTTTGGCGGAACTATTCTCAAGTGCTGGGTCTTCGGAATTCAGGGGGATCCAATGCTTGGGTTAGGACTCTGCTTTTGGTCGGAAGCCTATCATTACAGATATTGGGAGAATAATTTCATAGTTTCTTGGTCTTAGTCCTAACAGACATCGAGGCGCAGGTGTAAGCTGATTACACCTGTGCTGCTATGTCTGTTTTAGTCATATCCTTTGGGTAGGGTATGGAGTGGATTATCTGGGATAGTATACTCTCGTTTTGCCGATAGTGGAGAGTGCAAATTCCCTTTCTGACGTGTGATGCCTTAGTATTCTCGAGCATGTAAATCAAACTCGTCACCTTCTCAGTCTCATTCCTGTCTTATGGATTCTTCAAACATCGGACCCTCATCCCCTGGATATGCTGACTCTTGTGCATGTTACCCAAATTCCATTAGAAGCAAATTATGATGTGCTACAAAAGATACTTGAATACTACTGATTTAAAAAAAAAATTAGAATGAAAGTTCAAGATGATAAATGAGATTCGTGGTTATCATTTAATAACCATGATGAAGCATTCAATGCAAGCCGGAATATTATGAATATTAAAGTAGGCAATGTGAATGTTAAGGGTGCTCTGTGTGATGGGGTACCTAATGATCTGAATGTCTACAGACCAGCAGAGATAGCTATGCCATCCCAAAGAAAATTATTTTAAGATCTGCAAATTTCTTCAGAGGAAGGTAGGAATGATCGCACCTTGAGATATATCTTCGTTTGGGAAGAAAAGTTACTTGATAAATGTCAAGTCATACACACAGTGTGTTATATTGTTCAATTTAAAGACAGACACTGATGATATAAAATTTGACATCAAACCCCATCTAAACTTTAGCTATGGAGGGGGGGGGGGGGGTGATTTTCAATAGAGACCTATATGAATTTAGAGAAGAGGAGATATTGGCTATGTGTCCATTAACAGTGTGGAAAATACATAACGTGCCTGGAACATCGATGAATATCCTTACTTTCAAGGATGCTGATGTAACTTTCTATGCTGACATAGAAAATGAAAGGATTTAAGTTCGACCTTTTAAGCAGAAGCCATTGCAATGTTTTAATTGCTTTAAATTTGGGCATCATTCCAGTTTGTAAGAATGATAAGATTTGTAATACTTACTCCAATCTTTACCTTGGAGAATGTACACTCGAGACAAGGTGCATGAACCTGCGACTCTAATCATAAATCTACTTATAGGAGCTGCCATTTATATAAGTTAGAAGATGCTGCCCTCAATAAATCAATTATTGAACATGTAAGCGTAGGGCATGCCAAGAGATAATTAAATAAATCGACTACCTATGCAAAGACTTTAAAAACAGGAGAAAAAGTTCTTCATGAGTCATCCAACCCCCCTATTACTGTAGGTAGTTCTCAAAAAAGAAATTTATCTTGTACTGATAAAGCACTGCATAATATGACAAGAATATCTCCTCCTAAAGATTTACCATTGTGTGTTAACAATAAGACATTGTCCACAACTATCCAATCTTTATCACCTATTACAAAGGATAGTACTAACCTCTCCCAGGCTATGTCCTTGCCTGGTTTAATGGAGTTTCCACTGGAAACGAAGTTACCAGGTGCACCTGTAGTGGGGAAGGTGCAAAAACCTGGTAACTCGCCACCTATTAATCGAAAAAGAGAGAGAGAGACCTCCATCCCTCTCGCCCCCCCCCCCTTCCATAAGAAACTATTAGAGTTAAGACATCAAATATATATGATGATGTGTGTGTTGATGTTTCTGATCAGAAGTCCACCATCCCCTCAACAATTAGATGAAAAGGACAAAAAGAAAATCACAAATACAAAACATAATCTATCAAGACCCTCTCTAATAAAACCACCGGGAAATAGTGTTCGATAAAAAATTGCTAATGGGAAGACTTCATCCAAAGGGTCTTCCAAATATAAACCATAGTTTTTTCCTCCAGTTTGCAATGGAATTGTCAGGGTTTAAGGGCCAAATATGAAGAACTCAAGCTCCTCATTTGTGAGCACTCCCCATGATTATATGTCCACAGGAGAGCAAACTTGATAACAATACTCCTTGGCCTCGCGAATATATAAGCTACAGAACACCATATGATCAATGAATAGGGAGCTATGGCGGAAGTCTTATATACGTTCGTCGAGATGTTCCCCAAATATCTTTGTCTACTCGTACACCTCTGCAGGCAAAGGTTGTACAGATTGATAGAGGAAGAAAATACTTCATTTGTTTTCTTTATTTGCTTCTAAATACATCTCAGATAATAAATTAGTAGAGGTGATTCAACAACTCCCTCAACCTTTTCTTTTACTTGAAGATTTCAATGGTAGACATCCTTTATGGGGCGATGTTTTAGCAAACACCAGGGGCAATATTATATCCTCAATTGTAGAAAATGAGGATGTCGGACTCTTTTATAGAGGAGAGCCCACACACTTTCATGTTCAGACAGGTACCTTGTCATACATTGACCTTTCGATTGGAGGGCATTAGGTGATTTGCATACTAGTGATCATGCACCAATCATTATATACACCAACAAGGTTTCCCCTTTACAAAGATCGCCACGATGGAATCTTGACAAGGCAGACTGGGTTAAATTTCCTTAGCTAAGTGAAATCGAGGGGAGTGCAGAACAGTTTGAAAGTGTTGATGATGCCATAGACTTACTGAATTGAACTCTTCATACAGCAGTAGTCAATTCTAATCCCAAAAAAACAGGGGTATTCAAACGACGACCGGTTCCCTGGTGGTCTTCAGAACTAACTGTCCTGCACAGCGCCACAAGAAGGTCCTTAACTCGATTGCACAGACACAGTACTGAGGTGAATTTGATTATGTACAAGAAATGTAGAGCACAGTTCCGTCAGGCCATGAAAGAAGCTAGGTGCCAATCTTGGGTATCTTTTGTTTCCTCCATTAACAGTAGAACATCACCATATTCTGTCTGGAGGAAAGTAAAAAAAGTTATTGAAGGTAAATGGTCAGTATATGACTGAAACAAATGATGTTAGCAATGCCCTTGCTGATCATTTCTCAAATGTATCGTGCAAGTGTGGAGCAGCTCTGGTCTCAGTATAGGGGCACTGAAGAAAAGAAAATCTTGAATTTTGCAACAAGAAGGGAAGAGTCATACAATTCTCCTTTTATTGAAAGAGAATTTTATTTCGCACTTTCTACTTGTAATGATACAGCCCCTGGACCCAATGGAATTCCATATGCAATGATTAAACATTTACCTGTTAATACAAACTTATTTATTTTAAGCATTATTAACAAAATATAGCATGATTATAGTTATCCAAGTGTTTGGGAACTAGCCATTGTTTTAGGATTTTTTAAACACGGTAAGGATAAGTTCTTTGCAGCTAACTACCGACGTATTTCATTGACATGTTTATGTAAGATTATGGAAGAGATGGTCAATGCAAGACTTGTATGATACTTAGAGAGGAGAGATATTTCATCACCTATCCAGTGTGGATTTAGGAAAATGTATTCAACGACAGATGTGTTGATATGACTCGAGTCCTCTCTTTGAAGCCTTTGCTTCCAAACAGCACCATGTAACAGTATGCTTTGACCGCGAAAAGGTATATGTTACTACAGAGATGTGGTATACTTGAAACCATTCATAATCTAGGTCGGAGAGGAGAGCTACCATTGTTCATTCAAGTATTTGTTTCACATTGGTTTTTTCAAGTGAGAGTCGGTGAAACTTTGTGGGAGGGAATGTCAGGAAGAGGGAGTTCCTCAGGGTAGTGTGCTGAGTGTAACCCTATTTGCACTAGCCATAAGTGGAACATACTCAATCATTACAAAGGATATTCTCTTAACACTTTGTAGATGATCTCTCTATATCATTTTCTGGAGCTAGAATGGCAATGTTTGAGAGAAAATTTCAACTCTCAATTGTCAGAATAATTCAATAAGCTGATATGAATGAATTTAAGTTTTCGATAAGTAAAACTGTTGGTGTTCATTTATCGTATTTGGTGAGTATATCTAGAGCCGGATTTATGCATTAAAGGTAAATGTATCCCATGTGTAAGTGAAGCTAGATTTCTTGGGTTGATCTTTGATTGTAGGCTTATATGGGTTTCTCCCTTGAAAGTATTAAAAGCTAAATGTCTTGAGGTTCTGAATCTCTTAAAAGTATTGTCCCATACATCATGGAACCCCGACCGCAATACTAGTTTAAAATTATACAAGGCCATGATTTTTTCAAAATTTAGTTATGAGTGTGAAATATACTCCTCAGCCACCCCAAGTCGATTGAAAGTTTCAGATTCTATACACCATGGTGGTATCAGATTGTCATTGTACACAGGAGCCTTTAAATCTTCGCCTATCCCAAGTCTCCTTGTTGACGCTGGAGTATTGCCTTTAGACCTTTACCAGAAGTCTTCTATTGTTTGGTATTGGTTTAGATTGCAAAAACTTCCTAATTCTTTAGCCTGTCAGACTGGAAACCTTTAAGGCATTGTAGATATTTTGAGTTGCACCCAAAATCTCAACCTTATGGTTTCTGGGTAAAAACATTAGTGGACAGTTTAGATATAGGTAGAAATAAATTTCTCCCATGTAGGATATCATCAACCCCTCCATGGAAATTACCGGATATATCTTATGTAAATATTTTATTGATATAAAAAAGAACATGACCCTAAGAAGACAAGTTACTTTTTATGGAAAATGCTGAAGAACACAGGGAATCAACTTTAATATATACTGATGGCTCCAAATCTGATGGTGGCGTTGGATTTCTAGTATACAGTAGTGCTTTTAATTGTGGAGATGCACTTCTAGCATCCTCTGTATTTACTGCTGAACTATATGGGCAAATTTACCATTTTTAGTGATGCAAGAAGTGTCCTACAAGCTTTAGAAATTTTTAATTCCAATAATCCTTTAGTTTTAAAAATTTTAGAATGGCTTTTAATTTTTTGGCATGAAAGGTATAACAGTTAGATTTTGCTGGGTTCTTGGACATGTAAGTGTGTTCGGAAATAAGAAGGCGGATTCACTAGCAAAGAGTGCTGCAGCTGAGTTGCTACCAAAAATGTATCCCATTCCCAGTAAGGATTTTTTACCTACCATTAAGAATTTTATTTGTAATAAATAGCAACAGCATTGGGATAGTTTACTTGAAAATGAGATGAGAGAAATAAGTAATGTTGTATCCCCTTAGAGGTATAATGGGATGCCCCCAAAAGTGGGAGACTACTCTTTGTCGTCTCCGCAATGGTCACACTCGGATGACACATGAGTTTTTGCTGGCTGGCCAACATCAACCATATTGCGACGACTGTTTGGTGCCATTGACAGTGAGGCATTTATTAACCAAATACCCCATATATAGTAGTAAGAGAAATAGATATATGTTTGAGGCTCGAGGAGAGAATGGCTTGTTAAGATTCTTGGACACGAT
>NC_090746.1:27146372-27153872 GCF_036898095.1 Palaemon carinicauda | reverse complement strand
TGTACTTACGAAAGAACCTTTTGTTATAAATGAAGAAAACCCATATTCCGACGTCTCATTATCCGTCTACACGGGTCATATATTTTTGGCACTTACATATTTATGTTGTAGTACAGAACTACCTTGTAAATATGAAGAACCTCAAGCCTCGTCTCGTAAAGATGAATAACCGTAGGGTTTTCATCTTTATATATATATATATATATATATATATATATATATATATATATATATATATATATATATATATATATATTATATATATATATAAATATATATATATATATATATAAATATATATATATATATATATATATATATATATATATATATATATATATATATATATTGTATATTATATATATACACACACACACCTGGATCTTTTAAAGATAACCCTAGGGTTATTCATCATATATATATATATATATATATATATATATATATATATATATATATATATATATATATATATACATATATATACATATATATATAATATATATATATATATTCAAATAAAGCCATATATATTTTTGATACATTAATGTCTGGATTCTCTTAACTACCTCGGGATCAGAGCCCCAGGCGAAATCACACAAAGACAAGAGCTTGTGACCGGCCGGGAATCGAACCCTGGTCCGGCAAGCTTGTATAGACAGTGACTACCACTTGGCCACGAAGAAAGATAAAAGTCAATGACAATTCTTCTGTACTTATACCTGTCGAATTCAGGTGTTTTGTACTTAGAATTGAAATCAACCCATCTTCACCATCGTAGGTAATTGGTAGTTTGTCTTTGTGTGATTTCGCCTGGGGCTCTGATCCCGAGGTCGTTAAGAAAATCCAGACATTAATGTATAAAAAATATATATGGCTTATTTGAATATGAAAAACACGTCTTAAATGTGCAAAATGTATCATTAATCGAATGCCAAGTAACAAACTACCAATTAGCTACGATGGTGAAGATGGGTTGATTTCAATTTTTAAGTACAAAACACCTGAATTCGACAGGTATAAGTACAGAAGAATTGTCGTTGACTTTTATCTTTCTTCGTGGCCAAGTGGTAGTCACTGTCTATACAAGCTTGCCGGACCAGGGTTCGATTCCCAGTCGGCCACTAGCTTTTGTCTTTGTGTGATTTCGCCTGGGGCTCTGATCCCGAGGTCGTTAAGAGAATGCAGACCTTAGTGTATCAAAAATATATATTGCTTATTTGAAAATGAAGAACACGTCTAAATGTGCAAAATTTATCATATATATATATATATATATGTATATATATATATATATATATATATATATATATTATATATATATATATATATTATATATATATATATATATATATATATATATATAATATATACATACACACACACACACACGAAATTCAGTTTATCTTCAAATATTTTGCATCCAAAGGGAATCTTTATCGTGCATATAACCTTACCAAAATTCATACGTATTAAAGAGGAGATGCTCTTGGGAATAATTCATGTTGGGTGTAAGTTATTCCGCATGTATAGTACATTCGTTACTGATGAACATTTGCCTCTTTTCGTAGTAGTAAGTTAGAAATACAATTTATGCAGTGGAAAATGGATTAACATCGAGGACCTGAATAAAAAATCCATTCAACTCCACAGCAACTAATACTTATAGCTGGTTCACTTATTCAACTGTTTTCCTTCTTTGATCTACTTGGTAAGCCTCCACAAGTCAAATAGAGTGTGCACAGCCTTATGAACAAGGCTCAGCAAAATATACCCTTGTCTCTGTACCAAAGTTTATCATCTCTAGTTTAAAGGTCGCTCATGAGTGGCAGAGACAAGGGACAGGACAATGTCTTAGAGACTGACCATGTATACATATAAGTGCCCAAGCCCATCTCCACTCAAACTAGGTCCAGGGAGGGGGAGTGTATGGCTGCTGATGACTAGACCAATAGGCTCACAGAGACGTTGAGGTTGCTTACACTACCAAAAACTATGGGGCTTGTGCGGGGCTCGAATTCCCAACCGATGGAATGGGAGTCGTGGCGAGATTGCGATATTGTAGGTGAAGATAAGTAATTATCTAAAAGGTCTTGCTTCGCATGACACTCCGTGTAGGCTTCTGGTTCAGGTAACAAAGTTGGTGTTTTTGATTACACAGGAACTCATCGTGTGGATTTAAGATACACTTAATGCATTATGAGAGGAACAAATTGAAATGGGTAGAATAATGGATGGAGTCTGGGATGCTATTGTCCTGATTACATAAATACTCTTAATATTTCAAGATAGAAAAACAGGCTATACCCCTGTTCAAGTCTTAGATAAGGCGTCTTTACTGAAAATGATATACCACAATATGGATTGCAGTGAATGGAAGGAAAAAAGCGTAGTCTTTCATAAACAACCTATTGTAGTGGCAGGTTGATTAAGAGGGCTTAACAGAGACTACCTAGGAGGCATTTTATAACAACATATTTCAGCAGGCGATAAGAAAGGGGAGCATGAGGTGTGGAAGGTAGCAACTTGCATAATTAGTGAAAAAAAAATTCAATACACACGTTATATTCATATATTTGTAGTTTTTTCGATTAGTGAAGGTAAGTGATGTTGGCCAGGTAAGTTTTTAGGTGGAAGGCGGCCGCCAAGATAGGACAGATGATATCCATGCATATGCCCGTAAGAATTCCTTTGGATGGGCATGAAAGCTTTTAATGTCACCCCATTGATTTTGGCATACTCTCGGTGTAGTAATGCTTTTTGGCAGCCGATCCCTCTTGAATGGATGCAAGCGAATTCTTATACACACACACACACACACACACACACACACATATATATATATATATATATATATATATATATATATATATATATATATATATATATAAGTACGAATAAAATAGTCAATGCTGCTATCATCATCTTTATTCGGGAGCTTTCGACATAACTTATGTCATCTTCAGCCTATCTGCAATTATCATATGTAAAATTAATAAAATTAATAAAATCATCCTAAGTACTTAGTTAGGAAGATACACTTTCATGAATTGATCAACTAGTTCTAAAATCAACCAATCAAGGAACATAAAACCTTAAAAAAAAACTTATTACACTCAACTATATAAAAGACTTAATAACTAATATAACTAGTCACCCGCAGGAGATGATGACCACCCATCCAGACCAGCAACCCACAGACCATACGGATCAATGGGTCACCGGCAACTGAACAGGTAAGCCCTCATTCAAGCTGGGTTTTGTCTTAAAAATATATAAAGACTCCAAGATTCTCAGCTGGCTGACGTTACTATGTCTGTCCGTAATTTTGAAATTTTCAATAGAAATGGCATGACCAGATTTAAATGCGTGGTCATAAATAGCGGAAATTGGTTTTTTACTTAACGATATTTTGGTTCTTACCGATCTCCCCATGTGCTCCGAAATCCTACACTGAAGCTGTCTAGACGTGCTTCCAGTGTAGCACTCATTACAGAGTGCACATTGAAAAGTGTATATGACACCGGAACACAAGGGAGTAGGTAGACTCTCCTTATATTTAAACAGTGAGCCAACTGAGAACTTGTTAGTAAAAATTAATTTTAAATCTATGTGAGGATAACATTTCCTCACAACACTCATAACCTCTGTTCTTAGTCTCTCCGAAACATAACCATAGTACGGAAAGGAGACATATAACTTTTTCTTACTGACTGTTTGAATTGTTAAATTTTGACTGTAAATTTTATCTAAAAACTTCTTGACTTGATTATAATAGAGGTTCAGAGGGAACCCATTGGTAATAAAAAATGATTTTAGAAAATTTTCTTCCTCATGAAACCCCAGATAAGTTGAACATACATGATAACATCTATATAACAGTGTTTTTATCGAATTAATTTTGTAGATTTAACAATTTAACAATTCAAACAGTCAGTAAGAAAAAGTTATATGTCTCCTTTCCGTACTATGGTTATGTTTCGGAGAGACTAAGAACAGAGGTTATGAGTGTTGTGAGGAAATGTTATCCTCACATAGATTTAAAATTAATTTTTACTAACAAGTTCTCAGTTGGCTCACTGTTTAAATATAAGGAGAGTCTACCTACTCCCTTGTGTTCCGGTGTCATATACACTTTTCAATGTGCACTCTGTAATGAGTGCTACACTGGAAGCACGTCTAGACAGCTTCAGTGTAGGATTTCGGAGCACATGGGGAGATCGGTAAGAACCAAAATATCGTTAAGTAAAAAACCAATTTCCGCTATTTATGACCACGCATTTAAATCTGGTCATGCCATTTCTATTGAAAATTTCAAAATTACGGACAGACATAGTAACGTCAGCCAGCTGAGAATCTTGGAGTCTTTATATATTTTTAAGACAAAACCCAGCTTGAATGAGGGCTTACCTGTTCAGTTGCCGGTGACCCATTGATCCGTATGGTCTGTGGGTTGCTGGTCTGGATGGGTGGTCATCATCTCCTGCGGGTAACTAGTTATATTAGTTATTAAGTCTTTTATATAGTTGTGTGTAATAAGTTTTTTTTTAAGGTTTTATGTTCCTTGATTGGTTGATTTTAGAACTAGTTGATCAATTCATGAAAGTGTATCTTCCTAACTAAGTACTTAGGATGATTTTATTAATTTTATTAATTTTACATATGATAATTGCAGATAAGCTGAAGATGACATAAGTTATGTCGAAAGCTCCCGAATAAAGATGATGATAGCAGCATTGACTATTTTATTCGTACTTAAATTGCGATTCCCAAGAGGAACCCATCTATCAACTATATATATATATATATATATATATATATATATATATATATATATATATATATATATATATATATAATACATATATATATATATATATATATATATATATATTTACATTTATATGTATGTATGTATGAATGTATATACACACACGCACATATACACACATACATACATACACGTGTGGATGTGCATGTGAAAATTTTCATTTGTGATATTGTCACAATTAAATTTTTAGCTTTCAGTTTTTGTTGATTTTACCGACCATTAAAGCTTTACACAAGCACGGGATATGACGTAAAATAGTGCAGACCAATTATTGTTGACGTGATTGAATTAACATTTCACGTAACAAACGTTTTAGCATGGCTGCATGGCGAAAGTATTTCGGAATTTTTTTCCATTGTTATTATTATTATTGTTGTTGTTGTTGTTATTTGCTAAGCTACAACCATAGTTAAAATAGCAGGATGCTATAAGTTAAGCCCAAGGGCCCCAACAGGGAAATAGCTCAGTGAGGTAAGGAAATAAGGAAATATACTACAAGAGAAGTTTAAGAACTATAACAAGAGGAAGGGAAATAAGATAGTGTACCGGAGTGTACCCTCAAGCAAGAGAACTCTACCCCAAGAGTTGACACTACAACAATGGTTTCATTTTGGAGTGTCCCTCTCCTAGAAGGGCCGTAGGTCGGGGCTAAAAAGTCTCTCTAACTCTACCAAGAGGAAAGTAGTCTCTGAACAACTACAGTGCAGTAGGTAACCCCTAGAGCGAAGAATTGTTCGGTCATCTCGGTGTTGTTAGGTGTTTGAGGACAGAGGAGAATGTGGAAAAAATAGGCCAGACTAGTTGGTGTATGTGGGCAAAGGAAAAATGAGCCGTAACCAGAGAGAGGAGTTTATTTTAGTTCCTTATTCATTCCAAGGTTTCTAATGGCCTCCCTAGCCTCAGAATTGGGCCATGTGACCACAATATTTACAATTGTATGAAATCCTTAGCAGAACAAAAGTTATTCTGGGCTCTAGAGGAAATATGGTGATTCAAGAAAACTAAAGCATATCTGAAAATATACGCCGGGATCAAGGATTATAATGATATTAGGTCGTTCTTCCTTCCGTGACAACTGTAGGTTTTTCCCCTGCTCATCAAGTTTACACGAATTTCAATTTCTCAGATTAATCGATGGTCTCAATAAGAACCTATGCTAAATAGTGAACCCAGTACCCATCCATTAGTATGTGAAGGATGATATATAGCAGATGTCACCCTTCAAAAACCATCAGATGTGATTTTCATTCATATCACCTATTTTAGAAGTATGACGCAACAAGTTTCTGCTGCTAAGACTCCGTCCGTAGCTCCTATCCTGAACTTGAATAATAAGCTGACAGGCATGTGATCATCACCTAATAGGGCGCATGTTTCTGTTGCCATCATGTACTGATTACCAGTGAGGTCGAAAGATTACCTTGATTCATAAATTTTATATATCATTTTTTTATGTTTAAATCATAAAGTTCCCCCACTCCATTTTAGCGTGACGCGTATCTCCTTACGAAACCTATACAGATTGTGACCTTGATAGGATTTTGCAGGAAGAGAAGGCGAAGGAGACGTACTGGAAGAATCCTGGTTTTTTATTCTCTGAAGGGCAAGGTGATCAAGATTCTGCGTCAAGTAAACATAGTTTTCAGTCACGAAGACCCTCTTATTAAGAAAAAGAGTATTTATGAGATTTTCAACTTTTCACACGGGAATACATATTTGTAAAGTACTAAATGTGTAGTTATTATTATTATTATTATTATTATTATTATTATTATTATTATTACTATTTTTATACAGGGAAATCAATGTTTATATTATTGATATAATTTGTACACATGATTTTGAACACCTAGATATGTGAGTTTCACCATGAAAAACACTTTTTTCCATTTTGTTTTTATTTCTGGCTTTCAATAAAAACTAAACGTTCACTTTTTTCGAATCCATCATCACGATCGTTATATGCTTTATAAACACTATGAGTAAACTTCTTACTGACGCAAGCTATGTCGACAATTACTTATCAGACTTAATGTTGTTGATGTTAGTTCTATTCACAATTCCTATTGATTTCGTGTATCTTCGGGACTACAGTTCCTTTTACATAATCTCGTATTATCACCAAAAAATAATAAGCACGAAGAAAAAAAGGAATAGCTTTTATTATGAGAATTTTAAAATGATCTCGTGTAGATTCTGTCCCTGGTTTTGTATTCAGGAAAATACGTCCGTTTAAACTTTTAAAAACATTTTGTATGCTCGTAAGCAATTTAGAATAAAATTACGTTAAAGCAACTGTAAACATGCAATAATTTGTTCCAGTAACTCTTAGGCCTTTTATTAGACTAAAATGCAATGGTAAACTGAAACTGGAGTAAATCTCTCTCTCTCTCTCTCTCTCTCTCTCTCTCTCTCTCTCTCTCTCTCTCTCTCTCTCTCTCTCTCTCTCTCTCTAAGAGAGCAAGAAAATAAATAACCTAATGATTAAGGAAGACAGAATAAATAAGCTAGATGAATAGTTAAATAACACAGACGGTTGAACTTGTCAAGTCCACGAATTAAGTAATTTCTATTCTTTGTAATCAGCCGTAAATTTTGATTAGTCATAGTGTCATCAGTTTCTATGCAATGACGTTACTGCGCACTTTGCTTGCCTCCTGTCTGAAATG